>NW_016107684.1:2095449-2132605 GCF_001604975.1 Cebus imitator
ACTGGCTCCAGCCTGCTTGGGGATTCACCCCTTTAGAATCTAAGACTGTTTTATTCCACCTATTATTATGGTTCTTAACTTTTTTTTTTTTTTTTTGAGACAGAGTCTCACTATGTCTCCCAGGCTGGAATGTAGTGGCACAATCTCGGCTCACTGCAACCTCCAACTCCCTGGTTCAAGTGATTCTCCTGCCTCCACCTCCCAAATATCTCTTTAAGAGAACTGTTGGCCAGGCAGTGTGGCTCACACTGGTAATTCCAACATTTTAGGAGGCTAAGGTGGGAGTATCATTTGAGCCCAAGAGTTTGAGACCAGCTTGAACAACACAGTAAGACCCCCATCTCTACAAAAACAATTTAAGAATTAGCCAGGCATGAACACAGTGAGCCATGACTGGTGTCAATGCACTCCAACCTGGGTGAAAGAGACATTACCCTAGAGAGCGAGGGAGAGAGAGAACTGTTAATTTCCAAGTCCTTCTCCCTCTTTTATTGTGTCTAGATACTACCACATCCCTTTGCTTGGCACACAGACATTGCTTACACTGCTTGTTAAAGACTTCAATATATAAACAAGTCATTGACTGAACAATGAAGTATTAAACACTGCAAAAAAAATGTTAAAAAATGTCTGTTACTCCATTGAGTAAATTGACATATGATAATAAAGGGACATTGACCATGCTCTCCCAAGAGCAATTTATTCTGTGATGTTATGACCAAAATCATAGAAAATAAGGTGTAAAAAGAAATATATATTTTAAAAATTGTAATCCCTTACTTTCATAGCTGATTAAGCTGACATATAGTAAATTTAAGGGTATGCCACAACATTCCTTTGGATTCCTATTATCTTTTTCAAAAATGCAGAAATATATATAATTCGTTCCAATTGAAAAACACATAAATCTATTGCTAATATCTAATAATCTTTCTAATTATTTGTGCTCAAAAAAGCACAAACATTCCCTTACAAAATATCAATAGTTTACATTAATGTGTTAACTCAGAAAAGCGACTAAAATGGTTCTTAGAAAAGTATCCTCTAAGATGAAGGGAAACACTTATTTTGAACTGAAGTCTGCTTCTAAATCTGACACTTTTCTGTTGCCAGATATCTTTTTAAAAATAAGTCCAGACAAGAAATGAACATCAGCTGTTTTAGAAGGTACAAATTCATAATAAAGTAAATAATTGATTTAGGAAAGGGAATACTTTTTTGAGTTAATCCATGCTGCCATAAATTTCTAGGATCTGAGATTTAAACACAGAATTTCAAGTGACAAAATTTCTGTTTCTAATCCATTTAAATGGATGACAGAACAAGAAGAACGCTTACAAATTGCTATTTGAAGGATGCCTTTAGCTGTTAGGCCCCGAGATGCTTTTTGAAATTCTGTGAACCGCAGCCATTGCACAGCAGAGCTTCCTTTATAATAAGCTCCTTATATTCCACAACAACTTCAAGGTGTTGTGCTTTTACTCATGGTTTCATGAGTCAAGCAGCTGTATATATAATCTTTAAATGATTTTAACTTAAAAACATTCTTTTAGGTCTGTAAAAAAATTTAAATAGCTCAACATAGTTTCCTTAAAACCAAAAATGAGAATAAAATATTTGCTATGCAAAGATTCAGTTTCTATGTATTTTTTACTTTTATGTTTTTACTGAGTTAAGGAAGTATTATGAACCTAAAAAAAGGCAAAAAAAAAAAAGCAGAATATTATACATTAATCTTGAAGTATTCTTCTCATTACAAATTCTTCATTCAGGTTTATGTCTTCTTGACCTTTATCTAATTATCTAGCCTGAGGAAAATATTTTCCTTCTTTTTCTCCTTTTCCCAGTGTGTGTATATATATATATATATATGGATATACATTTCCCGAACAATGCACATCTGATAGCTCTCTTTTCCCTTGTTTTTTTTTTTTATGAATACCTTGCAAATTTTCTATAACCTTAGTGAAATGAAAATTGAAAAAAAATGTTATTTTACTCTTCATTTTATATGGTGCCTAATAAGGACATTCTTATACCTGCCTGTTATAACTATTGGAAAGGATTCATAAAAACCACAATGTCGTACTTTAATTTCTCTAAGTAAAATCTTAAGTGAATCACCCTAATATTAAAGAAAATAGAACATTATAATTTAACTTAAAAAATTTGTATTGTTTAGATTTTCAAAATATTAAGCTAGGGTTTCAGTCAACTGTTAAAATAGGAGTTTCTTCTACAGTTTTTCCAGACTTCAGACACATTCAACCAATGACTGTAGATAATAGAGTTTAACTGCCCAGTCAAAATAAAACAATGATCTAGATCTACATTGTCTGACACAGTAGCCACCAGTAAAATGCAGCTATTTAAATTTGAATTAAAATTAAATTACAATAGTTCCTCAGTCACACTAGTTATATTTCAAGTACTCAATAGCCACAATGTGGAGAGTGACTATTATGTTGGACAGTGTAACTAGAGAACTATTCTGAGATAGCAGAAATTCAGCTGGGCACTGATTCCTAGACTTTAGTTCAGCCCTAATTCTCAACATCTCTTCATTGTGTCTCTTCAATCCCCATCATACTGGAGTCTTGCAGACCCTTATTCTCTACCTATACCATTTGTTTTCAACTTAGGGTAATTTTGTCCTGCAAGGGACATTTACAACATCTGAAGATATTTTTTTTTGTCACAGTTGGGAGCAGAGGAGCTATGAGCATGTTGCAGGTAGAGGCCAGGAAGCTGCTAAACATTATGCAATGCAGAGTACATCCCTCTCCAGCAAAGAGTTGTGTGTCAATAGTGCCAATGCTGAATTTGATACATATTCCTTTAAATTGTTGTCATATAAGGCAGGTTCCATGCTTTTTTTTTTTCTCACTGTGATACACACACACACACACACACTTAAGAATACAGGGAGATCTAAAAGAAAGGTAATGTTAGATGAATAAATCAAGATACAGAATAGCATAAATGATATAATTCTAGGTATTTGATGACAAAATGTTGTGAATATGTACATAGTAGGTTGTCAATATGGGTTACCTAAGAGAGTGTCATTGTCAGAAGAAAGGACAGAAGAAAAGATAAATATGTAAAACTTATGACTTATAATTATGGTGAAAAGTTCTATTTTAATCATTTATATGATGGAGCATGTAAGAACTAGCTCAAATAAAGCCAATGAAAGGAAAGCTGTAAGCATGTGAAGACTCTATTATGCATGTGAAGACTCTATATTAATTTAGTATTTGCATTCTAGAAGAGAAAGAGTTAATAAGTGAGAAAAACAATGCAGTTTCATACAGTGATAAGTCTTCTGAAGAATATTAACAATTAGGAAATAGGTAAGGGGAGATAGTCCTGAGCTCAGGAAAGATGTCAGGGCTTGGAGAAGTAAATTTGGGATTCATCCAGGTACAGATAGTATAGAAAGCAACATGATTAGATGTGGTGTCCTAGAGAGTGAGAGTAAGGAAGAGAGAGTTGAAGACTGAATGCTGACATCTATAAAATAAAACATGGAAAAGGAGACCACAGAGATGAATGAGACAGAAATCACACCAGAAAAGAAAAAGGAGCATTGTCTTTAAACATTATTGTTGAGGGAGATGAGGACTAAGGGTTTACCTATGAATTAAGCAATGAGAAGCCTGCTGGTGATATTCACAAGAACAAGAGAAGTCAGGTGGCAAGGATAAAAGCCTGTTTGTGATAAGCCAAAAAGGGTAGAGTGGAAATAATGGGACAACTCTTTCAGAGTTTTACTGTAAAGTCTGTTGCAGAGGTGGTGCAGAGAAATAGGAAAATGAATGAAGAGGGGCAATGGGATATGATATGGTTGAATGTTTTTGTCCCATCCAAAACTGATGTTGAAACTTAATCCCAAACATAGCAGGATTAAGAGGTGTGGCCTTTAGGATGTGTCAGTCTCATCTCATGAATAGGATTATAAAAGGGCTTGACAGGAGTTTATCCCTCTTTGGATCTTGCCACCATGAAAGGATATGGTGTTTCTCCCCTCCGAAGGATTCAGCAATAAGGCACTATTGTAATGCAGAGAACAAGGTCTTTCAGACACTGAACCTACTGGCACCTAGATCTTGGACTCCAGAGCTGTGAGAGATAAATGTCTATTCTTTATAAATGACCCAGTCTCAGGTATTTTGTTATAGCAGCACAAATGGAAGAAGACAAAATCAATGGAGGCTTTTTGAAAAAGGTATTTATCAAATCATGTTTGTATGTAGATTCTAATAACCAGTAGAGTGAGGAAAACCTCTGATACAAAAGAAAGAGGAGGGATCATTGTAAGAGAAAACTCAACAAGAAATGTGAAAAAAAAGTATCTGACATGTAAGACAAGGGTTAGGCCTAGGTTAAAGAAGAAACAACTAGATAGGTGATTATCCTTGAAACACTCATCAATATATCATGAGAAAGTGTTTCTTCCTAAGAGTAAGTAGTATTTGGAGTTATTCCACTGCACTTGATTAAAATCAGTATGGATTTATATCACAGCATCTGTGGCATAGCCAAAGATCCACAGCTTGCAACTCCAGTCAAGAAAACAATGAATTTGCATGATGAGAGACACCCTCTACATTCTCTATACATCCCCTGTTATCTGTATTCCCTAAAATTATAGACTAATGATGATGAGGAGATAAATAAGTTAAAGGCATAAGTAAATTAATGGAGTGATGTGCATTTCTAAGAAAATTGCCATTTAAAAAAACACAAAATCTGAGGAATGCCTATTCATGTTTTAGAAGAAAAGAGAAAATTTATATTTAAATCAGAAAAACTTCATTCTTATAATATTTACAAATAAATGACATTTCTACTATAATAGCTATTTTAGCATGTAGCAAGTAAGATATAATCTTAAAGTTGCTGATAATCAATGCATTCCTCATTTTCTTAAAACTCATGCTTACAAGGACACCAGCATGTTTTAAGATTCATCTGAAATGAGGAAAAGAAAAGCCTCTCTGTTCTTGGACTTTTTTATGCTTAAAACTAGGGATTTCTTGAGCCTTGCCAACACAAACAGGACACAAATAGCAGCTAGAAATATAGCAATCTTTTGCCACCAGTTTGTAATAGCAAGTGTTAGAGAAAGCCAAGATTTTTTCAGTATCTATAAATGCAAGTACAAAACTATTCAACCAAAAAGTTCGTGTAAACCTGTTAAATACAGAAATAATAAACAAATTTTTAATAAAATCAACTTCCTTCTATATATAATCCTCTTATCTGCAATTATGAATTAAGCTACATTTACTTGTATACATAATTTTGTACTTACAAAGACAAAAATATACAAAGATAGCTTTCAAAGATGTCTGAAAATATTAGACTTACAATGTTTCTATGACATCTACTTTCTCTACATATCTAGCTTTCTTCCTATCAAGAACAATAGGCTGATTCAGAAATCTTTAATGAACCCAGGAGTAAGAGATCATGATCTTTCCTTTCTTAACAACTGAATAAAGTAGCTCAAAATCAGAGCAAAATATTGTCTTACTCAGCAATATTGTTCTGGTAAAATTTTTTTAATATCTAGTGATTCTTAATTGAAACTTGTCTTTTACATAAAAGAAAAACATCCAAATTAATATTTTGATCATATTTAAATGCTTAGTCAGAAGACTGATGGCCCAAGGAATCAAAGCTAGAAAATATTATCACCAAAACCAAACTGTACTGATATAACACATATTTTAAGTTCAGCGAGCAAAACATGAATTCACTTGAATTTTATAACCATTATCTGCTGATAAATCAGTCTAACACCTTGGTTTTGAACAAAGTTTTGTATTAAAAAATAGTGAAGTGGATAATATAATATGAATACATAGAGAAAAGTTCCCATAGAAACAGGCAGATTTTAAAAACTGACACAAGAGTTAAGAGTTAGTTGTCATTTTCATGCATTCTGACTCATTTTTTGTGTGTGGTATTTTTCTTATTTAGTCAAATTGAAAGGCTTACCATCTTGCTGGCCATGAAGAGTCTGGGGACTTTGCATTCTCTCTTCAAGATTGGAGCTAAGATCAGAGTTCACAGCTGACATCCGTGTTGAATCACTCATGTCAAATTCATCACTTTCTATTGAACTTTCATCCTGAAAATAGTTTTAAAATATCATCAAGCATTTTTAAATATAATATATTTAAATAATAACCATTTTATCTACTCTGTCAATTGGAGTTTATCCAGTAAGTTTATACGGAATTCAGAAAAGTATGTTACAAACTAATAGATGTTTAAAATAACAAATAATAGAATAATTTCTCCCTTCAAGGAATTTCAAGACTAGTGAAATAATATGTCCCAATGTACATCAACTTTTTAAAGGTAAAATATATATATTTAAAGACAGTACAGTTTAGGAATTAGCCTGTATAAAGAATGAATTTTATAGTAAATAACTTCTAAAAGAGTTAATCATTAAATATAACATAAATAGAAATACAAGTTTTGGTTAAAAACTAAATGACCAAAAAATGTAACAAGGAAAAAATCTTAGAATGTAAAAAGAAAGGGCCATATAAAATTTTTTCATTGGCAAACAGGATAGATCCTAATATAGCAAATTTACATATTAGGTTCAAAGTCCACATGTAATGGAGAGCAAGGTAAACTTAGTATACCCTTTCTTTCTTTACTAGCAAATATAATTTGCACGGCAACCACAAAAAGGAGATCTAGGTAAAATTGTGCATGGAACTTTTACTAAAAGTCAGTTCATAAAATGGCTAAATTACCAAAAGGCCAGTTTGCCGAATGGCCAATTCATCAAAATTTTTCAAATGTGAAACAAAATCTAGGATATATTATTGCAGTCATTTTACTGAAGCAAATTCCTTTTGCAGAACTGATTTTTTGGACAAATGGTATACTTATATAGGCAGGAAGGCCTGAGAAACCTGTATAAAATGTAAATGTTTAATCAAAATCTCTAGCTTGGCTTTAGTTTGTAAATGTTTGATCTGAACGTTTAACACTAATATAATAATCAGTAGTAGTAGTGCTGCTATTTATGTTACACATGTTCTTTATATTTTATCACAACTATTAATTAGCTACAAATTCACAAATAATTTATAGATGAAGAAACTGAGGCACAGAGAAGTCATTTTCCCTGATATTATATACCAGAACCAGGAGTCATATGAAGTCATCCAGACTTGAAGAAACAGTATCTTTGAATAGGAAGAATTACCTTGGTTTCATAAATGACATCTTGGCATCAGCAAAGAAGTTTCTATGATGAATGGAGAACATTCTGGTAGACTAATAAATTGGCATTCTGATTCTTATTTCAGGCTCAGTGTCTTTCACAGTGGTGTCTTTCCTTTACCAAAAATTTGGTCATGCTTGGGCACACTGAGTAGCACCAGCTCTTCATAAATTAGTAAAGAAATGGCACTGTGTTAGATCTCTGGACAATCAGCCACATACACTTCTCTTGGTTGACTCCCCTCTTTTGGTACATTACACTTACTCCATTCTAAGTTCATGTGTGTGTGTGTGTGTGTGTGTGTGTGTGTGTGTGTGTGTGTGTGTGTGTACATGTAATTTATCAACATAAGTGGCTTAGTAATTGAGAACATTTTAAATATTTTCCTCCATGATTACATATATACATACACACACACACAGAAGCAAAAATAAGAGACTTCAATGTGAATTTACATTATCAGTGATAACAATATGGACTTGTTATTAAAGTGGATCATATGCAAATGCATACATATATACACACATTGATAGATGATGTAATATCTGTTACAAACACTATATATACTTTCTGTGATGTCATGGTATTTTAGAGGATGTTCTCAGAAGCCAGACTTCCTACATTCAGGTCTACCTTCTGCCAGTTATTAGATATGCTACCTTAAGCAAGTTACCTAAACTTACTTTGCCTCAGTTTCTTTATCTATGCAATGGAAATAAAAATAGTGCCAATCTCACAGAGTCATATGAGGAGTCAGAGCATGTACTATATTTAAGGTATCTAGAACAACGTCAGCTACATGATAAGCACAATATAACTGTTTAATAATACTCTATGGAATATACAATAACTACAGTATATAAAGTTATGCACATTTATTAGAGTATATGAACTTATATAACAAAATATAATACATTTAATATAATGGTAAACACAAAATGTGTTACTAAAGTAGCTCTATGTTTACATAAACACATAAACAGTCTTTATAAGTGTTTGTTACAAAGGTCACAAAAACGCTAACTATAAGTAATTTAGTAAAATATTTATATGCATATAAATATGTAAAATATATGTATATGAGGATATGTGTGTGCGTGCGTGCATGTGCATGTGCATGTGCATGTGTGTGTGTATGTGTTTATGTTTAAAGAAGAGCTAAATATAAAGATCCAGGTCATAGCCCCTGTTTTATGAAATGGTTGTACAAACAGCTACAGCATATTACGGAAAATCAATATATTTTTTATCACCACTAAATGATACTCTTGCCAGCATACATTTTAATAAATACAGACAAGAGATTAAAATGTTTACATAACCAAACGTACAGTTATATAGTTTTGTAATTTAAAAAACACTGCATCAAATTATATATCGTTATAAGTGGCTTAATGATTGAGAATATTTTAAATATTTTCCTCCACCATTACATATGAAATATAATTTATCTTCACAACTCTATTCCTTATTAGAATTCAATTATCATACATTTATAAAGAGCTTTAATGAGACCAAGTTCATATATTCATTCTGTATATTCTATTCTAATTAATAATTGATTACATTATTGTTTTTATTAAAAGTTAGCAAAGGTATATGAAATATAAGCTTATGGTTCTTTTTACCAACACAGAGAGAATACTAATTACACTAGGAAGAAAATACTGAAGACTTCTAAGAGTAAGGAATCAGAAAACTTGACTGATATGATATTAAATATTTTATTCATGATTATCTTTAGACCATTCATCTAATACCTTTCCTATATGATATCTATTTTGTATGACAACCAGAAAAAACTCTCCACATTATTCAGTGTGAGCTTATTTCTTATATGACTAAAATCATGAGTCATGGCCAGCGACTCTAGTAATTCTGCCTCGTTGAAACTTAATGTTTTAATATTAGAACACTTTAACTGTAACAAATAATTTTCTTTACAGTCTTTTCCCTTTTAAACATGGCAGTTATTTTTCAAAAGCTTTGTTATTGAGCTTTAATTTCTATCTTCAGAAGTTGCTTGAAATGGAGACCCCCTAACCTGCTCCATATTTCATTTTAGTTTCCAAGTTGCAGATTTTATCTCTAAAGGATCTCTACCATGTACCTCCTGATTTCCACTGCTATTGTCCTGCCTTATTAGTTTAAAATTGTATTTTTCCATTTCCTGAACTATGTAGTAATAGTCTCCCAGTTAACTTACCCGCCTCCAATTTCTGTACACCAGTCCTGCCTAGTAACTATTGCCAAATTAAACTTCCCATTTCCGAACATATCACTTTTCTACTCATAAATTTGCAGCCTTATCCATTGCTTACTAAATAACGTGTAGGCTATTCATCAAACATTTAGGGTTTCCCATGAGACTGCTTGAAAACCACTGCCACCAATCTTCTCTTTCTGTTGATTTTTTAAAACTTATTGTGTGCTCAAATAAAATTAAAGCTTATGTTATCAGCATCTCTCCAAAATTCATCATCTCAAACCTCAGTGTGCATGAGTGTAGGTCCTGTTAAAAGTTCATATCCTCAGGTCCCACACATCAGACCTAGCATTAGAATCTTTGGGGTGGAGTCCTGCAACATATAGTTCAATGAGCTATTTAATGCTGGCTGTCTGCCCAGTCCAGTGCTGTTCAAGAAAACATTGTACAATGACAGAATTGCTCTATAATATTATCTATTCAATAAGGTAAATACTAGTCATATGTGGCTATTGAACATGTGAAATGTGGTTAGTATGACTTAAGACCTGAATTTTTAGTTTTAGTTAATTTTAATTAATGTTCAGTTAAACTTAAACATTCCCATGTGACTAGTGACTACCATATTGGGCAGTGCGTATCTGACAATCCTTTATTGTGAGATCTTGAAAATATACTCAGTCATTCACTACTAGCAATACAGTAAACACCTTAATAGATAAATTGTTTCATATATCACATCCCTTAGGGTAAAATTCTAGTCAAGCAATATAAATATATTTGCAAAGTTTTCAATGATTATCATCAAATTATCCCCCAGAAAGTTTGTTCGAGTTTAAACTCTCACCAATAGTTTATAAGAATGTCAAATGATCTCATATTGGACACAGTATTTTGTAAAATCTTTCTGAATGTGGTAAGCCTCAAATAACAAGTTAATTCATTAAAATTGTATTTTGGCTAATAAAGGAGGGTGAGTTTTTTTTATGGTTATTGACGATGCAGTGATAATTTTCAAAGATAGCTACCATGGATCCCTTCCCCTCCCCACTGTCTTTTGCATGCCACTCCTCATCAAGGAATAGTATTTCTTCTCCCCTTGAAACTAGGCTGGTTTTTTATTTGCTCTGGTCAATAGAAATGTGGCGGAAGCAATGCTGTGTCAGTCCCAGAACAACAGGGAGCTTCTACTTCCTGTCTCTTGGAAGCCAGCTGCCATATAATAAAGCTGCCAGATAAGAAGTCTGACTACACTGAGACCAGCATACTGTGAAGAAGCATAAGTCAGACAGCCACATGGAGGGAGAGTGAGAGGTCACATAAAGGAGCATAAAGGGACATCAAGGAGCCAGGTATTTAAGTGAGGTTTTCTTGGACTATCCAGCCAGATCCAGCTACCAGTTGAATGTCACTGAGTAAATGATCCTGGCCAGGAGTAACAAAATAAATCACCCAGAGGTTCTTGGCTAACTACTTAACCCATAGAATAATAAGTATTAATTCATCATTGTTGTATTAAGCTACCAAGTTTTAGGGGTGGTACATAGCAATAGAAAACTGAAAACCATCTGATTTCTGACATTTGGGGCTACACCATAGCACTCTATTTACATTGCGTTGTTTCTTAAAAACACAAATAGTTAATACTAATTTTAAGTGGATGTGTTGCAGAGTAGGAAGACCTTAGGCGCTAATGTTATTTAAACCTAGGTTCAAATATCTAATCTTCTCTCTACCAGTTTTATCATTAGGGTAAATTTTATCAGCTTAAAACTTGGTGCCCACCTGCAAAATGGAAGTGGAACAACATGTCAGTGGTTCTAAGTAGTAAATTATTTGTGGCCAGTTTCCTAAATTTTCCTGTGTATTTTTTCTCTCCACATCAATTCTTTCTTTGATGGGTACATAAAAAGAGTAATTTAATAGAATTTTTGCCATTTGAACATATTTTAACATTTTTCACAAGATAGTCTTAGAAAATGGTTTAAAAACATTATTTTAGACTGGGTGTGATGGCTCACACCTGTAATCCCAGCACTTTGGGAGGCCAAGATGGGTAGATCACCTGAGGTCAGGAGTTTGAGAACAGCCTGGCCAACGTGGTGAAACACCCTCTCTACTAAATATACAAAAATTAGCTGGACATGGTGGCAGGCACCTGTAATCCTAGCTACTCTGAGGCTGAGGCATGAGAATTGCTTGAACCAGGATGGTAGAGTTTGTGGTGAGCTGAGATCACGCCACTGTGCCCCAGGCTGGGTGACAGAATGAGACTTTGTCCTAACCCCCCCGCCCAATAAAAATTTTAAAAAAAACCTACACATGCTTCGGTCCCTGATTATTTCAGTATCTCTGGAAACATCCTGACCTGTCACTTCCATGAACTATTCCTTAATGATCTTGCCCTCTACCTTTCTTCAGCCATTTTGCTCTCATAATCATGTTCTTTGCATTTCATTACCAGCAACTGAACATCCTCCAAAATCTTGATTTCAAGCATCCCACTCTCTACATACAACATCTCAAATTTTCCATATCATTTGCTCTAGTATGCTGAGTATTCTAGTATTCCAATGAAATTTCCATCCCACTGATAATTATAACCCCTTGATTCTAACCATTTTGCACTGACCACCCCTGCTCTTACCCCACCTCTCTAATGACTTCATTTATCTTCTTACATGGCTAGAATTTCATTGTTTGTCATTTTAATCATATCCTTACATACCACTTCTATTCTTTCGACAAGCCCCAAAATATGAGTAATTCTAGTTTTTCCCTTACTCTATTCTATGCATGCTCCCATATAGCTGGACATGGAGGTGAGCAATTATTTAAATGACTTTACTCAAAACTCAAAAGAGTCCATTTTCCTGGTCAATTTACTCCTCACTGTCTAGATTTCTACTTTTCACATCCTCTCTTCTTCTCAAACTTTCAACACCTTGTCAAACATCCTCACTCTTGCTTCCTTTTTTTTTTTTAACTGAAGAATTAGGAGCAAACAGAACACTTCCACAATCGCCACAATTTCCATTTGCCTACCTCTATCTGATCCCTCCTGTCTGTGCTCCATTCTAAAGCCAACTTTTCCAATTTCGTACAAGCAATACTACCTATTAATGCCAAGGATATTGCTTCATCAATTTTCCTGCCTCTTTCCTAAATCAATATTTTCCTCTGCTACATGAATCCCAACAACATTTATATATGCTATAATTTCTCTGATTTTAGAAAAATGTATATAATAAAAAATTCCTGTCCCCATGCTCCCTCCAGCTCCTACCTGTTTCTCCTGGTCCCCTTCATAGCAAAACTCTTCAATGACTTTACTGCTTTCATCCCGACCACCCCACAGAAACTTCTCTTGTCATGAACACCATTGACTTCTATCAGGCTAAATACAAATTTAATTTTCAGACTTCAGTATCATTGACTTATCACTTGATTTGACATAATACATTACCCTAAACATGTTGAAAAACTTTTTTTTTTTTTCAGTTTTATTCTAGTTTACAAACTCTACGGCTTTTCCTAATACCCTGGGTGCTCTTTCTCAATATCCTCTGTTGGTTCCTCCTCATCTGCCAGATGTCATAAAATTGGAATTTCCTAAATCAAGGTTGCTGGACTTTGTTTGTTCAATCTACACTCACTATCTTGGCAATATCTTCAGTCACATGGATTCATATGCTATCTGTCAATGGAAGATGCTGAAGAGCTCACAATTGAACTTCTAATCTCATATCTCAAATGTGTTCTGCCCACAGTTTTTCTTATACTAGTTAATACCAATTCTACCCTACTTCCTCAGATTAAAAACCTTGGAGACATTACTGCCTCTTGACTTCTATGCTTCACATCGAATCCATCAGCAAAACTTAAAATCTATTCATAATTTCACCTCTTTTCACTAGCTTAACCACTACCTCAACCACTACCTCTTTGATCCAAGCCACTATTATCTTCTTTCCTGAAACATCCTTCAGAAGCTTTTGTTAGATCCAATTAAAATGTATACTCATAAGACGACCATTGAAAACCCTTGGCATCAGCTTCTTCTAGAGGCATGTAGCAAAGGAAACTTGCCAGGAGGGCAGCATCAGGTGTTTCTCTTCCTTGGAAGCCTTTGCAGGGGTCATGTAGCCATTCACATAGTTAATTAGACATATTTTCTTTAGTTCTTCCTGTGATATAGCTCAGGTATAAGAAAACAGTAATCATACTGGGTAGGTTGAGAACTTGGCAGAGAAGCCCCATGCCCCCAAAGAGAAAAAATCTCTATTCACATCACAGTCAATAACTTAAGGTCTCCACAAAGGACATGCCAATCACAAAAATCATCCAACTTAAGGAAATCTAAAGATTCTATCCAGATAGTTCTAGTCTTCTGATACAGTTTACAAATTGGAATCATTTTTGTCATAGCAACGTTCCCTAGTAACACAGTTTTCATTTCAACATTAGCAGTTTTGTGGGAGAGCAAACTCCAAAAGTTATCTAAAAGCCAAACACTCATGCAGGAAGGAAAAGAGTTTATTACAGAAATCAGTGTAGGTAAGGACTGATTTCTGTAATAACGTTCTACTGGTGTCTGTGCATCTACTTTTCTTTCCTCTTCAGTCTGTTCTCAGGCCACATTATTGTGTTAAAATATAGATCAGATCACATGACTGCTGTGCTCAAAACTTTCTAATGGCTCTCCATATTACTCAGAGTAAAATTTTAAAGTTCTTAAAATATAAGAATCTATATAACTTGGCTCTCCACTATGTCTCTAAACTACTCTCTTATTTTCCTCTTCCTTGATCATTCTATTCCAACCATGTTGACTGTTTTGCTATTCCTACAGCTAGTAGATATGCACCTGCCTCAGGAACATTTCACTCTATCCCTCTGATACATACACATATTTTCTTCACTTCTACTCAAATGATACATTTTAATAAAGCCCTTTAAAATTGGGATCCCTAGTTCTAAAGAGAGTCCCATGCCTAGTCTTCATTTCTCTTAATAAAGAAGAAATGTATACATATGGCCGTTATTTTCTTTTTATATACATATGGCCATTATTTTCTTTATTAACTGTTCACCCCTACAAAAGATAAAGATTTTTCTCAATTGATTCACCGTTTTTCTTCAAGAGTGCCAGATACATAGAAAGTACTGAATAAATATTCGTTGGACTAATTGGATTAATGCTTATTCAAATTTAAATATAATTTATTACACAGGAATATTTCACTTAAATTCCATTTTAATGTGACTTTTTTTACTCAACCTCTTTCTCATCTTTCAATAATCACAATTTACTAAAAATTTTGCAAATAATCTAACTAGTTATTTAAATATTTTAAGTCAGTGTGACATCAATTTAGTATTTTCAAAATGTAAGGATAAGAGTTATTTTTCTAATCTAATTATAAATTTTAAAGGGTCTATTTCTTTTGTATGAAATACTTATGATTTTTTAGAAGCCAGAAGGGATCAGCATATGTGGGCTGCACTGTTGGCACAAAGTGGATCTTCTTACATTTTGGCCTAGAAATAAACATATCAACATCTAAATGAGCTTTCTACAAATAATCTGACAGCACTAACTAGTGTATGAGACATTTAAAAAATTTTTTCAACTATATAATGAATCGTGGAAATAGTTTTTTTTATAATTCTTCAGGAATGGATGAACATTAGTATTTTCTTAATTGTCATTGATGTATTTAACCCAATGATTTTATTACTATTTATTCAATGATTTATATGAAGTCATCTGGCATTACAAAATCCAATATTACCACTGCATTAGTATGAATTTTTGCATGAAGCATACCCTGAATAAAGTCTATTGAGATAAAACAATGTTATAAATACAGTTTTGAGATTAAACCCACTTAAATACATACGAAAACTAAAAACTTGAGTTTTATGCATAAGTTCAACCAAGTAATTTTTAAAGATGACAATCATACCTTAACAAATAATTCTATATTTGAAAAATAAACATTTAACCTCATTTCCTATTTTAGAGAAATTTCAAGGAGATAATTTATTAGCCTGAGGACCTCTACCTGCTCCTAATATAAATAACTCGAATGCATCTATTGAGTATTAACTAGTCAACAAGGATGTACTCAGCACCTATTGTATATCTGCTAGTGTTATTTGTTTTAGAGACTATAAGCTATGCATATATAACATAGTCCCTGCTTTGATATAGCTTTAACCAAAACGGCTAGCTAACTAGAATCCTACAAAGTATAATAAATATGTTTTTAGTGTCTATACATGCAGCATGTTGCTAAATTCTCACTATACAAATTAAATAGGACAACTTAAAATATCAAAACACTTCTAAATGAGAATGACCACAAATCGCCTCTAGGAAATGCACACAAGTGAATAAATAATATATGGAATAGCAGTTAACTAAAAAATAACTTTAAAATTTATATAAGGTTTGAATGGTGGAGAAATGATTATACTTGAAATATCCATTAAATCTACTTTTCTGGGCCGGGCGCGGTGGCTCAAGCCTGTAATCCCAGTACTTTGGGAGGCCGAGGTGGGTGGATCACGAGGTCAAGAGATCGAGACCATCCTGGTCAACATGGTGAAGCCCCGTCTCTACTAAAAATACAAAACATTAGCTGGGCATGGTGGCGCGTGCCTGTAATCCCAGCTACTCAGGAGGCTGAGGCAGGAGAATTGCCTGAACCCACGAGGCGGAGGTTGCAGTGAGCCGAGATCGCGCCATTGCACTCCTGCCTGGGTAACATGAGTGAAACTCCGTCTCAAAAAAAAAAAGAAAAAAAATCTACTTTTCTGATTGCCATGCAAAATAGCCTTAGTACGTAAATGTCCTTAGAATCCCCACTATTTGGCATACTTTATTGTGAACTTACCCCTTCTAAACTTTGTAATACTTTACCAAGGCCAGCTCAATGATGGTCTACTAAGGAAAATGTATTTTTCTTGGTAGCAAACAAATTCCCATGTAACACTAAGATATAGGTGTTAAGACAGGGGTCTATATTGTAGGCTAGGAGTTTCTGCTCACTTTCTCCATCTGTGCAACTGTGGTGAGATTCAATCATTAAAAAATAAATTACTGTCTTCAAAATGTCATCATGCTTAATATGATAGTCAAGGTTATCAAGCTTCTTCCCAAGTGGTAAGTGATACAAACGTAGGTGTTTTTATTTTACCTCATCTTGCTGTGAGTTTAGCAGCTGCAGTTTCATGTGCTTCATGTAGGCCATGGTAATTGGCATATTGTAGTCAATCATGCTGGTCACCAAAGTGGGAGGTTTTCCATTATCTGTAATAAAACATTTTTAATGGGTAATGAAAGTGATACTGCATTCTACCTGTAATTTGAAAATGATCTATTTCTCCAAATTGAAACAGGATTCTAGATACCAAGTGTCTTAAAGTATGGTAGTATTATAGCTGGATGGTAGAAAAAATAACTGGTAAGGTTCCATCGACATTGTTTAACAGTACTAATAAATTAATTATTTCTAAATGCAGGAGGCCTTCTAAACATCCTGAGTAACAATGAATAAAGCTAATGTGGTGATTAGCACAATTATTTATATTTTTCTTCTTTGCTTTACTTTCTATATGTACTTTTTGAATGCCAAAGGACATTTGCTCAATTTTTTTTCTTTTGGCCATTTTATCTAACTTCCAAGACATAGGAATCAGCCAGCACAAATGTATCTCTTAGACTGATATAATCCCTGAGAGAAAGTCATATTTAGCCAAATAATTTAGATAATTTTAATGAGAGGTAAAGCCAAATCATAATTTTTATGTAAAACTTTTTAGTAAAGAAACTCCACATTATTAATAATTTTTAGAAATAAGGAATCAGTAGATTTAAAAAGACATTGATAGAAACCAATTTCCTTGCTGAATATATCTAAAATACCATGAAATATATATAATAAATGAAAATTAAAACATTATTACAGGGAAAAATGTTATTTGCCACAGCTGAAACTGTCTTTCTTCTAAGAATGAGCACTGAATTACTTTGTAAGTGGATATTCAAAATTCACTGCCTCCTACTTGAATAAATGAGATGATCTGACTTGTTGAACTGTTTCAGTCTACCATGTTTTTATAAAAATGGGAGATATAAATTGCCATTATGAATCAAATTACTTTAAATCTCACTATTTGACACTGCAGCTACCTTTATGATCTGTTCCATCTGGGTTTAAATGCATTCTTTTCTGGCACTCTGAGCAGCTCATTAAAAATCGTGTCACCGCTTCTCTTGGTAGGAATGCATAGCTCTCTGAAATCTGAAATGATTCACAAAATATAGGTATTATTATATGAGCTGACTGAACATGATTTAATAGAAATGATCATTGTATTTCCAAATAAGACACGTTATTCCATAATGGCAGGAAGCACAATGAAAGCATGCACTGCATACCATGCATCATTTCAAGAAATATCTATTAAACTTGATTAGATGTCTCTTAATAAGAGCCAATAATGCCACGTGGAGAAAAAAATCAGCCACATCTGGATGGGCATCTGTTTATATTTTTGCATTTCTTTAGGTAAAATAATCACAGTGTACAGATATTCTAGTGAATTTTCCTTATAATTAAACATTGCCAACATTGTTTTTAAACTTACTGCTAGCACAATCAAATTTGTATCCAATTTTACATACTTTTTAAAAAATTTAGCCCCAAATAGGAGCAATAAACTTTGGGTTTTATATAATGAACATTCTGCATTGTTTCTTTTCAAAATATTTTAAGTGAGAATAAAAAATAAATTCAAATCGAACTCATGTATATATTTACTGCAGTGAATCACCCCTTCCACAGAAAATGACACACCTGGAAATGCATTTAGGCCACCCTTTTCATTTATTTTATGTCAAATTTTTTATAATATATGTCCGTAATAGCTCACATTGACTGTCAGAGCAAGCTTTTTCTGTGCCCTATACAAAGCTTTGTTTTCAGAACCATAATGTAGAATCAAGTTAGAAATCCATACTCCCATTACAGTAATTTTATAAATATTAACATTTCGAACACCAAGTTCTCTCATCAAATCTAATAATTCCTTAAGTGAAACTGATAGATAGTTAAATATCTTTAAATAAAAGCTGACAGTGAGTCAGACAGTGCTACTAAGAAATGTGATTCAGGGCTTCAGGTTTCCAATATAGCACTAATATTTAACATGAAATATAAGATAAGAAATACGAATAAATGAGTTGCAAATAAGACATATATGCCACAAATGATTTCTTAAGTGCATCTATAGCCCTTATGAGCACTGGTGTACTTTAGCTTAGTAAAAATGAGGGAAAATGTGTACCAAATGTATAATTGAGTGTAAATGAGTGCTAGTCCCCTTAGTGGTGATGGAGTCAACTTTTGCTTATCCATGCTATAGGAGCATAGCCTTGAGGAAACCCCATATACTAAGATCCAAAATTATAAAGCTCATTTTTCTCTTAATTTAATATTAAAATCAGTTTGTATCACTTAGCCTATCCTATTGACTTTAAGGGAAAAGAAGCCATAAGAATACTGAAGAGGAGAAATAGGCTTACAATTAAAATCAGCCATTGATAATCCATATACAGGTTATTAAAATTTAACACCCCTAGGGGTTGAAAAATAGAACTCTTACTTTTAAATATAATATTGATAGAGTAAGATATCCAGACTTCAAAAACTACTGCTTCAGACTATGCAATGATTGTGTGAGGAAAATGATTAGAACAATTCTAAACCATTTTGTGAAAAAAAATTATGTTATTTAATAATAAAATATTTATACAATTTATATTCTCATTCATTTTCTTTCTCTATAAACACATACACACAGAGAAGCAAATATGAATTTGAATCCTATTTTTTTAATTTTTACAGAGGGAACAAACACTTTCACCCGATTTATTTATTTGATTAAAGATCATTATTTTCTTACTCCATTAAGAAATATTTTATAATAACTCAGAAGAAAAAAAATCTATAATGCATGCTCCTTCCTTATATTTTATATTTAAATCATATCAAGTTATTCTCCATTAGAACTAATGGGTCTGACCAGTAAATTTATTAACAAGTAGGATTTCAGGTAAAGGCTCCATTGGTTTTTCTAGATTTCTATTAAATCTTTTATCTACTTTATAAAAGAGAAAGCTTTCATTAAAAGATAGATAGGTAAGTGCTGGAGTTGGAGAAACACTCCATTGGCTTCTATGGCCCTGATACTTTCTGAAATCTGCTCTTTTCCCCATGCTAATAAAGCACTTGTGTAGAAATCCCTCCTAGGTAGCTTTATCATTGACCTGAATCAATCTTATGACTTGTCCAGCAGCATTTAGCCCCACATCAATTTTTCTTGAAATTATTATTAATCTTATCACATTAGCTTTATAGCTTTACTCTGAAAAATAGTACATGTAATGGTCAAAAATATATTTGTGCTCATGTATACATGTCTGCATGAAATAATACAAAGCCCCACTTTGTATCTTAGAAAAGATTTTTTAAGCAAGTATTTTATCTTATTATTCTTTCTGGTGTGGCTCTGACATAGTACTTGGCGTATCACTATATATTATATAAGATAAAAGAACTTATTTAGGAATAGTTTTCTTGGTGTTTAGAATTCATTTTATAGGGACACCTGCCATGGCATTCCACTCTCCCTGAATCTTTTCTTCCCCACCTCATATTCTCTGGTGCCCACAGACCACAGAGTCCTCCTATGCACAGGGAAGAAAGATCTTCCAAGCAGGCTTTTCACATCTCATGCTCATTTCTGAAAAGTAATATTTATTTCTCCTACAATGCAGGTAAAGAGAAAAAAAAATTTTCCTTATTCAGAATCTTTTCTCCCAGGCCTATTCGAAATTAAGAGTTCTGGAATTTTCAAGAGTCACGAAGATGGTGAAATAGGAGTTTCTAGCATTTATCGCCTTATAGAAACATGAACTTGAATAACCATCCATGCACAAAAATATCTTCACAACAACTAAGGAAGCCAAGTAAGTGACTAGAGCACCTGAGTGGAGCACAGAAATAAGAAAAGACTCAACTAAGAAAATAGAAAAGATGGTTTCACATTACATGTGTCAACTCTCTCTCAAACCTATGCAGCACAACTTGGAGAAAGAAGTTCTCCACACGGCTGAAGGACAGTGAAGTGAGCACTCAACTTCAACTTTGGACCCCAGCAAGAGGCCCACCATTACATTCCAGGCACCAAGTATTTGAAGCAGTTGAAGTTAAGCTGTTACCAGCTTAAAATAGTTTGTTATAACTATAAGATACTTTGTGTAAGTCCCATGGTAATCATAAATTTAAAAAACTGTAAGATATGCAAAAGATGAAGAAAAAGTAATCAAAACATACAACTACAAAAACATCATGAAATCACAAAGGAAGAGACCAAGAAAGGAAGAAATTGAGAAATAGTCATAAAACAATTAGCAAAATGGCTATAGCAAGTTCTTACCTATAATTACTTTAAACATAAACAGATCAAATTCTCCAATCAAAAGTCAGAGTGGCTGAATGGATTAAAAATAATAATAATAAGAACCAACTATATGCGGCCTACAAAAGTTTCACATTTAAGGGGACACATAGGCTGAAAGTGAAAGGATAGAAAAATATATTCCATGCAAATGGTAACCAAAAGGAATCAGGGCTGGCTATATTTACATCAGACACAATAGAGTATTTGTTAAAAATTGTCACAGGAGGCAATGAAAGTCATTACATAATGATAAAGAAGTCAATACATCAAGAAAATATAACAATAGCATATATATATCTGAAATCAGAGCACCTAAATATATAAAGCCAATGTTAATAGAACTGAAGAGATAAACAAACAGCAACACATTAATAGCAGAGAACTTCAATATGTCATTTTCAATAGTAAATAGATAATTCATACAGAAAGTGAATAAGGCAGCAGACTTGAACAACGCTAGAAACTGAATGAATCTAATGGACATATACAAAACTTAGAACCCAATAGCAGCATAATACACATTCTTCTCAAGTCAACCAGGAAGAATCTTCAGATAGATCATATGTTAGGCCACAAAACAAGTCCTAACAAATTTAAGAAAACTGAAATCATATGAAGCACATACTGGTATGAAACTAGAAATCATAATAGGAGAAAAATAAAAAAAATTTACAAATATATGAAAATAAAAACCACACTCTTGAACAAAGAAGAAATCAAATAGGAAATCAAGAAACAGCTTAAGCGCAAGAAACTGAAAACACAACATATCAAAACTTATGGAATACAGCAAAAGCAGTTCAACAGGGAAGTGTTTAGCAACAAATGCCACGTTAAGAAAAAGAGCCAGGTATGGTGGCTCACGCCTGTAATCCCAGCTACTTGGGTAGCTGAAGAGGAAGGATCATTTAAGGTTAGGAGTTTGAAACAAGTCTGGGTAACATAGTAAGATTCTGCCTCTAAAACAAAATTGTAAAAAGTGAAAAAAATTAGCTGGGCATGTTGGCATGTACCTGTAATCCCAGCTTCTCAGGAGGCTGAGGTGGGAGGATAGCTTGAACCCAGGAGTTCAATACTGCAGTGAGATATGATCATGCCATTGCATTCCAGCATGAGTGACAGAGGGAAAGCCTGTCTCAAAAAACAAATAATAATATCAATTAATTAATTTTTAAAAGAAGAAAAAAGATATCACATAACCGTGCTTTATACCTCAAAGAACTAGAGAAAGAAGAATGAAGTCCAAAGTTAACAGAAAAAAGGAAATAATAAGGATCAGAACAGAAATAAATAAGGCAGAGACTAGAAGAACAATAGAAAAGATCAACGAAACTCAGTTATTTATTTTTTGAAAAGATATAGAAAATTGACAAAACTTTACTTAGACCAAGAAAAAGGAATGAAATAAAATTATAAGTAAATGAAGAGACGTTACAAATGATATTAGAGAAATATGAAGAATCATGAGACTACTATGAACAATTATATGTGCCAACAAATTGGATAACACAAAATAAATGCATAAATTCCTAGAAATGTGCAACATACCAAGGCTGAATCATAAACAGCAGGAAATATGAACAGAATAATAGTGAGTAGAGGATCAAATCAGTAATTCAAAACCTCCCAATAGAATCCCAGGACCTGATGTCATAACTGGTAAATTCTACCCAACATTCCAAGAAGAATTAACAATAATCCTTCTCAAACTCCTTCCCCCAATCCCAGCTAAAAAAAAAAAAAAAGAAACAAAAATACTGGGTAGGAGGGAACACTTCCAAGCTCATGCTATGAAGCCAGCATTACCTTGATACCAAAGTCAGACAAAAATTCTCCAAAAAAGTTTACAGCCAATTTCTCTGAATGAACATAGATGCAAAACTCGACCAAAACTAGCAAGCAAAATTTAAAAGCACATTAAAAGAATTATACCCTATAGTAAAGTGGATTTTATCCCCAGGATGCAAGATGTTTTAACATACACAAATCAATAAATGAGATTAACCACACTGGCAGAATGAAGGATAAAAATAATATAATCATCTCAATTGATTCAGAAAAAGCATTTGACAAAATTCAACATTCATTCATGATTAAAACTCTTAACAATATGTATAGAAGAAATGTACCTCAATATAATAAAAGCCATATATAACAAGCCTACAGCTAATGTCATACTCAGTGGTGAAAAACGTAAACTTTTCTCCTAAAATCATGAATAGAACAAGGATGCCCACTCTTACCACTTGTATTTAATATGGTACTAGAAGTCCTACTCAGAGTAATAAAAGGCTAGAAAAAGATAAGTCATCTAAACTTGAAAGAAAGAAATAAAATTTTCTTTGTTTACAACTGAAATGATCTTATAGACACAAAATCCTAAATACCCCATCAAAACAAAGTAAGAACTAGTAAACAAATCCAGTAAAGTTGCAAGATAAAAACATCAAGATACAAAATCAGCTACATGTCTATACATTAACAATGAACTATGCAAAAAAAGACAATATTATTTAAAATAGCATCAAAAATAAAATAGAAAAAAAATTTAACTAAGATGGTAAAAGATCTATACAATGAAAACTATAAAAAGAAAGAATAATCTCTGACAAATATACCAAGAACACACAAGAAGAAGGGATAAACTCTTCAATAAATGGTGTTGGGAAACTGGATATCCAAATGTGGAAGAATAAAATTGGCCCTTGTAGCACACTTTATACAAAAATAAACTCAACATGAATTAAAGACTTAAATGTGTGTGTGTATATATAAATCTCTCTATATATAGATATATACACATACATATATACACACATATATACACACATATATATATACTGTGTGTGTGTGTATAATATATACTATATATATAGGATTATATATATATAGTATATATATGTGTGTGTATATATAGTATATATATGTGTGTGTATATGTGTGTGTATATACATACACTATATATATAGGATTACATATATGTGTGTGTATATATATATATTTGTGTATATATATGTACTATATACTATATTATAGGATTACATAAACTAAAATAAAACATATATACATGTATATATGTAGGTGTGTATATGTGTGTGTGTGTATATTATATATATATATATATATATACTGTGTGTATATAGGATTACATATGTATATACACACACACACACAAACTACATATATATAGTGTGTATATATATATATATATAGGATTACATAAACAGCAACATATACTATATATAGTATATATACTGTATATAGTATATATACTGTGTGTGTATATATGTATGATTACATAAACTAAAAATCTTCCTTAGAGTAAACAATGAATACAATGAATAGACAACCCATAGAATAGGAGGAATCATTTGCAAACCATACATAATAAAGGGTTAATGTCCAAAATATATAAAGAACTCAAAAACTTAATAGCAATAAAACAAATAACCTGATTTAAAAATGGGTTGCTATATTTTGAATGTCTGTGTCTTCTTAAACTTTTTTTATTGAAACTTAATCCCCAGTGCAGCAGTGTTCAGATGTAAGGTCTTTGGGAGGCTGTACTTTCATAAATGAGATTAGTGCCCATATAGAAAAGGTCTGAGGAAGTGTGTTTGTCTCTTTTGCCTTTCCACCAAGAAGGAAGTCACCATCTATGAGGAATTGTTTCTTATCAGACACTAAGCATGCTGGTACCTTGGTCTTGGGCTTCCTAAGTTCTGTAACTATGGGTAATAATTTTCTATTGCCTATAAATTGTCCAGTCCAGGTTATTTCATTATAGCAGCCCATACAGACTAAGACACAGGCAAAGGACATGAATGGGCATTTCCCGAAAGAAGACATACAAATGGCTAACAGCTATATGAAAAAATGTTCAACATCATTAATCATCAAGGAAATAAAAATCAAAACCACAATGAGATATCACTTCACACCTGTTGGAATGGCTATATTATCAAAAAGTCAAAGATAAAAAGTATTGGCAAGGAAATGATAAAAGGGAAGCCTTGTGCACTACTGGTGAAAACGTAAATCAACCCAGTCATTATGGAAAACAATATGGTGGTTCTCCTAGACATTGAAAATAGAACTGCTAAATGATCCAGCAATTCCACTTCTGGGAATATATCCAAAAGAAATGAAATCATTATCTCAAAGAGATATCTGCACTCCTATGTTCACTGCAGCCTTATTCATAATAGCTAAGATGCTGGAACGACTAGGCCAGGTGAGGTGGCTCACACCTGTAATCCCAGCACTTTGGGAGGCTGAGGCGGGTGGATCACCTAAGGTCAGTAGCTTGAGACCAGCCTGGCCAACATGGTGAAGCCCCATCTCTGCTAAAATCACAAAAATTAGCCAGGCGTGGTGGCAGGTACCTGTAATGGCAGCTACTTGAGAGGCTGAGGCAGAAGAATCACTTGAACCCAGGAGGCAGAGTTTGCAGTGAGGCTAGATTATGCCACTGTACTCCAGCCTGGGCAATAGAGTGAGACTTTGTCTCAAACAAAAAAAAATATATGGGGACAACAGAAGTGTCCACTAATGAATGGATAAAGAAAATATAATATATATATATATATATATATACACACACACATTTAATTTTATAATTGTATATATACATATATATTTCATGTCATTACACACATAAAATGAAATATAATTCAGCCCTAAATAAAGAAGGAAATCCTGTCATTTGCAACAGCATGTATAAACCTGGAGGATCTTATGATAAGGGAAACATATCTGACATAGAAAAACAAGCATAATCTCACCTGTATATGGAAACTGAAAAAGTCAAATTCATAAAAGCTGAGAGTAGAACACAGTGGTGGTTCCGGTGGCTGGATGGTAGGGAAAATGAGGGATAATGGTCAAGGGTACAAAGTTTCAGTTATGTTGTATGAATAAGTTCTGGAGATATATGAATAAGTCAAATGTACAGCATAGTGACTATAGATAATTCTGTATTGTATGCTTAAAATTCATTAATAGATTAAATCTCATGTGTTACCACATGTACCCACAAATGGTCACTATATGAGGTGATGGATATGGTAATTAGCTTGACTGTGGTAATAATTTCACAATATATATGTATACAAAAACATGTTGTACACATAACATATATACAATCTGTGTTTTGAGACAGGGGTCTCAGGGTCTCTTTCTATTGCCCAGACTGGAGTGTAGTGCTGAAATCATAGCTCGCTGTAGCCTCAAGGTCCTGGGCTCAAGCAATTTATCCTCCTGCCTCAGCCTCCCAATTAGCTAGGACTACAGGTGCACACCACTATGCCTAGGTTTTTCGTTTCTTTCTTTCTTCCCTTTTTTTTTTTTGTTTTGTTTTGTTTTTTTGTTTTTTTGTGGAGACAGGGTCTCATCATGTTGCCCAATCTGGTCTTGAACTCCTGGGCCTCAAGCAATCCTCCCACCTTGGTGTCCCAGAGCTCTGGGATTACAGGCATGAGCCACTGCACCTGGCTACAATTTTCATTTGCCAATTATGCCTCAATAAAGCTAGCAAAAAGAAAAAAGAAAAAGAAAATATCCTAGACAACCTTCACTGCTGAAGTTTTCAACATAGTGGCTCACACCTATAATCCCAACAATTTGGAAGGCTGAGGCTGGAGGATCACTTGAGGCTAAGAGTTCATGACAACCTAGCCAACATAGATCCTAACTCTATATAAAATTTTAAAAATTAGTTGTGCATGGTGGTGTGTGCCTGTAGTCCCAGCGAGTCAAGGAGGCTGAGGCAGGAGGCATGCTTCAGCCCAGGAGTTTGAGGCTGCAGGGAGCTTTTATTACGCTACTGCACTCCAGCTTGGATGACAGAGTGAGATCCTGCCTCTTAAAAAACAAACAAAAAAAATTAAAAGTGTCCTGTCCTTGGAATATTCTTAAATTATGGTGTATTTGAATAATTACATTTCATAATTAAACCTATGTGATGAAATACTGCCATTTGATTCTGTGGGCATCCTTCTTTAACCTCATTCAGGGATAGCACTGAAAGCTTATGCACCAATCCTCTTCTAACTTGAGGCCTATGCTAAGCACCTCTATGACCTTTACGCTAATGAAAGACCTGTTCTCATTTGCTGGGAATGAATGTTTGAAATGTTAAATCAACTTTAAATAGATATTCATAAACGGTGATTAAACTCAGGGACATGTCCCTCAAGGCAGTTCATTTATGGAAGGCCTAATATCTTTCTTGCAATATGTAATAGCAGTTGCAAATAAAACCTAGAAAGAACAGAAATTTAAAAATATTTTGATTCAGATACTAAAAATATCATTCTACTTATATTACAATTAACTATGTAAAATGCTATAATCATTCATAAATAGTGATACTGGACCCAGTTTTCCAATGTCACTATTCTGTTTCTAGATAGAAATTGGATTTTGAATATACAGTACAGAACATTTTATAGTATATTTGTTCACTTGAAAATGTATTCTTAAAAACATTTTTTTATATTTCAGAAAGATAAAGAGGATTTCCTTAGAATTTGTTTATAAACACAGAAACACTCTTTCTCATTAGTGATAATGATGCAAAACATGAAGAATAGATATTAGTCTTGATCCGTCTGAACTAAGCACTAAAGAAACACAACTTCCATGTGATCAACCACATATTAAATATACTGCTCAAAACAAAAAATAAATATGCAAAGGATGAACTAGAACATAGCCATATTGAACCTTATAAACTAACGATCTAACATTATTTATCAAGTAAATAATTATGAGGCATGTATTTCTTAGAAATGTTATTTTGTATGAATTTAGACTTCTTTTCTTATGTTTATATAATGTTATACTTTTCACTGTGCTTTTACTGCCAGTATTTTAGCAAATGGTTAAAACAGATTTTCCAGTAACCTTTTGACCAATTGGTTGACTGCTATAAAGAGATGAAATGAATTGTCATTGTTATACAGCAGGGGACAAAGTAAAATGCTGGAGGTAAAACATGAATTTCCCAAATACTGGTCTATTTCTGTATATTTAATGAACCATGAGTGGCTTATCCAATAGACAAATAAGAAAAATGCCAAGGGCCCAGGGAAAGCAGATTTTATATATATATAATATATATATATATATATATATACATATATATATATATATATATATATATAGTATATATATATGTATTCACAAAAACCAAAGCATCAAAACATCATCATAGAAAAAGTCAGTGCTTCTTAAACTTTCTTCAACTAGAGTCATGGAAAAGATTTGTTATTATTATTATTTTTTAACTGTGAATTAAGAGAGAAGGAAGAAACTAACTAGGCAAATAGGGGAAAGATTCCTCAGCAGACTTTCTACTCTAACAGCTTGGATGGTCGGGTTGCAGACAGAGATAAGGAAATAAGTTCCAGCACAAAGAGGGAGGCCTCTGTGTAATTAGCAACTTTCACATTCATACAGTGGGTTCCAGTAAGCACTGTGTTAATGAGCACATTCCTTTCCTTTTTGGGGCATACTCAGATAAGGAAGCTAGAAGCTTGTACAGGGGTGATGCGTACAGCTGCACTGATAGAAAGAACTACCCTGGGCTTAGCATGTCCACCATGAGGGTTCTGCACCCTGCTTAGCACAGGCAAATTGGGAAAAAGATAAGCAACATGGACTAACTCAGGCTAAGGACCTGCCTGGGCAATAAATGGTTGGGGTGGGGACTGCCAGAGGTCACACCCTATGCAAATGACATACTTTAGTCCTAACAGGTTTTCTGTGCCCTATATAGATGAGATACTTCCTCCCCACTAACTTGCTTATAAAAACCCTTGCATTTCCCAGCAGAACAGCAACACTTTTTCAGGACCCTTTTCTGCAGCAGAGAGCTGTTCTCTTTCTTTTGCCTATGAAATTTCTGCTCAAACCTCACCCTTGGTGTATCTGCATTCTTGATTTCGTCAGCTGTGGAGACAAAGAACTTCGGTGTCTCCCCAGACATCAAGGCCATTTCAGAATTAGCTATGGTTTAGAAGTGGGGGAATTGTGGCATAAGGTAAATTTTTCATAACTTACCGCTTCTAAAGGCCTTAATTCATTTATGTATTGGGAAACAATGATAGTGTTTTCAGTGGAAATATTACATTCTAAGTCCATTAGGACTGGAATTCATCAGTAATACAGAAAATAATAGATTAAATTATTGCCATAAATTAGAAGTAGAAATAACCTTTACCATCCAAAAAGTATAGTAACACTTCTACATAAAAGTAATTTAACTACAGTATCTTTTGATGGGCAGAACAATAAAATCAGCCTCTGGAGCAAAAATAGCACAACATTAGTAATCTAGTGATAAATTTATCCACTTGCAGAAAGCTCAATGATTTAAGTTCTATAGGGCATGCTTTCCTATCTTCCATCTGTACGTTATAAAAAAAAGACAAGAAAACTCTTGGGAATACATTCCTGAAAAATCCACGGACAGATATAATTGTCTACTTTGCCAATGTCCTGCCTTTCTGAAGAAGGAAAAAAAATGGTACTTTAAAAAGCCCTACAACTATAAGGCCAAATACTGGCAATTCCTAAATATTATTAGCCTTTACTTTAACACAATGTAGTTAAGGTAACCATGTGAGTTATCAAAAAATCTGAAATTGTAAAAGCAACCACAAGCAAACTAATTTGCCAAACTCATTGTGTAAATTCAATAATATATAATAATAAAGTTTTCTTATGTTTTCTTTTTTAATATCTGAGTCTCCAGAAATAAATTACCTTTCCAACTTGGATCTGAAGTAATACAAAGTAAGAACAATGGAAGAAGTTAATAAAAAAAAATTTAATAACAAATAATTGATTTGCTCTATTTTTTCAGAATACATATCGTAAGTATGTAATGCAAGTTTATCTCCTTAACTCAAGCCATAAAATAGTACAAATTGAGGTAACAAATAATAACAGAAAATAATTTTAAAACATGGGGAATTTGACCATGTCTTCTTTTCTTAGTCCCAAGTATCCTTCCTCTCTAATTGCAATATTTCATTTCTAAGGTATTCAATAAAAAGGCTTTCTAACTATTCAGTTTGTATTATATACACACCTGCAAATCTTTGGTCCCTGAAATGGTGGAGAGTTAACAATTCTCAAAATTAAGATTCTCATTAATTACATGACAATTATTTGTTTTGGCTGCATTACACAGAAGAAAATGTCATCAAGCAATCTATGTCTGATTGTTTTCCATTAATTATTTAGTAAACGGATTATGCTGAATCAGAACTTTACATGAGTTTCATAATTTAATCCTCACAACAATCCCACAAATAGATTACCATGATCACTACCATGATCTCTGTTTAACAGATGACAGAGCTAAGCTTCAGAAAGGTTGTGTATTTTGCCAATTATGTACAAGAGACAAGACTCGCTATTGTGGTTTCAAAGCCTATCACTTTAATCACTGTTTTATAGCCACTCCTAGTTATCGATATTAAAAAAGACAGAAACTGTTTCATCCGTAAAGAGCTGGGATATTAACCTCACAGCATAGGTTAATTATTCTAAAATGTTTATAATGTTTCCTGGTGTGAAGTTCTTTATAAGTGTAAAATGCTCTAACCAGTTTGCGGTGGCCTTTCTAAATACAAAGGTCAATCAAGCACTCTGTACCTTGTCTCAGGTTACAAAGTTCCACAAGAACAATTCACACTATGGAGTAACAACACAGTGCTCTGCCTGGAAAAAATCAACAGGCCATCTGTTCCATTCCAGCAAAACTGGTAACTAAAATGCTGGCTTTGTGACAATGCTATAATATTTTAGCAGTCAGTCAGCAAATGCATTGGATCCACTTTTAATGGAATTTATGAGAGGAATGTAAATAACTGCCTATTCCTAAAGGAACAAGACATTTAATTGTAAGAAGAAATTCACCAGCAGAGAAGCCATTCTCGGTCTAAGATATGAAGCTAATGTGCGAGCTCAAATAGAGACATCATGTGACATTCACAAATCATGAGTAGTAACAGTCACTTTATAAAAATAAGCTAATCAAAATATTTATCAACCAAAATTATACAATTTTAACCTAAATTCACTAGTGTAATAAAAAATGATTAGTGTTTCTAAATATCAGTAGATTGAAAATACAATTTGGTACTTTGGTATATTGTGCTCCTTTTCAGATATTGAGCTTTATAGCAAACAAAAATTCATATAATTATACTAATTTTTGAAATCGCCTTTCTCCACCTTTTGTTTTAAAAATGAATCTAGAGAATAGCAATGATATCTTTATTTTACGGGAATAAATATATAAACACTGTAGCTTTTGCCAAATATCAAATTGTATGCTCCTAAAAGAATTTGCCCTTGGGGTCAAACTTCTGACATTTTCTCTTATGAATATCTTGGAGATCATGGATGAAGAATAAATTAGAAATAACCTGCCAGTGAAATTTGTTTATCTATATTTGAGAAAAATTGTATCACAAACCCTCTGCAATATCTATAACTGGATAATTAAGATATAGAAAATTTATAAAACATAAAATTTAAACTGAACAGAGCCTATAAATCCAAATGTTGTTAAAAGCCCATATGTCATGATTCATAAATATATAGGAAACAAAACTCCAGAGAGTCCTCTATCTGAGGAAAAGAAATCTAGACTCTATGCACATTTCCAATTCAAGGAACATCTCTCTGTCTTTTTGTGTTTTATGTATTGTATATCTTTGCATACATCTCAAGAGAGAAGTTTAGGACTTAAAAAGGTGTGTAACCACTGTCATATGTGGGGCCAAGTGGAATATAATGTGGTAACTTACATATAACTGTGGCTTTGATATTTTTCTAGATGTGTTAGAAAATTGCAGTGCTCAGAAACTAATTTTCTTTTCTATTAAAATGGATTTTTTTTACCCATTTGTGCATAGGAAAGGACTAGCAGTGTACATCACTATACTACTACAGAAGAAATAATTAATTTGTAGATATGTGTAAGGAAAGACATTTTTTGACTACATATTTATTTATTCAAGAAATATCTATTGAATGCATAGGCACCATCATTATCCCTGAATACTACTCAATATGGTTCTACAGCATTAATGTGCCTGGATATATAAAAATATTGGAATTATCTATTGGTAATTGTTTGATTAGTTTCAAAGCAACTCTGAAAAAGGCTTTGATCAAGACTCAACAAGAAAACTCTCAGATAAAATGTTCACATCTAGCAATAATAAGTTAGACAGATAGACATACTGCCCTGCCTAAACAAATTTGTATTCACTGTATCTCTTAGGAAGTTTGCGTCAGAACCCTAACTACTCATCTATCTATAGATAGTGTATCTGACATGTGAATATTTGTTAAAGACCAACAGAATTCCTGTGCCTAAACGATGTTTCCGATAGCAAAACCAGGAAACTGCCAGATTTGCACAATCACTCCCAAATCCTCATGCTCCCTGTTGGAGGATTCTCATATTTTCTTTGAGTTCCTATCAATCCTGCAGTACTGCTTGTTTTGTTACAACTCTGGTAATATTAGAATTACTCCAATGTGCCATTTGTAGAGAAGCACAGCTCACATTTGCTTTTTCTCCCTTCTTCTCTGATCATGTTCTCCCTTCAGTCTTCACACCCATTCAACTACCCTTGCCTCTTTACCTAGTTGAGATGAGTGATTTAACTGAGTCAGGAGTATCTGGGTTAATTTTTAAACAGAATTAAGTTTGCTAGATAAAATATAAGACACGCAATTCAGTTTGAATTCTAGATAAACATACAATACTGGAGCCAAACATTTTAAAAACTATTGTTTATCTGAAATCAAATACTGCTGGTCATCCTGTGTTTTATTTGTTAAATCTAGCCACCTTAAAGAGTATATTTATCTAATTGGAATGAAAATATGGGTTTGAGTCTGAAGGTAATTTTAACTTTAGAACAAATTGTTATATCAGGAAAATCTAAGAATATACCAACAGCAGAATTGATAGGGTAGGTGGAAGCAATTATTGGGCAGTCTTTAGGCAGCTTGAAATTATAGTGCCCATTTAAAGCAAGGCTTTCCAACATTCAGCACAGGTAAATACATTTTACATCATAACTAGCACATACACACATTCATAAAATCAAACTGATCATTTCTATTTGCTTCTCTATTTCATGTTTTAAAAGTGATCACAGACCACCAAATTAATTTGAGGAGTCACAAACGGATTATGATAGCTAATGAAAAATAAAACACTGGTCTAAAGCAGAGGAATGCACTCTGTCCATCCAAAGTTAGTTTGTGGGTCTCAGACTTTGATGGGTATGTGATCAAATTTAAAATAAAGGTTGGCAAATCTAGAGAAGGCAGGCAGGAGTATTTTCAGATGGTTCAAATCAGTTTTTCAGACAGATAAAAACAATCTGGCGATTTGAGGCAAATGCATTCAACACAGAATAAAAGAAATGAAAAGTGGATGTGGTACAGAGGTAGGAAGTCAGTATTCTCCAAAGATAGGGAAATGGTACAAGCGCTAGACCAGAGGCAAAAACAGCTTAAAAGAAGGCAAAGCGTTTTACTACATGATATAAAGAAACTAGAGGAGGAAAACATACAGGTAGCAGCATTCTAGGGCAGCATCAGATGGATTTGGTACTACATCAGTATACATTAGTAGATTGAAGTATAATCAAGCAGGAAATAGAATGTGGTTTATGTTAAATTATAATTAATTTTCACTGGAAACTTTTTTTGGCCTTACTGACTATATTTCAAAGTCAGATATATTGATTTTCACAAAAGAGCTTTATTTTAGCTTTTTACAATAACTAACATCTCTTTTTTTAGACAGAGTCTCACTCGGTTGCCCAGGCTGGAATGCAATGGGTGCACTCTCAGCTCACAGCAACCTTCGCCTCCTGGGTTCAAGTGATTCTCCTTCCTCAGTCTCCCAAGTAGCTGGGATTACAGGTGTGTGCCACCATGCCTGGCTAATTTTTGTATTTTTAAGTAGAGATGGGGTTTCACCATGTTGGTCAGGCTGGTCTCAAACCCCTGACCTCATGATACGTCCACCTCAGCCTCCCAAAGTGCTGGGATTACAGGCATGAGCCACTGCTCCTGGCTAATTAATATCTTTAATTTAGAACTTTATTTTACAATAATTAAAATAGCCATTCATTGAGTAAATTAAATCATTTCAAAAAAGAGATAGTCAAACTGAAGATGTATCCCTAAACTTGTGGGTGCTATTTTTCTGTCACTTCTTTCTATTTTATTTTACTTTTTTTTTTTTTTTTAAGAGACAGGGACTGTCACTCAGACTGCAGTGCAATGGCATGATCATGGCTCACTGCAGCCTCAAACTCCTGTGTGGGCGATCACCCACCTTGGCCTCCTGAGTAGCTAGGACTACAGGAGTGCTCCACCATGGTCAGCTTATTTTTTTGTTTTTATTTTTTGTAGAGATAGCATCTAGCTATGTTGCTCAGGCTGGTCTCAAACTCCTGGCCTCAAGCAATCCTCCCATCTTAACCTCCCAAAGCACTGAGATCACAGGCATGAGCCACCACATCAGCTGTGTTATTTCTCATGATCGAATATTTGGCTGCTAAGGAAAATATTGCCATAACAGAGAATTCTTATACTAGATGAAAAAAATAAGCACTTGGGCAATGAAATGATCTTCTTCATACATGTTCACTAATAGTAAAATAATCACTAAATATTGTATTAAATAAGATAACTCAGGAAAGTAAATGTTTATAGAATTACTTGTGACATGAAGAACTACATTAAAATACACAATTACTTACATGGAGTGTGGAAAACCACTTACTGTCTTGATTTTTCCTGAAAAGCATGTGTAATATGATACATTTATATTTACTTTGGGGCTTGGGCGAGAACCACAAATAGAATGCCACTTTCTTGGTCTAGAGTTCATTGGCATGTTCAAACACTCCTAGGCTTCTGTTGCAACTCTCCTTGTTAAAGTTTACCTTTCTTACACACTACTGTTCAGTGGGGAGACGGCAATTCTTTTTGAACACATATCCAAGAATACAGCTGCTGTAGCCACTCAAAGCAGGCAATAATTAGCCATCTTAGGGAGATAGAGAAAGATGGCGAAGTTTTCACTTCACTCTGTGAGGGTCTCTAGCAAGTTTCATATCCTTCAGGTATCTATGCAGGCAAAATGCAGAGACTATAAGATGATGACAGTGCACCATGGTTGCAGAATTAGTTGTCTGAATTATTGAATTGCTCAATAACTGGCAAATAAGAAACACATTTTTCAAAGGTGCCAAGTAGAGAACTGGCTATGTGGTTTCCTTTATAAAATGTCTCTCAACTGGGAGTGTTTACTGTGCTCATCAGGTGACCTTTACAAATAGAGAACAAGGACACATTTTGATTATCACAGTATCTGGGGATTGGTGAAGCTGAAACTTAACATATTATGGGATATTAAAAGGCCTGGAGTACTTGGGGCAATGCCACCTCTCTGCCCCTAAGGCCTATATGGCCCAATTGAGAAATATTGCTTTAGACTATACAAATGATTAGACACTAATGAATATATCTAATCAAATATATCATGTCTATGTATTATCTGCTGATGAGAAAAAGCACAGAAAGATGGAAATTTCTTGTTCCAAATTCTAAATTCTCAGAAGAAGCAACTAGGTTACTGACAGTTTCTTTTGGAATTCACCCATAACCAAGAACCTCAAATACAGCTGAGGAAAATGTTCCCTATAACAGGACATTCCCAGGAAATTGAGGGTAGAGGGGAAAATGGGGAGAACAGATAAACAGATAAAAATAGGTAAAAGCTGGCTCTTTACTTATCATAAGACAGCTAAGTCTACTGTTCATAAAGCTAGTGAATAATATTCTCGAATTTATGAGAAAATCATGAAGACATGGGTGGGTGTTATCCATCGGTCACTAAGGAGACTAGTAGACATGAAAGAAAAAGTAGCTTTTCATTACCTGGTTAATAGGGGATAAAAGCAATTTACAACACCTGTTACCCTAAAAACAACTCCATGTTAACAAGAAAAACCCTTCTTTCTATTCACATTATTATGATATCTATAGTGTTTGAAGCAATTATTATGTTAAAACCTTTATATATATTATTTATAGCCCTAAAAACAACCCTACAAAATAATAACATGCCAACATCACACATGTAGAACTTACACTATCAGGATTTAAAATCAAGTCTAGCTGGCATCAAAGCTGGACCATTCCGTCTCCACAATCTCATGCCAGTGTTTCATGTTTTACATCTCCTTGCTATTACACTCTATGCAAATTCGTTACCTATATAGTTATTTATACAGGTGCATACATGCAGACACTTTAAGGAATTTGGTTATTTTATTTTTTTTACACTAGCAGAGTAGCAAGGAAAACAAATCTCTTGATCTGAGTGAGAATCGCCCACTAGGAGGCATTAACCAGCTTACTTTTCAAAGCGCATTGGCTCCTTTTCACCACTAGGGAGCACTAAAGTAGCAATTTACTAGGCTAGCATAAAGAACTAATGAAGTTTCTCCAAAAGGTAAATTGTATTTCAAAGAATATTCACTGGGATATTATAATTTAATATGAAAATTATTGATGATGTGGTGTGTGACATTAGTCGATGATAAACTTGTTTGAATAAGCTCTTACATCATTTGATTGTCTCCACTACCAAGAAGACAGCTTCTGCACTATTATTCTGGCCACTGCAATGAGCAACTACATCTAAATGAGATATAATTCAATTTTAATGAATGGTAGTGGGCTACTCTTTTGTTTTAGGATTACTAGTTAGTAAATTAAATTGTTGTGCCACTGATTTATTTTTAAGTGTTTCCTTCTGAGATGTTGTACACATGTGACAGTAATCTGAATGATGTTCATTAGCTATAGTTAATATTTAGAAATCACTTGTGTAAAGTCTATATATGTTTGTGTGTATATGGGATGTATGTGTGTAACTGATGAATAAACCAATGTGAAAAGTAATGTGTTTATATTCTACCTCAAATGTGATACTATTATTTGATGGAACAGCAAAGATATCCCTGAAAAGCAAATGGGAAGCACCTATGTTAAATCTCTCTCTCTCTCTCTCTCTCTCTCTCTCTCTCTCT
>NW_016107684.1:2134070-2190389 GCF_001604975.1 Cebus imitator
AAAAAAAAAAAAAAAAAAAAAAAAAAAAAACAGGAAGGTCCTATGCTAATTGGGAAGTCAATAGATTACTCTATGCCAATGACTCACATTTTCTTTCTATCTCACTCTTGGCTTGATTTAAATTCAGCTAGAGATGAGAGACAGAAACAAGTATGTTAAATGATCATATACAGTATTAATGATTCCTAGAAACTTAATTAATTTTCTACATTCTCTTGTATAATATTTCGATTTTATATAAAGATACAGGGGTCAATGGTTTAACCCAAAGAGATTGAGTTCTAATTGTAAAACTTGAGGCACTATGACACAGAAGGAAAATGTGCTTGGAACCCAAAGCCTTCCTGGCACTAATCACAAAAGTATACAGATAAATCCCTATTTCAACACTGTTAAGATCTGTACACTCTACAAACCCGTCTTATAGAATTATATCATATATGTGAGCGAACTGTGGCTTATGCACAAAGAGGTTAAGTGAATTGCTCAGACCTCTTGAATTTTACTCCAGTGCTATTTTTCCACAACATAATGGCTGCAAATTTGGTTCATTAGTCTCATTATAAGTTGACAAAAATTCTGGGAATTTTTACATAACAAACTAGCAGAAACTGGTGCCAGTTAGAATATTCTAGTTAGTAATAAAGGCAGTGAACCAACAGGTATTTATAAAAAGAACTAGGCAAAAAATAATAATAATAATAATGCTAACTAGAGTTTTAAGGTTAAGTGTCCTAGATGTGATAGAATAAAGATTTTCTTTGTTAATCTTTAGAGTAGGGCTATAGAGATGCTACATGAATATGTTACTGTTCTACACTCTGACAAGTGTATAGTATTCCATTCATATTAAAATATTGTTTTTTAAGAAAGATCCAATTTTGGTTTTTTCCAGAAAATTGATTTGAAATAGTTTAACAGATTTAATCTTGGGAAAAGCAAATGAAATAACTGGAACTCTCACAAATTTCATCTGGCAGGAGAGCTCCTAAACATAGGAACTCTGGCCTTTCCTCATGCTTTCTTTAAACCCAAATGGTGAACTTCCAGGGATAGTGACATCTACAGGATGCACCACAAAAAGCATGCATGAAGAATTATTACTATTGCTATCTGCCAAACAGAGGCATCAGAGGGTGCATAGGAAATTAGATCCATAATTATAATTAGAGTAAATGATAGAGCTATGTTAATTTTGCTGCCTGTCATTCTTCATGGAACATGAATAGTGACTGGATAAAGGAGAGAAATAACACCATTCACAAGTTTACTATATGCCGAGCACTTTACACATAGTAACTCATTCATTTTAGCACACAATGTATATCATTATCCACCATATAAAGAAAAAGAGTAAATAATTTGCCAAAAGTGGTACAGATACGAAATGAGTGTTAGATTTGAAATTTGAAACTGCGTTTGTCTGGCTTCCAGCCTATTTCCTTTTAGCTATAGCATATGTTCTCCACTCCTGACTTGAATGTAATTATTGGCAGTTTTATATATATGAGTAATACATGTAAGTTTACAATATCACACTATGAGTTGTGTGTGTATATGTGTGTGTACACAGATATACGCAGACTGTTTTCTCTATTGATAACACTGCCTTTTCCTCTTAGTTCTTGGATTTCCACCAGTTAGTCTTATTTTACACGTAGCAAGAAAGAGTTTTGAAACTTAACCCTTTGATTAGACCCTAATTTAAGAAATGTGTCTGAACTCGCTTACCCTGTGATATAATATAATTGATAAAAGAAAACCAGAAAACAGTGATGTATTCATGGAAGGTGATGTTTTGGCAGAATTTGAGAAGAGTTAAACACTGAAAGACAAAACACAATCCAAAGTTATTTTTATAATGTCACATCATTAATTTTGAAGTGACTTTCCAAATTGCTAACCATAACTGCATTCAATTTTTAGTAAAAGGACATATTTTAAGTTCAAACATGAGTAATATTGAATAGTCCATACTTCTTCTCCATTTTGTTCATGTATATAACAAAGAGTTGACTACAGACAAATATGTTGAAAGAAACACATACAATGTACCAGTAACAGTTACTATGTATACAGATACAAATGCAGAAAAAACACCTAACAGATATAATTCAATAATGATTGAAAAAATAATGATGATAGCCTTTACATATTCCTAAAATGTGTCATTTTGTGTGGATTTTCAAGAGCTCGTGAGTAATAAAATACATATCCTCCAATTTTATCTAAAGTCAAATCATATTGCAATAAAGTTTAAGTTGTATAAATGCCTAGATATTTCAAGGAATGATATACTGCATATAGAAAAACCAAATGCATTCAAAAGTTAATCCAATATTAAAGGACCACCATTTCCTGCAGAGTGAAAACATAGAAAGATTTGCAAAAAGGCAAAGTAAATAAAATGACCACTAGATCTATTGATAATATTGTTAAGACAATATGAAACACTTTAATGATTAGTTGTATAAGTATGGTTTCTTGGCCATGTAGTTAAAAGGAGAAAAAGAAGGTCAATAAACATAATCATCATGCATGCTCTTTAAGCTAATGTTTAAGAATTAGAAAGAAATCTTAACCTTAATGGGAACCATTATAATTGCAATAGGCATCTAGCTAATCCTGCCTATGTCTAGCCAAATTCAGCATTAGTATTAAGAATTGAAGTCTGGCCCAATAGTCTATGGCCTTAATAGCACTAAATCATTCTATTTCAAATTACATTTTAGCTTTATGCCCCATTAATTGAACACTTACATCAAATTTTAGCATTAGACTTAAGTTCATTGTAGAGTCATATGCACAGTTTCACTGGCACTGCAAGCAGTTCTGTATTTTGTTTCTTTCCTACAATAAATTCTTATTGCATAAAAAGGAAATGTTTCCCAATTAAAATTCAATTGAGAGGGAGCAAAGGAAAAGAGTTTAGGCCACAAAGAACCTTCATGGTATTAGGAAAAGGTGACAACACTTTAGACGTGGAAATAAAAAAAACTTGGGAAAGGAGAGGATATTCAGCAGGACATTATCAAGAGGGATTAGATGAGGTTTCAGATTCTGTGTACACTTTCAAAGTTGGTATCCCTACCCCAAAATGTAGAAAATGTCTTCCTCATTTTAATTCAAAATTATGTGTAATGGAAACATGTTTACCAATTTATTGCAAGTGTTCAGCATGCATAATGGCAATGGATCAGATTCTCTACACTTTATTTAACAAAACACGGGGCGAGTGATTTGGATTTAAATCATTGACTCACTCTGTATTTTGATTAAAGGTCTATAATAAATGCATTTTAAAAATTAAATCATTTTAAATTGCTTTTGGCACCTAAACAGATTTGGCTGCCACACTACTATTGTCAATGAAGTCACTTGACTTTTGCTTGTTGCTTTGGTTTTTGTTTGTATTCATTTAATACAACTGAAATTATGCATCCCTAGCAAAGTCCTTTTGAAAAGTCCTATTAAGTTCGGGTAGCTATTTCATGAAAATGCATTATTATAAGATTACACAGTTAGTGATATTAGTAGATCAACATACATTTCTTTTTTTCCTATTACTGTCCAGAGGAATAACCCTGGTTTAGGAGACAGGCGAAATGAGTATATTCAGTAATGTTAGTTTATATAAAAATATCTCAAGAAGCTAGGTCATTATCATTAGTCATAATAAGAATGTCTCCTGGAATGTGTAAGTCAAAAGAAAGTTTATGCGGCAGAATTATGTAAGGAAACTTACAATAGTGCCTGCCCACAAACCATGCAATTTGGAAACAGCCAAGAAACAAAACCATAGAGAAGGAGGGATAAATACATGTATTAGGGGTTATTATGCAACTACAAAGATTCAATATGACCCTGGCAATATAGCAAAAAATAGTTATGAAAAAGAAGCTATTTCTTATGCTCAGTAGCTAATTTTCAAACATATGTACCTGTATTTGAAACTTTGAGTATTTCACACATTTTTCTGTATCTGAAAAAAAAATGGATCCAGACTGATATTGTATATAAATATAGCTGAAAACAGTTAATATAAAGGTAGCCAAAAGCAAAATTCAATAAGAATTCTCAAAAAGGATATTATTCTTGTTGCTGATAAACTAATTCCGATGTACAGTTTGTTCATATAGGAGAAGAATAATTTACTGTTCAATTTTCCTAGATAGGATGATATATCTATAGTAATATTATCTTATAAAGTTTTTAATTAAATAAAAGCTAGATTAAAGCATCTAGATCAAACTGTAGGTATAATTAGAAACTTTAGAAATAATACATTACTTCATTTTGACAATATATATTTCAATATCTAACAATTAAATCTGCTTTTTACAAAAATGTATGACAAATACATCATGTACTTCCATTTTTAAACTTTCAAGGGCATTCGTCTATTAAAATAACACATATCTTTTAATAGCCTATCTTAGGAATTAAGAAATACATACCCTTCAGGATAAATACATTGAATATAAGATGACATAAGAAAAGTACATAAAATGTTCTTATTCTTTCATTATTACTATGAACTAGAAAATACTTAAACATATTAATATGATTTGATGGAAAATAAATGTTGACAGTTGTGGTAGTCTTAACGTTCTTATGGTTCCAGTCCATAATTCGCATGTTATGACACACTGAATATATAATACAAATATATCTTTCCATTTGTGGGCATTTGACTGAGACTACACATATTATACATGTTTAATGGCAACAATATGAAAATTAGTCTAGAGACAGCTATAAACTATATGAAATAGACTAGTGAACGTAGAACCAAAATAATTATAGTTTAAATGTTGCGCATGACCATCATATTGTCTAATTTATGTTGAGGATAGAATATTTATAATTATCAAACCTATTTTAACAAGGATACATAATATCAAATTTCAAAATGCATGTTCTTTTTTTTCTTTTTTAACTTACTGCTTTGTAAGTTCTCTTTTGTCCAGCATGTTTTCGAATTTGTTCTCCATTTGGCCCCGTTTCCACATGCATCGAATAAATAATGTCAAAGAAATCTTCAACCACAGCTACCCGTCGTAAAGACAGCTTCTCATCTACCCCTACGCCATCCTGGAAACAAAACAACAACAAAATCCCACAAGATTAATAAACTAATTTGCAATTAATGCATAAAGTTGATTAAAACAAAATATTTTGATAACTTCAACCAAATTGTCTAGATAGGAAACTTCAAAAATTCATGAATGAATATTTCACTATTTTATGCATTACTTACATACAGAACTTGAAGAAACATAAGAGAAGACATTTGTCATAGTTAATATTGAATAAATCATGCTTACCCATAAATTCCATCTTTTAAGTTCTAATAATGAGTTATTTGTAGCTATCAGTACAACTTTCTTAAATTATTTTAAAATAAATTTTAAGGCCCAGTAAATTTTTATTGTGATAATTTAATTCTAGATATTTATTAATTCATCCAAACAATATTGAGTTGCTGGGCCCTAGAAGGTGTTATTTGAGAAATGAAAGAAATAACACAGTTATCCCAGGTTATTGTATATCCTAGGAAAGAAAACACATTTATTATGCTATCAGTATTGGTCTAAAGAACAACAACTGGTAAAGGTTAAAAATATGAGCTCTAGAAATTATCTACGTGAAATTTAGATCTTCTACCTGGAAGCAGCATATTTTGTGCAAATCACTTAAACTTCTCTAAATTTCAGTTTTTCTCTCCTGTAAAATACAGAGCCCACCTCACAGAATTGTAAGAATTAAATGAAATGATGCATTTAAAGGATGGAATCCACTGTTAGTCATATAATGAACACTCAGCAAATGGTAGCTCTTGTCATTTTGAGGGCCATGATAACAAATATGCAAAGTACTGTAGGAATTCAGAGAAAATATCACCTACTGTTGAAATCGATTCCAGAAAAAAATATAATTTGATATAGGCTGGAGTGGAGCCAGGCAAAAGCCATTTTGCTGGGAAGTACAGCAAAGGACAAAGAGTTTTCATGGATAATATGAGTAAGAAATAAGTTTGGAATGAGATAATAAAGTTAATCTTACATGGCTGCAACATGAAAGGGCTTCCTGCTTGCAAACACACACAAACATACACACACATACACCCACACTTCTTATTTGGACTCTGTGACATAATTTGAAGTAACATAACATAGCCATTAACGCCAGTATACAGCACAAGAAGGTGATTAATCTGAGCAAAATCATTATGCAATGAAATAGCAAGAGTTTATTTGAACAGTAACCCCAGCAGATTGAGCTCACTGCAAAACAAAAAGTAAATCCCTTGGTGCTTTTTGTTAGTTTTGTTTTTTATTTATTTTTCTGACATACAGTAGTCCTTGTAAGTAGTGGTGGCTAAAGCAACATATTCAAACAACTATATATAGGAAATCACATTAGGCCAAACAGCTAAAAACATAATTACATATGCCTCTTCCTGACCTATCCCCTAAATCCTGAGAGAATAACTCACCTTTCCTATGCTGAAAACTCAAATTCTAATTCTATCCACTAGTACAATTACCCAGCAACCAGAAAAAGATTAAACTAAAATCAAGTAGAAGGGAGAGAATATGTAAAAAATGAGGAGAAACAAATGACAGTAGGAAACAATGGACAAAATCAGCAAAACCAGAAGCAGTATTTGAAAACAACTTTTTAAATGACAAAGTTTAAGCTCTACTTACATAAAATATAAGAGCAAAGAGTCAAATTACTAAAATTAGGAATAAAAGAAAGATCATTAGTGACCTTACAAAAATAAAAATTTTAAAAAATCACAAAAAAACCATAAACAAGTGATGTCAACAAATTAGAATTAATAATATAAAATTAACAATTCCTAAAAAGACTTAAATTACTGATATTGGCTGACAAAAATAAAAATATTTTTATAGGCCTATCACAAGTAAGAAGACAAAATTAGTAATTAAAACAGCTTTCATGCACAGAAAAAGCCCAGGTCCAGATGGCTTCACTAGACCAAACATTCAAAGAATCAATGGAACTCATCATAAACTCTTTTAAAGCAATAAGTGAGAAAACACTTCCCAAATTATCCAATGAGGCCAGCATTATCTTGATACCAAAACCAAATATATCACAGATATATAGAATAATATCTTTTATGAATATAAATACAAAAAAACCTCAATAAAACACTAGCAAACCAAACCCAACCACATTTACAAATTTATCATATACCACAATCAAGTAGAATTATTCCAGGAATGGAAGATTAGTTTAACACAATGAAATGAATTAATTTAACATATCATATTAATACAATAAAAGACAAAAGTATATGATTATCTCAGTAGATGCAGGAAAAAAATCATTTGACAAAAACCAATGTACTTTCTTGATAAAAATTCTAAGTAAATTAGGAATAGAAAGGAATTTCCTCAACTTCATAAAGGACATCTACAAAAACCTCCTGTAACTAACATCTTATTTAACTGTGAGAGACTGAATGCTTTCCTCTTAAAATAGAAGCCAAACAAGAATGTCTGCTCTAGCCTCATCTATTTAACATCATACTGGTGAATCTAGCCAGGGAAGTTAATCAGGGAAAAGAAAGAAAACACACCCAAATTGGAAAGAAACAAGTAAAACTATCTTTATAGATGCTTTGTGTGTCACTTGCAAATGATATAATCACATATATAGAAAATTCTAAGGAATCCACTAAAAAACTTTAGGACTAATAAATGACTTCACGTCTGTATTAAAAATCAATTATATTTTTTAATTAGCAATAAACAATCTGAAAATGAAGCAGGAAAAATAATTTCTTTTATAAGGGTTTCAAAACACTGATATATTTAGGAATAAATTTAGATATAAAGTTTTAAAAAGTATAAGAGCTATACACTGAAAATTATAAAACATTGCTGAAAAAAATTAAAATGAACTAAATAAACTGAAATACACCTTATTATAGACCATAAGACAATATTGTCAAGGTGGCAATAATTCAGACATTATTTTGCAGGATCAATGCAATCACTACCAAAATTACTAATAGCTTTTCATGAAAATTGACAATTTGGCCTTAAAATGTACATGTAAATTCAAGAAAACAAGATTAGCCAAAATAGTCTTTAAAAAGTTCACACACTTCTTAATTTCAAAGCTTACTACACTAAAGTCTTTATTAGATAGTGTGGTATTGGCATGTGAATTGATATATGGATCAGTGGAATAAAACTGAGATTTCAGAAATAAAGCCTTACATTTATTCAGTTCAACTTAAAAGACATGCCAAAACAATGCAGTAGGAAAAGAATTTAACAAATAATGTCAGGACAACTATATACCCACATGCAAAGGAATAGTCAGGTCCCTACCTCAACCCATAATACAAATTAAATCAGAATAAATGACCAATGTAAATGTAAGAGCCAAAACTCAAAATTTGTACAAAGTTACTTAAAGCAAATGTTTGTGACCTTGGGTAAGGCAAAGTCCTCATAGTTATAGCCACGAAACTTAAAAGCAATACAAGAAAAAAATATAAATTGAACAACACAAAAACTTAAAATGTTTATGATGCAAATAATACCATCAAAAAGTGAAATGACATCTCATACAAATGGGAGAAAATATTTGAAAATCATACATCTAATAAAGGACTTACATCCATAATATATGAAACAAAACTCAATACCAGAAAGTCAAATAACCCAATTTAAAAACTGCCAAAATATTTGAACAGTCATTTCTCCAAAGAAGGTGTTCAAATGACAAACAAGCACAAGAAAAGATGTTCAATATAATTCATGATTAGAGAAATGCAAATCAAAATCACACTGAAACACTACTTCACATGCACTAGTATTGCTATATTCAAAAATAACAAGTATTGGCAAGGATCTGGAAAAATTGAATCCTCATACATTGCTGGTGAGAATGCAAAATAATGCAGTTGCTTTGAAAACAGATTGGCAGTAACAAAAAGTTAAACATAGGCTTACCAGATGACTTGGTAAGCCAACATCATGTATATATATATATATATATATATATATATATATATATATATATGACATATATATATATGACATATATATATATATGACATATATATATGACATATATATATGTCATATACACACACACACACACACACACACACAAACACACAAACACACACATTCAAGAGGAATGATAACATAAGTTCACACAAAATATACTGAACATCAATATTAATAGCAGCATATTGGTAATATCTAAAAAGTCAGAACTCAAATGTCACTGAACTGAAAAATGAATAAGCAAAATGTGGCATAAACATACAAAGAAATATCTTTCTACCATAAAAAGAGATGAAGTATTGATTCATCCATGGATAAACCTTGAAGACATTAAGTTCCATGAAAGACATAAAAAACACATATTGTATGATTCAATTTATAAATGTAGAAAATAGGTAAATTTATATAGATAGAAATGGGACCAAGTGCAGTGGCTCATGCCTGTAATCACAGTGCTTTGGGAGGCTGTGGAAGGCGGATCTCTTGAGCCCAAGAATTTGAGACATAGTGAGACCCTTATTCCTTCAAAAATATAGATAAATTAGTTGGGCATGGTGACATATGCCTGTAGTTCCAGTTACTCAGGAGGCTGAGGTTGTAGGATCATTTGAGCCCAGGAGGTTGAGGCTACAGTGAGTCGTGATTGTGCCCGTGCATTTCGGCCTTGGCAACAGAGTGAGAAACTATCTCAAAAAAATAAAAATAAAAATAATGAAAGTAGCTTATTGCTTGTTTAGGACTGGGGAGGAGGAAAAAATAAGGACTGGCTGTTAATAGCTACAAAGTATCTTTTAGGAGGGACAAAATGTTCTACAATTAGATGATAGTGGTTGTACAACCCTCTGAACATACTCCAAATATTGAATTATACACTTTATATGATTAATTTTACAATATGTGAGTTAAATCTCAATAAAGCTGTTAAAATATATAGTAGCTAATGATATCAGATTTTGAGTTCAAGAATGCAAAAAATAATAATAAAACCCAAAAGAAAAGAAACCAAGCAGAGGAGCTCACACAATCCAAACTCAAACAATCCACAATGTAGAGTGGAATAAAAGTGAAAATATAGGTGACTCAACCAACACTGTAGTGGTGACAATGAGAGTGTGCTGGTAAATATTTAAGAAGTGTCTCTTGAAAAAATACATAATACATCAGGTTATTATAAACTGTACTGATATAAAAGATGTGTAGCATATAATTTATAAATTATAATAAAATATATGATACTTCTTACTATGAGTTTCATATAGGTGACTAATTCTCACAGAATACTTTCAGTGATTTTTGCTGAACCCTTGTATTTCTAGCCAACGTATGGTTTTGATTAAATTATAATATGGCAAATGAAACTCCATACCAATCTTTGAATACTTTTCCCAATATTTTTTTGTAATTGATATAGTATGTGATTTACTGTTAAACTATTTATTGCCCTTATACAAATGTTATTCATTAAACTGAAACTTCTGGCCTGGTACAATGGCTCGAGCCTGTAATCCCAGCACTTTGGGAGGCCAAGGCGGGTGCATCACTTGAGGTCAGCTATTCGAAACCAACCTGGCCAGCACGGGAAACCCTGTCTCTGCTAAAAATACAAAAATTAGCCGAGTGTGGTGGTATGCGCCTGTAATCCCAGCTACTAAGGAGGCTGAAGCAGGAGAATCACTTGAACCCACGGGGCGGAGGTTGCAGTGAGCCAAGATCGCACCACTTCACTCTAGCCTGGGTGAAAGAGCAAAATTCCCCCTCAAATAAATTTAAAAAAAATGGAAACATATTTCAGCTTTACTAAGACAATGAACAAAAATTATAAATCTGTCCTGATTGATGTCATTTGCTAATTTCTATGTTGTATAATCACTTCCACCATTCCTTCTTTCAAGCTACCAGTGTGAAATCACTGAATGTGAAGTTGAAAACAGAATCACAATAATGCTCCATTATATGGTATTTTTACCATAATGATACTATAGATCAGATGAACCACCTCAAGACAATAAATAATGCTACTTTATATAAAAATAATTATTCACGATAAGTTTTGAATATATATCCTTTTAATATTAATTACTTAATAAGTTTATATTATTCAACCGTTGGCAATTGTTGCATTTCACAAATGGATTGCAAAATTTCCAAAAAGTTGCCTGTTAGCTCTCATGAGCAAGTACAGTCCAGCTCTAGGATATCAACATTTTTATGTCATTCAAGATAAGTAAATTACTGATTTACTTAATTCAGTTTAATATTTTATAGAATAGCTCCTGTGGTCAATCATTAACATGAAAAGCTTCAGAGAACAAGAGCTCAAAAAACTAATTAATGTAATGTGACACTTCAGGGTGCTATGAAAACCATAGCTACTATTGAAAAAACTTTATATTAAAACTAATATGATAGCAAAACTAACCAAATTTGTAAATAGAGTTTGTGATAGCAAGTCTGTGCTCAACAAAATGATTGGTTTATTTAATTTTTTGTTGTGCTTTATTAACACACTCAAATGATTGAAGGAAAGAAAAGTTAAGCTAAAAATGAGTTACCCCTTATTTAACCTTATACTTTCTCACTAATTGCCAGTTGGTAAGATAATAAACATACACATAAAAATTTAAGGCAATTATATGAAGTTGACAAATGAGAGACACTATGCTTAGTGATACTAACTTTTATAACAATAAAATCAAAGTGCAATTTATGTTAAAAGGCTGACGTGCAGGTCTCCATGACTCTTCTCCTTATGGGATCTACTTGGAAGATACTTTTTCTGAATTTCAAATTCAACTTCTTTTTAAATTATGGACTTTCAGCAGTATGACAAAAACAGACAAAAAGAACTGATGCAGAAATAATCAATATGGAGTAGATCACTAACCTGAACTTCTTCCTAACTCCTATTCTCCACAGGACATTGTATCTGCTTTGCAGGTAATATGGCAAGATATTGACAGAGAAGGATACTGTTATATTGCTCAATTATACTAGTCAGATTGAAACAAAATGTTTGCATAAATTTTCTAATTAATTAAAAACAATATTTGAAAGTCAAAATATTGATATATCAAATATAACATCCACTGAAAGATTTTTATTGAAATTGTAATAGGGAATTCAAACTAAGGTCAATATAGCACATTTTACATTCTAGAACTCAATGAATAACAATAGTTATTACCTTTTCTAGTCTAAGTTTTATCAATCAGATATTCTAAAGGCCAAAATCATCAGTATAAAGTAGTTCATGTAATTGATAGCAATTTTAGTAAAATATTTACAAATAAAAGCAGTATGAGTTAAACTTTATAATTCATAAACAACAAATAAAAGAATGACAATATAAAAGGGGAGATAGTAAAATAAATACAAATATCTACCATTCAAGTTTCAAGAGTCCTAAACTCAAGAATTTATAGATATCATCTATAAATAATCTAATTTTCACAAATGTTTATAACTCTAATTAAGAATTTTTAATATGCAGCATTCCTTGACATCTTGTTATGTATTTGAGTTACTATTTTTAAAAAAGAAAAGGAAAAGATATATATTTTAAATGAACATTATCTGGGGAAAAAGAAACAGCAGTACAAAGGAACAGTGCCATAAAAGAAAAACTAACTCCATTTTTAACTAAAATACTTCAACTAAAATATTTGTTTCTGTGAAAATCAAACCTACACAAAAATTATTAATTTTATACCAGCAATTCATCTGCAAAAGCAGATAAAATTTACATCTACTCTTTTCAAAATTAATGATTTACTCAGGTAAACAATATTGAATTCCAAGTTTTTGTTTCTTCAGTGAGGAGACTACAGATATATAATTATTTATACAAAATATTCATAATTATTTCCATAGAATATTCCTCCTATTTCTAGCACAAAAACCTGTTACTAGGAGGTCAATGCCCATGCACAAAGCAGACTAGAAAAACACTGCTTGGCCATATGTCCAGGTGCTGGCTAAGTGAGCTTTACCTGTTGGATATTGTCTTATACAAGGGACTTTTCATTGCATCCCTTACACATGCTGTTGCTTCCCTTAAAATACAAGTAACTTTCAACTTTGAGATATTGAATAGCAAGTTATGCAGGCTGCATCTTTCTCTGCTTTGCCATTATTTCACTACTCTAGAACCTATCAAACCGTTTATATAGTAGCTTTTGGTGTTTTAGTCAGGAAGTCTTTGCCCAAGGATATGTCCTGAATGGTATTGCCTAGGTTTTCTTCTAGGGTTTTTATGGTTTTAGGTCTTATGTTTAAGTCTTTAATCCATCGTGAGTTAATTTTTGAATAAAGTATAAGGAAGTGGTCCAATTTCAGTTTTCTGTATATGGCTCACCAGTTTTCCCAATACCATTTATTAAACAGGTAATCCTTTCCCTATTGATTATTTTTCTCAGGCTTGTCAAAGATCAGATAGTTGTAGAAGTTTGGCGTTATTTCTGAGGCCTCTGTTCTGTTCCATTGGTGTATATATCTGTTTTGGTACAAGTACCATGCTGTTTTGGTTACTGTAGCCTTGTAGCATAGTTTGAAGTCAGGTAGCATGATACTTCCAGCTTTGTTCTTTTTTTCTTAGGATTCTCTTGGCTATATGGACTCTTTTTTGGTTCCATATAAAATTTAAAGTAGTTTTTCCCAATTATGTGAAGAAAGTCAATGGTAGCTTGATGGGGATTTGAATCTATAAATTACTTTGGGCAGTATGGCCATTTTCACAATACTGATTCTTCCTATCCATGATTATGGAATGTTTTTCCATTTGTTTGTGTTCTCTCTTATTTCCTTAAGCAGTGGTTTGTAGTTCTTCTTGAAGAGGTATTTTGCATCCCTTGTAAGTTGTATTCCTAGGTATTTTATTCTCTTTGTAGCAATTGTGAATGGGAGTTCACTCATGATTTGGCTCTGTATTACTGGTATACAAAAATGCTTGTGATTTTTGCACATCAATTTTGTATCCTGAGACTTTGCTAAAGTTGCTTATCAGCTTAAGGAGATTTTGACCTGAAACGATGGGGTTTTCTAAATATACAATCATGTCATCTGCAAACAGAGACAATCTGACTTCCTCTCTTCCAATTTGAATATCCTTTATTTCTTTTCCTTGCCTGATTGCCCTGGTCAGAACTCCTTCCAGTTGAATAGGAGTGGTGAGAGAGGGGATCCTTGTCTTGTGCCGGTTTTCAAAGGGAATGCTTCCAGATTTTTCCCATTCAGTATGATATTGGCTGTTGGTTTGTCATAAATAGCTCTTATTATTTTGAGATACGTTTCATCAATACCTAGTTTATTGAGAGTTGTTAGCATGAAGGGCTGTTCAATTTTATCAAAGGCCTTCTCTGCATCTATTAAAATAATCATGTGGCTTTTGTCATTGGTTCTGTTTATGTGATGGATTATGTTTATTGATTTGCATAGTAGAACCAGCCTTGTGTCCCAGGGATGAAGTCGACTTGATCATGGTGGGTAAGCTTTTTGATGTGCTGCTGGATTCCGTTTGCCAGTATTTTATTGAGGATTTTTGCATCAATGTTCATCAGGGATAATGGCCTGAAATTTTCTTTCTTTGTTGTGTCTCCGCTACGTTTTGGTATCAGGATGATGCTAGCCTCATAAACTGAGTTAGGGAGGAGTCTCTTTTTCTATTGTTTGGAATAGTTTCAGAAGAAATATTACCAGCTCCTCTTTATACCTCTGTTAAAATTTGGCTGTGAAAAGTCCTGGGCTCTTTTTGGTTGATAGGCTATTAATTACTGCCTCAATTTGAGAACTTGTTATTGGTCTATTCAGAGATTCGACTTCCTCCTAGTTTAGTCTTGGGAGGGTGTGTGTGTCAAATAATTTATCCATTTCTTCTAGATTTATTTGCATAGAAGTGTTTATGGTATTCTCTGATGGTAGTTTGTATTTCTGTGGGATCAGTGGTGATATCTCCTTTATCATTTTTATTGTGTCTATTTGATTCTTTTTTATTCTTTATTAGTCTGACAAGCAGTCAATTTATTTTGTTAATATTTTCAAAAAAAAACAGCTCCTGGATTCATTGAGTTTTTGAAGGGTTTTTTGTGTCTCTATTTCCTTCAGTTCTGCTTTTATCTTAATTATTTCTTGTCTTCTGCTAGCTTTTGAATTTGTTTGCTCTTGCTTCTCTAGTTCTTTTTATGGTGGTGTTAGGGTGTTGATTTTAGATCTTTCCCACTTTCTTTTGTGGACATTTAGTGCTATAAATTTCCCCGTAAACACTGCTTTAGCTGTGTCCCAGAGAGTCTGATATGCTGTATCTTTGTTCTTATTGGTTTCAAATAACTTATTTATTTCTGCCTTAGTTTTGTTATTTGCCCAGTAGTCATATAGGAGAAGGTTGTTCAGTTTCCATGAAGTTGTGCAGTTTTGAGTGTTTCTTAATCCTGAGTTCTAATTTGATTGCACTGTGGTCTGAGAGACTGTTTGTTATGATTTCCATTCTGTTGTATTTGCTGAGGAGTGTTTTACTTCCAATTATGTGGTCAATATTGTAATAAGTGCAATGTGGTGGTGAGAATAATGTATATTCTCTTGATTTGGGGTGAAGAGTTCTGAAGATAACTGTTAGGTCCTCTTGGTCCAGAGCTGTGTTCAAGTCCTAAATATCCTTGTTAATTTTCTGTCTCATTGATCTGTCTAATATTGACAGTGGCTGTTAAAATCTGCCACTATTATTGTGCGGGAGTCTAAGTCTCTTTGTAGGTCTCTAAGAACTTGCTTTATGAATCTGGGTGTTTCTGTATTGTGTGCGTATATATTTAGTATAGTCAGCTCTTCTTGTGAAAATAGATATAAACTAATTTTTCCTTGAAAATGAAATCATCTAATATAAATATAGAGTTCCTCTGAAGAGATAATCATTTGAGCTATCTCTTAGTCATCATTGTGGCTAATTCAGTGTTTGACTGCAATTGAGAAGTACAATTATATCTTCTTGCATTTTCCCTTAATTAACAGGCGTAATATTGTGTGATAGAGTATTAAATTCCTTTTTATACCTTTGGGGATAGGCACCAGAGCAAAGCAAATAAAACTGAGGTTGAGAGATACTAATATTCATAGTAATTTTAATGATTAAAAATAGGTCAAAATATTTATGGTGTCATAGCTAACAACCTATAATACATGAGTATATTGGAAAGAAATGCTAAAAGAATAAAAATCATTAAAGCCTTCAGAGATAAGCATCAATCTTGTGAATCATAATCCCAGAACATAAAAAGACTCTTATTTTGGGAAAATTCTGAGAGTAGTAACTTTGTTAGGGTACATGTGACCACCAAGTAAGAATTTTTAACCTAAATACAAGGCAAGGAACTAAAGCCTAGAAAGAAAGATTATTCTTTCACTACTAAATTAATCAGAAGAGCTATGATAGTGTTTCAATAGGAAGTAAACATGAAGATTTAGCAAGTAAGATCTGTAAGTGAGAGAGATATCAAAACTTTGTTATCATCATATCCCATGTTTTTATTGGTGAATAATATCCCATTGCATGATGATGCCATAATTTGTCTTTCTGTTCTCCAGCTGATGGGCATCTAGGTTGATTCCAGTGTGACACTATTTTGGAGAAAGCTGCTATTTTATTTTAACTTGTCTGTTCATTATAAGACATTCTACACAATGAACTCATTAAGAGAAAATGCTTCGTTATCATTATTTTGAGAATGTACTACCTAGAATTTTCCCTGGTATATAGTACAGAATCAGCAAATGTTCAATTTAAGTGAATTTACACCTCTATAACCTGGTTTATTTGCAGAATCTCCTTGCTGAAAGTTAATTCATGCTGTAGGTACTGGAAGGTGACACCACATTATGCCCCTTGGAGGCAGACTATCATATTCCATTATTTACTACCTAAGTTGCCTTGGGGAATTTTCTTACATTTCCCTTGGCCTTGGTTTTCTCATCTAAAATATGAAGATAATTACATAACATATCTGTTTAATTTAGGATTAATTGAATTTTTCCCAGAATTTAATAAGTACTCAACAAATATTAGTCGTTACTTTATTACGGATAATGCGTACCCTTCAAATATCTGACTAAGTTTATTACATGAAGAAAATGTTGAGAATAGTGCTCTCAGAAAAATGTGGAAGGAAATTTAAAGGCACCAAGAATAGCCAACACAATATTGAAAGAGAAGAATAAAGTCATAGGACTGACACTACTCAACTTCAAGACTTACTATAAAGCTGTGGTAATCAAGACAGTATGTATTGGCAAGAGATTAAACGAGGATCAGTGGAATAGAATAGAGACCCCAGAAATAGACATACATAAATATAGACAACTGATGTTTAACTAAGGAGCCACAGCAATACAATGGAGAAAAGATCATTTTAACAAATGTAGTTGGAACAGCTAGATATGCACGTGTGGAAAAAAGGAATCTAGACACAGACCTTACATTGTTCAAAAGATAAAATGAATCCTGACTAAATGTTAAATGCCAAAAATATATACAACTTTTATCCTAGAAGATAAAATAGGGGAAAATCTAAATGACTTGGACATGAATATGACTGACTTTTTAGATAAAACACCAAAGGCATGATCCATTAATGAAAGAATTGATAAGCTAGACTTCATTACAATTTAAAACTCTGGTCATGAAAGACATAGTCAAGAGAAGGAAAAGACAAGCTATAGACTGGAAGAAGATACTCCCAAAAGACATCTGATAGAGGACTGTTATCTGAAATATACAATTAACTCATAAAATTCAATAATAGGAAAACAAACAAGCTGATTTAAAAATGCACAAAAGATCTGAACAGACACCTCACCAAACAAAATGCTCTACATCATGTCACTCAGAAAATGCAAATTAAAACAATGAGATACCACTACATAACTATTAGAATGGCCAAAATTTAAAACACTAGTAACACGAAAAGCTGGTGAAAATATGGGGCAACAAGAACATTAATTGTTCATAGGAATTCAAAATTTTATAGTGCTTTAGAAGAGAGTTTGGCAATTTCTGATAAAACTACACATACTCTTATCATATAATCCCCCAAACATATCCCTTTATATTTACCCAAAGATGTTGAAAACTTAAGTCTACAAAAAAAACCTACACAGAGATGTTTATAGCAGCTTTATTTACAACTGCCAAAATCTGGAAACAAACAAGATGCCCTTCAGTAGGTGAGTGAATAAACTGTGGTACACCTAAACAATGAAATATTAACACTAGAAAATAAATTATGAAGCCATAAAAATACATGAAAGAATCTTAAATGCATAGTATCGAGTGACAGAAGCCAATCTGAAAGAACTACATAGTACACGGTTCCAACTATCTGACTTTCTGAAAAAAAGTAAAACTAAGAAGATAGCAAAAAGATTACTGGTTACCAGGGCTTATGGGAAGGGAGGGACGAATAGACAAAGCACAAAAGATTTTTAGGGTAGTGAAACTATTCTGTATGACACTATATTGGTAGATACATGTCATTATACATTTTTCCAAACTCACAGAATGTACAGCACCAAGATTTAACCCTAACATAAACTTTGGATTTTAATGACATGCCAATGTAGTTTCATTGATTGTAACCAATATACCACTTTGGTGCAGGATGTTGATAGTGGGGTGCTTACAAGCTTGTAAGGGCAGGGGATACATGGGAATTCTGTACTTTTGCTTAATATTGCTGTGAACCTGAAGTCTATTTAAAATGAGAGAGGGAAAGAGTCTATACTCTTTTTGGGAGTGAAAGCCTTGCTTTCCTGTGTGGCAATAGAGGAAAGTTATTCTACTGTACTGACAACCAGTTCAAGAAATTTTTTGTAATCTATGCTCTATTAATTTGATAAATGAAAAATTCACATGAAGTGAAAATATAACAAAATCTTTTTATCTTTTTTTTAGTGCACGTATCTCTAACATTTTTTTCAAAACAATTCATATTGAAAAGTAAAAATATGCCAAGGATAGGAAATGAAATATTAACTTATTTTAATATTCTTTTCAAAAAGAAAGACACTTTCCATTATAAAATAACTAGAAAGAATGACTAAGAAGCATGGTTTAAAATTGAGATTTGTCGAAGTCAGGTAAATTTCTAGGATCATGTGAGCAATGGGCCACAAGACTTGAAACAGAAACGTTCATGTAAAAATAGGACTCAAAAAAAAAGTCCACATGCAGTGAATGAATGCACTAGAAGGAAATCTGCCCATTTGTAAATAGACATACGACGGTGACTTGTCTCAGGTTTATTTGGTTCTTGGTTTAAAAAAAGTCTCATCTTTTGGGGAAAAAATATAGGAAAATTAATAGAGCTATGAGACCACAGATTTAAGAAACACAATGAATCCCACACAGGATAATTTTGTTTGGAAAAATTCACTCTTGAATACATTACTATGTGCAAAACTGCAGATAACCACTAACTGAGTATATTTAAACGAAAAAAAAAAAAAAAACAGCCAGAAANAAAAAAAAAAAAAAAACAGCCAGAAAGATGGGACAGATCACCCTTAAGGAATAACAGTTCGTCTGATGGCGAACCTCTCAATAGTCGCCAAGTGAGAACACAGTACAATAATAGCTTCACAACTCTGAGGGCAAATGCTGATAAACATAGATTTGTATTATCAGACAAATTATCATATAAGAATGAGAGATTTTTCCTGGCAAACAAACCAAAAACATTTACCATGCTTATGAAGGGACTTAAAGGAGGTACTTTAGACAAAAGAAAACTGCTAGAAGACAATCGAAAGGGAATACTAAAATTAGACGTACAATTCATTTGTAATACCTTAGATACTTTTAGGAATTTTTTCCCAAATCACATTGTAATAGATAAGTCATATTCTTAAGTAGTCAATAGTCAGGCGATATTATTCCCAATTTTTAAGAAAGAGAAGCATGGGACAGTTAAATTTGCCAAAATTAGGAGTTAGTTTTGCTCTTATATCTAGGAAACAATGGGGTTGTTTCCAGTTGTATTTATTAAAAGTAATGCTGCTATAAATATTTTGCTTATATTTTTCGTGTATCCATGTACTCATTTCTTTTGGATACATCACTGGGAGTAGAATTACTTGGCTATAAAGTATATTTATATTAACATTACATTATTTCCAATATTTATAAAATAATAACAAATCTCTAGAAGGCTCAAATCATGAAACAAAAGAAACTTGTCTCTTAAATGTCCTTAATTCATATCCTCTTCCAATGTACATTGAGTTTCTTTGTTGTGCCATTGTTGAGTTCTACATCAATTATTTGTTAAAACTATTAGACAAAAATAATATTTGTTGAGTGCTTAATATGTACTTCAGACTGCTAAACATTTTACATGTATTAACTCCTTTAGTGTTCATAATAATCATCTATTATTCCCATTTCACAGGCAAGGAAGCTGAGACTCAAATAAATGAATACATTCCCTATGGTCAGATATCTATGAAATGGAAAGCACTGCAAGATATAAATCAGTGAATATGAAACTGCCTCGAGATTATTTCAGTAGGTCAGGTAATCTCTGGAAAGAGTGATTAGCCAAATCAATGCACAGAGATACATATGAATTGCAATGTTTATAAGAAACTGTGTTAAGACAGAGACAATATTATAATTTTAAAAAACGCAAAATACTGTAGCTTAAAAAAGACAAATTAATTTCTCTTTCATCTAACAGTCCAGTGATCCACAGCCAGCATGATAGCTCTGCCATCTGGAACAAGTGGCTGCCAAGGTTTCTCAGACATTGCTATTTCCCAGCCTGAAGTAAAAGTGAAAGTAACATAGAGGAAGGTCGGACTCATCACTTCTGCTTATGAATCACTGGCCCAAACTTGATCACATAGCCACATCTAGAGCTAAGGCAGGCTAGAAAATGTAGTCAGAAGATTGGCCAAAGGGAATCAGACATATGTCCAGCTAACATTTAGAGGATGCCATTACTAAAAGGACAAAAACAATGAATATGAAGAACGATTCATTTACTAGTCAAATCTGTTGAAAACATAGGACATGTGCAAAGATGGAAGAGGAAACAGCTAGAAAATATGTTAAAATCCAAGAGGCAGAGGCTGGAGAGAGTGACCTAATACAGTAATTAATGACAAATCTTTAAAAAATAATTGAACTATAACTGAGACAAAATGCACAAAATATAAGTGTTAAATTTAATGAATTTACATATTAAACACATCCATATATGAATTACCCAGTTCCAGAAATAGACGAGTACCAGCACCCCTACAAGCTCCTTTGACTTCTTCCTAATCACTAATCTCACTCAGCTCCTCAAAGATAGCTACTACCTTAGGTTTTCAATATAGATTTGTGTTGCCTACTTTGTTATGTAATCATGTTTGTGAGATTTATACATGCTGTAGTGTGTAGCAGTACTTTTATGTTCTTAGTTGTTGCATATACCATAGTAAAATATGCCATAACTTATTTAACAATTGTTTTCAGGAAAAACTATTAGAGTAATTTATGGTTTTTAAGTATTATAAATAATCCTGCTAAAATGGTTTCACTTGTAGTTTTTTTTTTTTTTTTTTTTTTTTTTTTTTTTTTTTTTTTTTTTTTTTTTTTTTTTTTTGGTGCATCCATCACTCAAGTCTTATATTGAATTGCTTCATATATATATATATATATATATATATATATGTTTAACCTTTGTAAACCATGCTAAACAGTTTTTCCCAAGTGGGTGTATTAATTAAATGCCTCTCTAGCAGTATACGAACATTCTACTTGCTCAACTCAATATTCTCACAAACACTTGGGAATGTCAATCTCTTTAATTGTAGTCATTCTAATATGTGTGGATAGTGGTTTTAATTTTAATTTCTCTGATGACTACTGAGGATGTGAGTCCTTTCTTACATGTATTAGTCATTTGGACACCCTCTTTTGTTAAATATCTCTCCTAGTCAGTTGCCCAATATTTTATTGGGTGGTCTGCCTTTTTTAAATAGTTATCTATAAAGTATGAATATGAATCTTTTACCAATTTGTACCTTTCTTCTCAGTGAACAGCTTTTGAATTTTTGAATGAAAGAATGACAAGAATAGCTCCATACTTTGAGAAAATATATCTGTGACAAATAAGTGAAAGTTGATCAGAGAGATGTTAAAAACATAACATACATATATATATATATGTATTTGATAAATACTAGAATCCAATTCAGACAGAGGAAAACAACAATCAAAAGAAAGAATAATGTTGAAAAATATATTTTATAAAGAATTTGCTGATTTATTCAATCCTGAGAAGTCTTGATAACTGAGTTGGAAAATTATGAAATACAGACAGTTCACAAAGGACAGTAATAACTTGATAAAACAAGGCAGTCAATATTGGCTAAGTTGGGAATACAAGAAAATTGAAGTTTGGAATTACAGTCATGCATTGCTTAATGATGGGCATGTATTCTAAGAAATGCATTGTTAGGTGACTTCTTTATCAGTCAAACATCATAGAGTGTTCTTGCACAAGCATAGATGGCATAGCCTACTACACATTTAGGCTGCATGGTATATTGCTTCTAGGTTACAAACCTGTTCAGCATGTTACTGTACTGAATATTGTAGGTAATTTTAATACAGTGGGTATTTATATATTTACATATAGAAAAGGTATAGTAAAATATAGTATTATCATCTTATGAGACCATCATCATATATACCATCCATCCTTGACCAACACTATTATGCAGCATATGATTGTACTGAAGAATGTTTCCTACTGAATTGGCAAGACATGAAGAAAATCACTAAGTAGTAGCAAGTCTCAACTTTTTCCAATTTAAAAGTATTCTATTATTCTTGTTATGATTAAAAAGTTCATATCCATTTTCTTTCTAGTCACTCTAACAAGAAAATCAAAATGACTTAATGCAGGCTCAAAGAAAGCAAGATTAAGAAATCAGAAAGGAATAGAAAATGCTTTCCTATAGAGGGGTTTCCCCAAGAAGGGAGTTTTGAGGAGCAGCTGTCTTGGATGCCTGTTTGTCAGAATATTTCCCATTTCCTTCCATGCTAGCCATGATGCCCTTCCTCTTCTGATTCTTAGTCTTACTAACAAGTTACAAGGAAAGTCTACAGAACTTTCCCTGAATTATGTTAAAATGTTTATCAGAGTAAAATGTTACATCCTCTATCATTTTTCATTAGCAGCAACATTATCATCTAAAATTTACTGAGCACTTCCCATATACTGTGTATTATATGCATTATTTAATCCTCATAGTATCCTGCAAATAATTATGATTGCTATTATTCCTATTCTGTAGCTGGAGAAAATGAAACTGAAAGGTTAAGCAATTTGCCCAAGTGGCACTGCTGATAAGTTGTGGAACATGGTTGTGAACCAAGGCCGCTTAATTCTGGAGCCTACTTTCTTAACTATTGTTCTCTGCCTTCTCCTTGTCAGGTAACACGTAGCTATCAGTCAGTTAAGGCTCTAAAATATAAGAACCATAAAAATTAGGATTCATCAGTAAGGACTTGGGATGTGGAAAGCCCCACATGGCATGGAGTGCTCTAAGGACATAAATGAGACTGACACACAATAGTAAGTGATAAAGACAAAAGACCACTGAAAACACCTCACATCTGTTCACTTTTCTTCCTCTCTACTTCTGCATCACTGTCATCGCTGATCAGGAACGCTTCCATGGACTTTAATCTCCTCTCCACTTCCAAACTGTCACCTTTCCAATTCATTCTCCACCCTGCAGCCTAATAACCATTTGTAATCATGAAACAATTCAGCCACTCTTCATAAAAACATTCAATGGCTTCCCACTGCACACTCTATAAAATTCAAATTTCTCATCATGGCCCACAAAGTACTGCAAAATCTGTCTTCTGCCTCTTTCTCACACTCACTATACACCACTTTCCCCTTATCATCATGTATATTGGGGTTTAGGTCATTTTCTTAAATACAGGAGGCCTTCCCCGCTGCAGGATCTTTGTGACTGCTATTCTCTCTGTCTGACCTCTTTTTCCTCCAGCAACTTACATGTTTGGCTTCTTCTCATTCTTTATTCCGGTTTAACACATAAAACTCTTTTTGGACCATCTTGTCCAGAGTGCTCTTCCCAGATCTTCTTTATTGTATAGCACCCTGCTTATTTCTGCAGTAAACTTTACCAAAAGCTGGAATTATATTACTTGGTCATAAATATATTAATCTTTCTTTTCCACTAGAATTAGGCTACATGACACTGTTTGTCTGGCATATGATAGATACCAGTCAGAAAATTTCATTAGATAAATATATAGCTCAATAAATGGCCCTCATGCTTCTGATCTTGGGTAACTAGGGGCATAGAGTCATTAACTGAGATATGAAATACAATAAGAAAATTAAAGTTTGGATAGGAAAATAATTCAGTGAGGCACAGGTTGAATTTGTGACACCCGCACATAAGATATATAGAATTTTCCATGGAGTAGCTCAGAAAAAGGGATCTAGCACTCAGAGAAAAGTCAGCACAGGATAACACAGATTTAGAAGACAAGAGAATAAGATGGCAGATAAAACAATTGATGTGGATGAAAAGGCCCAGGAAAATATGTAGAATGAAAAACAAAAGCAGATCAAGATACAATATCAAAAAAGGAAAAGAAAAAAGTGAAAAGACTGAGAAGGAACCTTCAAAGAGGTCAGAGAGGTGCCAGGAAGAGACGGGAAGAGATTTTCAAGGAAAATGAGAGGTTAGATCAAGAGGGTCAAATTCTTATAAGAAGTTAAGTAGGATGACAAATGGAAGGGACCATTAGATTTGGTGTTTAGGAACCTTGGTGACCTTTGGGAGAGGTAAGAACAGGGTGGATTAGGACATTCAAGATAAACATGTTTTGAATTCGTAGCTTTACCTAGGGCTTGCACTATATCAAAATCTCTTTTAGTGGCTTTGAAAACACCATGACACAGAAAGTTTGACAAAATGAAATTATTAAATATCCCACCTATCAGCTTAAAAAAAAAGAAATAGTTATCCTGTATTGTTGGGATTTTCTAAAGAGGTAGTATCAAAGTCAGCTGAAAAGGCTTGTCTATTCAAACTTGCAGAACTATGTAAGGAAACTCATGATTATCAGTAGCAAAAGCTACCAGGGTGCTTTCAGCGAATGAAAGCTGTACCATATATACATTCAACAGAAAAGAAATTTGAGAGCAAGGGGTTGTGACCAACAGCAGTTCACAGAGCCTGCCAGGGTATAGCTGGCAATTCAAGATCACAGATGCCTCCACTTGCTCTAATCAGGGAGAGTCCTTTTTACTAAGTGCATTTATGTCAGTAGTCAGTAGAGATGCATCTATGCACTAAATCTTGCACCTGAGCTAAGTGTAAGTAGTTGAGTATTTAATTTATCCCCCACCCTGAAGTTCAAAGACAGAGCCATGTTGAAATAAAACTCCTTGCAAAGTCAAAAACTGACTTCAAACACAGATGGATTAGAGCCCAGAAAAGAGATTTTAGCAGTGGCATATAGAACTGGAAGTGAGAGGGTGAAAGAAGGGGCTTCTAAACAGCCCATCCTTTATATACTATGTATCCCAGATATTCTGACACATAATTGTTCTACTCATTTGTCAAAAAATGGTTATTTTAGGGGTGCTTAGCAGCAAGAGGACATTCCTATAAATATCTATTCTGCTAATGAAAACTGCGGATTCTACATACCTGCTGTAATACAAGAAACACACTACTTTTAAAATATCTTTCTTCTGATAATTAAATAGGACTCGGGACAGTGTTTTGTAGAATTAAACTAGCTGTCTGCTAACAGAAGATGCGTAGCAGACAGTATAAAAGGAAGGGTTTTCCATCCTCTAGACCATTTACTGTGGAAGATGCTGAAATACAAAATGTAGAATGGAAAGCCAAATAAAGGCATGGTAATGGAACAAGGACAAATGCTGGACGTCTGCCCTCTCACTTCCTGTTGGTGGGAGACAAGCGGTGGCAGCTGTTGGATTAGAGTCCCTGGAAGCGATGCTGGGGCAAAAGAGAGCTCAGGTTGCTGTGTCTACTTCAGCGGCGGCGGCTGTAAAAGCGGGTACAGGTGAGGTTGCCCTGGCGGTGTCCATAGCAACGCTGGAAGGGGCGGCAGGGAAAAAGGCGCCCTCCACCGTACCAACCTCCGCCTCGCCTCCCACGACCTCCAGACGAGCTCTGCGCTCCGGGCTCGGGGCTCCAGGCTCCCGGCTTCGGGCTTCGCGTTCCGCGAGGGGGAGCAGTGCTCCAGCCCGCAACCCCGCGCCTCAGACATCACAGTTGCCGCGGCAACGGCCGGAGGAGGAAGGCCAAGGCCTTTTTCTCGCAGACGTCCTCCGCCACCGGTTATCAGAGTGCCGGGACCTGGATGAGGTCTCCGTCCGCTTCACGCGAGGATGAGCTTGGGCTTCTAGGAGGAGCAGGAGGTGCGTGCTTGAGACCGCGGACCTGACCCTGATCCACTGACGACGCCGCCGCCTTCTCCTCCACTGGACGGTGGGGGACAGGGTCCGGGAGGCGCCGTCAAGCCGAGGTTGAGCACGTGACCTTCCAAGAGCCTGAGAGTCCCCTAGAGAGCGGGTCCCACCCCAGTGCATCCTGCCTCACCTGAGGAGCCCCTCTGGCTTTAATCCTCTTCTGATTCCCTGGATGTTCCGACCTGACCAATGGCAGCACACTGGCCCAGCCCCTTCACTCCCACCTAGGTTTATCTTCGAGGACGGACGCCGGATTCTGTCTCCTTTTTCTCTGCCCTTCCCGGGCGTTTGGGGAGCAAAGGAAGGGTCAGAGGCTTTCAGAGAACGCGACCTGCTCAGACAAGACCAGGGAGGGCCCAGGGGTTTGGCCAGGTCCCCGACCCCGCTCGCTATAGGCCTCTAAGCGGGAGATGGGTGCGGGGCTGGGAGGGCATGTGGGGTGGAGTTGTCAGCTGGCCATATCCAGTCATCCCTGGCCGGGTAAACTAAGTGCTCAGTAGGGGCACTCCTAATGGATGATTCAAGATTGCATACAGTAACAGATTTTGCTCAGAGCCCAACTGAATCCTGTTTTTATTTACTGGAGCAAAACAAACCCAGGTGGACAGTGGTGGCTCTTCTGGCAGCTAAGTCAACGGGGACTCTTGCCTTGCTTTCCAATACATCAAAATGAGGAACATTTTGCAAGAAATAAACACCATCGTTTAGCTGTAGACAAAAAGGCAAACAATGTTGGAATTCTATATGGATTGAAAAAATGAAAATTTTTGAGGACAGTTTTTCTAAAGTATACAAAATGGATCTGTCCTCTTCCAGAGCAATATTTAATATTTTATTGCTGTAACCAGGGCTTTTCATGAAAAAATATTTTATTGTGATATATTAATATAATTCTCAAATTTTTAAAATTAAAAAATATTGTAACTAATAAATGTGTTTCTGATATACATTGTATACTTGATTTTCCCAAGATTAATGGAGACACTTGTAAATCCGTATATCACTGAATGATTGTTGGCTAACTAGCACCTATGGCAAAGATAACCTTTAACTCAAGAAAATGTATAAGGAAATAAAAAGCACTTGCCAAATGGAATTAAGTGTAATATTTTGCTGAAGAAATTTTAAAATGAATTCTTATATGTGTGATCATTTAAATACGAAAACAAATGATCTTTTAATTAGAGTTTTAAAATTTTTAACTGACAATAATTGTAGATATGGGGTTCAGTGTTATATTTTATATATGTGTATAATGCGTAATGATCAAATCGGGGTAATTAGCAAATACATCACCTCAAACATTTATTATTTATTTGTTCTGGGAACAATCAAGATCCTCTTCTAACTATTGATAAATATACAATAAATTGTTGCTAACTATAGTCACCCTGCAGTATGATAAACATTGGAAGTTACTCCTCTTATATAGGCATAATTTTATGTTCATTAATCAACCTCTCCCGGTCATCTCTCCCCTTCACCCTTTTCATCCTCTAATAACCACGCTTCTACTCTTTACTTCTATGAGATAAACTTTCTTAGCTTCTACATATGAGTGAGACTATGTGGTATTTATCTTTTTGTGTATGGCTTACTTCACTTAACACAATGTCCTTCAGGCTCAGCAATATTGCTGTGAATGACAGGATTTCATTCTTTTTTATGGCTGACTAGTATTCCATTGTGTATATATACCATATTTTCTTTATCTGTTGATCGACACAAATTGATATCATATCTTGGCTGTTGTGCATAGTGCTCCAATAAACATGGGAGTGTAAATATCTCTTTGACATTCTGATTTTCTTTTTTTTTCTTTTTTGGATATATACCCAGTAGTGGGATTGCCATTCTATTTTTAGTTTTATGAGTAGCCTCTATACTATTTTCTATAATGGCTTTACTAATTTACATGCCTACCAACCTTGTATAATACGTCAAAAGGGGGGGAAATTTGCAAGACATAAACATTATTGTGTTTATTCCCCCTTCTCCACAACCTTTCCAGCATTTGTTTTTGTCTTTTTGATAACAGCCATTCTAACTGGAGGAGATGATATCTCCTCAAGGTTTTGATTTGCATATCCTTGATAATTAGTGATACTGAGCACTTTTTTTTTTTCATATACTTGTTGGCCATTTGTATGTCTTTTTTTAAGTGATATCTATTCAGATCATTTGTCCATTTTTAAATCAGATTATTTCTTTTTAAGCTGTTGAGTTGTTTGAGTTCCTTGTATATTTGCGATATTATTTCCTCGTCTAATGTGAATTAGAGTTTTGAGATTAGATATATGCCTTAAAATACCAACTGAAGCATTACCTGATTGTTAGTTTAGGTATGTTCTGATATCTTGGCACTTTATAAGGCAGTCATTTCCACAGATGATTTTTCTAAAGAATTTCCTTTCAAATGTGATTCAGAAATAGGAGATTAGTAAAGATAATATTTATTTAATTTAATTATCCTCCAAACTTCTAACTTATCTCTCAAACTATTTCTATGCTGGCAGAAATCTACTATCTCCCCAGAGATATTATCCATACCCTCAATTGCCAAATTTGCTCATTTTTTGCCCATACTATATGCAAATGTATATTTCAACTGTGAGACAGGTCTGTGTATAAATTAAAGACTGTATATAAACTCATGTTTAAAACCTCAGTTTATGTCCTTAGTATCTCACAGCAGATGGCAAATGATCGGAACACCCATATTTCAGTGTGTAGATGTTTAATTGATTGGGAAAGTAAGTAGAAAAAGCTTTTAGTTTTCTGGACTGCTTCTTCTGCCATTTGAAAAGGTTAGCCTAGCACACCACTCTTTGTTTATTTCACATAGCATTAGAAGTCTCAGTGGGTATGGCATGCTTTCCAGCTGGGTCTCAATGTTTGCATATTCAAGTGTTGTGCTATTTCTGTCAATGCACAATATATATAGGATATTAAATTATAGAGAGTAACACATATCTTCTTATGAAGGCTTTTTAAATGAATAATTATTTGATATTAGTGTACACTAGAATTGAGGAGACTAGAAAAAGAGAAGAAATTATTTTAAATAATCTAGAAATAGATATCATACACCAAATACATAATTTTTATTTATAGTACGCTTCTCTAAATAATCAAACCAGAGGTGATTCTTTTTCTTTCTTCTGAATTTTTGCTGTTAAAGAAACATATAATGAGCAGATATTACTGAATATTTTTTAAACTGATTAATGTTTATGCTTTTAAAAGTATGTCATATATTTCTTTATTTTAATCTATTAATTATTACTAACAACTCTATTGTTTTCAAGATTTCAGAATTCTTGAGTTCTAACTGTGTACTAGAAAAAGCCCATGGAATAAAAATTTACAAAATATGTCTTTCCAAACCTTGGGAACTTTTCACAGATTCTTAAAAACAATTACAGGGCCACAGAATTTTAATCTCTAGCTTAGTCAATAAGCAATATTTTATTACAAGAAACTGTAATAGTTTAAATATTCACTAAATTTTTAATAAGATTTTCAAATTTTAAAAGCATCATACAATGAAATGCTGACAGTTTGTATTCACTGCCATTTCAGAATATAACTACATTATAGTTTATCTGGGCCAGTAGATACCAAGGAATTTATTAGTTGGAGTCAAATATTTGATGAAAAAGCATTAATAAAGCAATAAGAGAACAACATAAAAATAGCCAACTTGTAATTCCCTCTCAACAAGGTATGCCACTTTAAGCAATGGATCTTGTATCTGGTACTAAATAAGCACACTGTCTAGAAGAGGGAAAAGGACAACTGAAAGGTATTTTTTTTTACAGAAAGTGGATAATGTGAAAAGTTATCTATGTCCATTTTCCCAAAGTCCTATTATCAAAGGTCTATCATTTGAACTTGAGCTGATGGTAAACGTCCACAAATGCAATCATGTCACACAATAGGAAAATATTAACCAAAGCTCACAAGTTTATGACAATCAAGTTGTAACTTTAACAAATATGGAATAATTTACATACAGTTGACCTTTTGTGTCTGCAGGTTCTTCATCTGCCAAGTCAACCAATCATGGGATGAATAATATTTGGGGAAAAATAATAAAATACATATAATAGCAAAAAATATAAATAAAAACTATACTATAACAACTATTTACAAAGTATTTACATCATATTAGGAATTAGAAGTAATCTAGGAATGATTTAAAGTATATAAAAGGATGTAGATATGTTATATTCCAATAGTAGACTATTTTACATCGAGGAATTGAACATCACAGGAAGGTCTTGGGTCCAATCCCTAATGGATACCAAGGGAAGACTATATAATGTTCAATTCACCTTTAAAATATGTCATCTTTAATTTCTTACACCAGCTACACATCAAGTTACTAAGTGTTAATTGTTAAACACTTCTCTAATCTGCTGATGCTTGCTTGTATCTCTGGCTTGGATTACTTATTCAATTTACTACTTGTTCTACCTGTTTCACTTTTTGGCCCCTCCATTCTTCTCACAGGTGCCTTAAATATCTTTTTAAAATGAAAAATCTGAGATTGTTTCTTCAAATAATTAGATAGATAGATAGATAGATAGATAGAGGTTTGTATGTGGGAGAGTAAACAAACACATTTTAAATGTATTATTAAGCTCACACATACGTGTGTGAAATCTTCAAGGACCTCAAAATTAAAATTTAAATAAATGCTAAAATGCAACTAGATTAGTGAGCTACAACAGAAAACTAGAGCTGAGATGTATGTGGAACAATTCCCGACCAGGAACTATAACATCTGAGGACTGGAGGGAGTAGGGAGAAGCAGCTAAGTCTTGGATTCTAGTAAAGTTGGGTAAATGTAGCTGTTGCATAAGTGCAAGGAATTAGAGGGGAAAGAATAATATAAGAATAACTGCATTTTGGACAATATCTTTACATCTAGATTTCAGTGCACTAAATCTCTTTTAATACTATCTAAGCTTCTATTGAAACAATTGGGTTGCCACATTTTACATTTTTTTCTGTTTTATTTTATAAATCTGTCTAGTCACTTTAATATCATTTTTCCTACTGATTGAAAGAGATAATGAAAAAAATTTCTATAAGGGATAAAACTCATGAATTCAGTAATGCAGAAAAAAATTCATATATTAAGTAGGATAATTGTTTTAAAATCTACACCTAGAACATTACAGTGACCTGTCGAATAACAAAGAAAGATAAAAAGAAAACTTTTAAGGCTGTCAAGCAAAATAGACTGATCCTCTACTATAAAAGACAGTAAGACTGCACATTTCTCAGGAGGTAAAATGGAACACAGAAAATTATATATATATATATATATATATATATATATGTATATACATACACATATATATATATTTTAATGTCTAAAAAGTTAAGAGAGAGAATTTTTTCCAGCAAAATTAAGAAATTTAACCATCCACAGACTTTAACTAAAGGAACTTCTAAAGCAATAGTTTCAGGGTGAAAAAAGGTCTGCAGAGTAAAACTCCACAGGATAGGAAAAGAAAGTAGGGGAAAAAATGAAAAAACTAGTGAATTAGAAAATGAATCTGAAAACAAGTGGATCTAGTAAGGATAACTAATATTTGTGTTATTTATAATATATATTTTAAAAGAAATATAAAAGAAGAAGACTATTATCCATGTTCTGGAGTTCAAAAAAAAAATTAAATCCTTGATAACAAAAGATTTTAATTCATTACTATATGTTAGAAGTCAAATGATTAGCAGGAATGTTAAAATGTAGAATTTAATGTTTGTATTTTCAAATTTAAATGGAAATTTCTAACATAATTCTAATTTATAAATTCCAAACCAGTCAAGGGGAAAGTTGAGTAAAAAATAATTTTAACATAAAAATAGTAGAAAAGGAAACATTAAAAAACAAGATAAATAGAAATGACTAGAATACAAAGAAGGAGATGTTAAAAATAGAAATATATGAATACTTACAATATCTTATAAAAATTAAGGCAAAACAAAACACATTTTCAGATATACCAAGCTAAAATAATTCCCTAATACCACATCTGTATTATAATAAATATCAATGTCCTTTAGGCAGAAATGTCTCTCAAGCAGAATAAAATGATGCCAATTGGAAATACAGGTCTATGAAAAGAGAGGAAGTGCATCAGAAATAGTAAACACATGCACAAATACATAATTTTTTCTTGTTATTTTATATAAATCACCTTAAAGATAATTGATAGCTGAACCAAAATAAAAAAAATTAATGAGATTTATCACATATGTATAGGAGAAATATATAACAATAACATAAACCAAGAAGAGGGAAATAGAAGTATTCTATTATAAGTTTCATATATCATGTAAGTGGCAGAATAATTCTTGAAGGTAGACTTAAATAAGGTAAATAAGAATATTGTAAACTCTAAAGTAACCATTGGTATTTAATTGATTTTTAAAGTGTAAGAAAAAGAAGGTGAAAAATAATATAGGCAAACAAAAAATCAAAAGCAAGACGATGATGTAAACCTAACAACATTAAATGTAAATGTTCTAATGAATATCCAACTGAAAGTCACAAGTAGTTAACAAATAAAGGAATAGAAAAATATGTACCATGCCAATACTATAAGTGCTAGGTTATCAATGGAATACAAGGTTGGTTTAACATTTAGAAAATCAATTGTCATTCATTGTATTAAACTAAAAATAAGAAATGTGTTCATCTCAATAACACAAAAAAGACATTTGACAAAATCCAACATCCATTTCTAATAACTCTCAGGAAAGTAGGAATTGAATGGAACTTACTTATCAGGATAAAGAACAAAATTTTCCTATACTTTATATTTAATATAAACTAACATACAATTATTTTTCTATTTTTAATCAATTACCTCTCTTGCTTTTTAGGCTTTGTATATGCTGTTCTGTTTCTTCCATTTCACTGCCATCTCCAACATTCTACAGATCCTTTTTGGAAACTCTACTGGGAATAATAAGTATATTTTTAGCTAAATATCTCAAGGACAAGGGCATAAACTTGCACTATCCAACGAGTAATCTGTAGCAACATGTGTGTATTGAGCCCTTGAAATGTGAGTAGTCTGAATTCAGATGGGCTGTTTGATTGAGATGAAATCTCGCTCTTGTCGCCCAAGCTGGAACGCATTGGCGCAATCTCAGCTCACTGTAAACTTCACCTCATGGGTTCAAGCGATTCTCCTGCCTCAAGATTTTCTTGGTTTATGTTATGAAATGTGACATAGATTTAGGTTTTCTCAGCCTTCTACCACTCTAAGATCTCAACCCCCCTTTTGTTGTTGTTTGTGGTTTTGTTGTTTTCATCAAAGGCATCATTAAGGAAAGATAAAGTAGTATACTTTGTATAACCATTTAGTAGGTTTGGCTGGTTTAAGAAATAATGGAAATTTTTATCATAGAATAGGGAATAAACTTGTACTTAATTTGCTCATATGAGCTACCCTATCACCTATCTCATTCATCTCCCCAAAATTTAAAGTACCAATCCAAAATATTGCAAGTTCTTAAAACATTAGTAACTATTGAAGAATTTGGTGCAAAACTCCAATACGATACTCACCAATTAAGACTTGCCTGTACAAAAGAATGAGAGCTAATGGAAAGACCTCAAAATGAGAACTTGACTTAACTTGTATTCTGGAGGCACAGAACAGAAGAAAGCTATGAAGAAGGGAAGTCTTGGTTTTATAGTCTTTGATAAGATGTTCAAACATAAATATAAAAGTCTTAAGATCAGGGACTAAAAGAGTCATAATTATTTTTTCTATATCACTAACCAGAATTATTTAAAGCAAATGAACTAAATATTTTTGTATAACTACATCAAAGTATTTATTGATATTAATCTTTTGACTAATATAACTGAATCATCTAACTTTAAATGCTGATTAAAGTAAAAAATCAACTTATACTTCCAAGTAAATTAAAATTTTATTATTTTATTCCATTGTATATGTGCATGTGTGTATATACACATACTATTTTCTTTATCCATTCAGGTGCCTATAGACACTTAGGATATTTTTCCATATGCTGGCCACTATGAATAATGCTGCAATGAATGTGAGAGTGTAGATATCTCTTCAAGATACTGATTTCATTTTTTTGAATTTATAATCAGGAGTAGGATTGCTGGACTGTATGGTAGTTCCCTTTTTAATTTTTTGAGGAAACTCTATGCTGTTTTCCATATGACTATAGGAATTCACATTCTCACTGATAGTATATCAAGGTTCCCTTTTCTCCATATCAACACTTGTTTCTCTTGCCTTTTTGATAGCATCTTAACAGATATGAGGTAGTATCTCACTGTGGTTGTAATCAGCATTTCCCCAGTGATTAGTGATGTTGATGAACTTTTCATATACCTGTTGGCCACATTTATGTCTTGTTTGCAAAAAACATCTATTTGAGTTTTTGCCCATTTTAAATAGGGTTGCTTAGATTTTTTGCTGTTGAGTTATTCGTGTGTCTTTTTTTTTATATCAACCTCTTAAAATATATATGATATAAAAATATTTTCTCTCATTCCATAGGCTTTCAATTTTGTTGAATTTTTTTCTCTGCTGTACAAACAGCTTTTCAGTTTGATGTAGGCTTGCTTGTTTGTTTTTGCCTTTTTAGCTGTGTTTTTATTATTCAGCAATAAAAAGAAGGAAATTCTGACATTTGCAACAACATGGATGAACCCAGAAGACATTATGTTAAATAAAATAAGCCAGATGCAGAAAGACAAATACTGAATGATTTTACTAATCTATGAAATATTTTAAAGATCAAGCTCATGGAAGCAGAGTAGAACAGTGGTTGCCAGAGGCTGGATGATGGGAGAAATGGAGAGATTTGGGTCAAAAATATAATCTTTCAGTAACAAAATAAGTTCTGTAGATCTAATGTACAGCAAAGTGATCATAGTTAATAATACCGTATTATTTGAAATTTGATGAGAGGGCAGGTTTTAAACGTCCCTACTACATGCACACATACATAAAAATGTTACCTGTGAATATGATGAATATGTTCATTTGACTATACATTTGTATCATTACACAATGTATATATGTATATCAAATCATCATGTTGTATATCTTAGATATATAAAATTTTGTTAAGTAATTAAAATAAAATAATAAAATAATGTTTTAAAGTTATTTGATAGGAAAATAAAGAAGGAAAAAAAATCAGTTTCTCTCTGCTTCCACCAAATAAATGCTGAAAGAATATTTTTAAAGATATCTGTTTAAGTGGTGCCAAGTTACCAACCTGCTGTGGGGCTCCACATATCTTGATCTGTCTCAGCCTATGACAGAGTGTTATATGAATTTTTGAAAGGCAAATCTTTGCCATGCTCACAGATATTACAGATATATGAATTTTAAATCTTGGCAGTGCAATGTGTTGTATGAATGCATTTTTACTAAGGAAAGGATCCTCTGAACATGAGTGATATGTTCACCTTTTTAAATGTGAATGATATATCTATTTTAACTTCAACCATAATCATTATTCACTACTTTCTCATTTAGGAACCTCCAATTAATGCCAATTGATGATTCTCATTAACTATTTCAATTGAAGTTTCAAAATCTCTTGTGAAACATGACCTAATGGAGTGAATCAGAGCCAGAGCAGCTGAACAGTACAATACCATGTAACAATAAGGGAAGTGGACGATGACTGAAAAACTGTCTTGCATCATTCAATAAGTAGTGTTCCACTAATTTGCTTGCTCCCTTAGAGGGCCTTAAACCAAAGTGTCAGTCTAAAATTGTACTATTCAAAGAAGGAAACTTAAACTGTACTGTTTCAATCCAGGGCACAGAAGTAAAATCAGTGAAAATGGCAGAGAAAGAACCTCTGAAAATTTGCTGTTCATAAAAGAATTTAAAAACTGGCAAACATTGTCAAAATCAACTTTTGACCAGATGGCTTTACTGGTAAAATCTAACAAATATTTTAAAAAGAAATAACATCTTCTCTTTACATAGCCTTCCAAAAATTAAAGGAGGGAGAGGAAACACTTACCAATGAATTCTGTAAGGTAAGTATTAGCCTAATCCCAAAATCATGCAATGATCTCACAGGTAAACAAAATTACAGAACAATATCCCTTATTAATAGGGACACAAACATCTTCAAAAAAATATTAGCATACCAAAAATAGCAACATATAAAAAAGTATATGCTATCACTATATGGAATTTATCTCACATGGATAAATGCAAAGCTGATTGAATAGATGAAAGTTAATCAATGTAATATTTCATAAAATAAGGTAAAAACACATGATTATCTAAAGAGATGCAGGAAAAGTATTTGAGAAAAATCCAACACACTTCCATGAAAAAAAAAAAAAAAAAAGAAAACTCAACAAATTAGGGACTTAAAGAAATGTTCTTCACCTGATTATGGGGATCTACAAAAAACCAACAGGTAACATTAAGCATAATATCCCCCCAAGATCAGGAAGGAGACAAGAGTGTATGCTCCTGTCACTTCTATTCAACACTGTAGTGGAGATTCTAGCTAAGGCAATTAGGCAAGAAAAATAAAAGCATCCATGTTGAAAAAGAGGAGGTATATAACTATTAGATCTGCAGATAACATGATCTTATATAGAAAAAATCCTAAGGAATCCCCTGAAACACTGAGTAATTAATAAATGATGTCAATTTTTTAAATATTTTATATACTAGCAATGAAAAACCTGAAATGTAACTAAGAAAGCATCCATTTTATACCATTAAAAAATAAAATACGCAAAAATAAATTTAACAACATAAATGAATTGTACACCAAAAATTTTCAAAACATGATTGAAATAAATTAAGATAAAATAATGAAAATATATTCCAGGTTCATAGGTTGTAAGACAATATTTTTAAGATGGAAATACTCTATAAATTATCTACAGATTCAATATATTCCCTATCAAAATTTCAATTGTCTTTTTTGGGGAAGATACCAAAATTTCATCTGGAAATGCAATGAATCCAGAAAAGCTCAGACAATCTGAAAAGTATAAAATTAGATAACTCACACTTCCCAACTTCAAAATTTATTACAAAGATACAATAATCGAAACAGCATAGTATTGGAACGAAGATAGATCAATGGAATATAATTGAGCATCCAAAAGTAAACACATATAGTTATATAAAGTAATTTTTGACAAAGGTGCCAAGATAATTCACTTGGGTAAAGAATAGTCTTTTCCACAAATGGTGCTGCTGTGACTACTAGGCACGCAAACATTAAAGAATGAATTTGAATAACTATGTTATATCATATCCAAAACTTAACTCCAAATGGACCAACCAACTAAATGCAAGTGCTAAAGCTATAACAATCTTAGAAGAAAGCAGAAGTATACATCTTCATGACCTTACTTTAAGTAAGTTTTTAAAATATGACATATATAGCATAAGAAGCAAAAGATAAAACAGATATGTTAGAATTCATTAAAATTAATAACTTTTGCACATCAAAGAACACTATCAAAGAAGTGACAAGCCAAACCACAGAGTGGGAGAAAATGTTTTCTTATTATATATTTGAGAAGGGTCTAATTCCAGATTATATGAAGAACTCTTACAGCTCAACACTGAAAATAAAATTGAAATGGGCTAAGTGTTTGAACAAACATTTCTCTAAAGATATACAAACATCCAATAAGCTCATGAAATTATGCATAACATCATTAGTCATTAGGGAAATGCAAATCAAAACCACAATGAGATGGTACTTCACATCCATCAGGATGGCTGCAATGAAAAGACAAAGAAAATAACAAATGTTAGCATGTTAGGATGTGGAGAAATGGGAACCATCATACATTGCTACAGGGATTTAAATGGTACAGCTACTTTGAAAATAGTTCAGCAATTCTTCAAAAAGTTAAGCATAAATTCACCATATGACATATGACCCAACAATTCCACTCCTGGGTTTATATCCAAGAAAACCAAATATATATATATATATATATATATATATATATATATATATATATATATCAGCACAAAAACTTATACACAAATGTTCACAGCAGCTTTTTTTTGTAATAGCTGACAAAAATGGAAACAACTCAAACGTCTATCAACTAATAAATGAATTAACAAAATGTGGCATACCTGCATAATGGAATACTCATCCATAAAAAGAATGATATGCTGATGCACACTATAACATGCCTGAACCTTGAGAACATGCTAAAATGAAAGAAAACGGACATAAAGGTCCCATATTGTATCATTACATTTATATAAAATGCTCAGGATAAGCAAATCACATTAATATAGAAAGTTGAGTCGTTGTTAGGTACTAGAAGGACAGGGGAATAAGGAGTGAATGCTAGCGGGTGTGAATGATTTTTTTCTGGGATGATGAAAATATTCTACAACTCTATAGTGGTGATGGTTGCACAGCCTTGTGAATATACTTAAAACCACTAAAATGTACACTTTAAAACAATGAATTTTATGCTATGTAAATTACATTAATAAAAATCAGTATATCGATACATTTGTGAATAGTTTCATATCTTCACTAATTTATTATAAACTGAGTGTAGGAGGAATAAAGCCTGAAAACATATGCCCCAAGATGTTTATAGTGAGTATCTTTGGGTGGTGAGAATAAGGACTTTTTTTTTTAATTAAACTTTCTTTTTCATTCTTTTTTTGTTGTTGTTGTCAGCATCTCTGTCATCCAGGCTGAAGTGCAGTGGTGCTATCATGGCTCACCACACCTCCAATTCCTGGGTTTAAGTGATTCTCCTGCCCCAGCCTCCCAAGTAGATGGGACTACAGGCACATGCCACCACGCCCAGCTAATTTTTGTATTTTTAATAGAGATGAGGTTTTACTATGTTGGCCAGGCTGGTCTCCAACTCCTGACCTCAGGTGATCCACCCACCTTGACCTCCCAAAGTGCTGGGATTACAGGCATGAGGCACTGTATCAGGCCCCTCTTTCACTTTTTAAAAAATAATTGCATTAACTTTATAATCCAAAATTAGTTAAATTAATTTAGTGGATAAAGTAAAAATGGATAAAATTAAAATGACTAATAGAAATTACTAGACATTCCTTTACCAAAAAGTACATGAAATTTGACCCATTCTTCACATTTTGATGACTCAGAAATGAATTATAAAGTAAACGTAAAACATCAAACTACAAAATATTTTAGTATTAAACATAGAATATCTGTTTAACTATGGTTTAAGCAAAGCATCCTTTAGTATGACCTAAAATATGATTTGTGAAAGAAACACTGATAAATTGGATATTAACAAAGAGAAAACTTCTGCTCTGTGAAACACACCATTTTAAAAATGTAAAAATGAGTCACAGAGTAGGAGGAAATAATTGCAAATCACATTTCTGACAAAGGACCTATATTTAGACATACAAAGAATTCTCAAAATTCAATAATAAACAAGCAACCCAATTTAATAAGTGGGCAAAGATCTGAACAAACACTTCACCAAATAAAATATGTGGATGCAAATAAGCACAGGAAAAGATGTTCAATAGCTCCATTCATGAGAAAATGCAAATTAAAACTTCAAGATATCACTACACAACTATTACAACGGAGGATTAAAAAGCCTGACAATGTCAAATGCCAGTGAAGAGTAGAGCAAATGACACACTATACATTGCTAGTGGAAATGTAAACTGGGTACCGTCACTTTTGAAAACAGTTGGCTGCTTGTTATAAAGTTAAGCAAGAAAATAAAAACTTATATTCACATAAAAACTTGTATGCAAATGTTTGTAGAAGCTCTGTTCATAATTGCCAAAAATGGAAATCATTCAGATGTCCTTAAACAAGTAAATGGGTAAATTGTGATATATCTATACAAAGAAATAATATTTATTATTTAATTTAGCAATTAAATAATTAAAATTATTATTTAATTTAGCAATTAAAATGAACAAACTATTGATTCACATACCATCTCCACTGCCTTTGGCTAATTGAAAGAAGCCAGACTCAAAAGTCTATATGTTGCACAATTCCACTAATATAACTTTCCAGAAAAGGCAAAAGAGAGACAAGAAAACCCACCAGTGGTTAGAGGAGCTGTCTACAAAAAGGAAGAAGGGAATTTCAGAGACAATGGAACTGTCCAATGTTATGTTGTAGTGGTAGATATTTAACTCTCTATGCATTTGCCAAAACCTATAGAACTGTATATAACAAAGAGAATTTTACTGTATATAAATAAATATATATAAAATATAAATAAAAATGAATAAAAAATGTCTTCGAGATAAAAACAAAAATGCAACTGGTAGAATTTGAAATGAATAAAATAAAATTAACTATGCAAATGAACCCCATCCCAAAGCATATATTGACACATACACTTGCACATACACACTCAAAAGCTTACAAAAATTATTTTTATCTAAGCATTGAATATAATAGCCCTGCAAAGTAATTTCAAAGCTTCAGTCAAATTGGAACTGCAAAGATAGGCTTAATGCTAATTCTGAGTATGTACTGGATTTACCTAAATAAGAACATTATTTATATCATTGTTATTACTACCATAATAACTGCATACTATGTCATGTCATAGAATAGCTTATATATAATTGCAGGTATAATTATGTTTCTAGGAAGGATGAGTCAATTTCAAAGGTAGTAATAAAATGGAAGATGGAAAAGCAATATGAAAAAGAGTCAAAGAGCATTTACAAGGGATAGCTAATACTAATAAGTTGTTGCCATTACTTTGACATCTTCCACAATATTAGGAAGACCTACAACAAAGAAAAAGAACATAAAGTTGGAAAATGGGAGTGGTGATGACAGAAAAAGATTCAAGGAAGGGACTGAGTTCTGTGTTGATACTAGTTTGATGACAAAGGAAAATCCACAAGGGACAAAGTGAACAGCAAGAATTCTTAGAAGGTGGGAGTTCAGATCCAAAGGTCATATGGAAATAAAAGCTTCTTAGGAATTCACAGAATATTGGGGGATAGCATTTGACTTTTCAAATTTCAGAATGGAGGATGAAACCAATTTCATTTAGATGAGACTGGAAGAGCACTTCCAGCTGACATGTGGGAGCAATCAAACTGTCTACTCTAAAACAATTTATGAAAATAAAACACTGAAAAACAGGTGTTTGTATAAAGTAAGTAGTGAAGAAGATATACAAGTAAAAACTCGATGAAGCTGAAATTTAGGTAACCAGAAGTTGGAATTCAGAGGCAGTAAGCAGAAACCTGTGGAGGATAAATAGGACCTCAGATTAGGTACTAAAACTTTTCTTACCTGTCATCTCATCCTCTCTCTCACTAAATTCACTCTTTATCTTGTCCCTAGTTAAGGCTTTAAGTTACTTCCTCCTCTCCCATGGTTCCATTTATCAGTATTCTTTTCAGCTTCACTTGCCTCCTTACACTAGATTCCCATGGTCAACCACTAAAGCAATGTTGATGTTCTAATCTGAAAACTGTCAAGAATTGTGAAGGAGCCAAGATGCACCCTGCTTGCAAACTAATAATTTAGCCTGCTACAGTTTCACAGAGGCTGGCAGAAGACACAAGACTTCTAATAAGAAATAAAGGACCAGGGATTACTTCTAGGAATAGCAATAGCCAAAGTATCGGGATTTTCGTAGTTCTCCACACCCCACGTTTCACAAAGCCAATAGGAAGAAGGCCAGATGACATCTGCACACATCATGAGGTGTGCTGCAGGAAACTCGGAGCTCAGAGAACCTGAATATTTTATAATGGGCAAATAATTTGCAAACAGGCTTATTTTTTTCAAGATAAAATTCAGAGGGAAAAATCGAACAATTATGCAAAGGGAAGAATTCCCAAGCCACCATACAATTTCACAAAGGGGAAGAAAGACAAGCTTTTCAGCTCTTGTCAGACCCAACTCTACTCTTTTCAATTGTTTTCCATGAAAATCTCTTATTTTCCATAAAGTTCCATTTAGGCCACAAGTTATTTTGCACTTTCTTTCACTTTTTGGAGTGCATGAGCTTTGCACCTCTCATTTCAAGAACAAGGCTTGAATACAATTTCACTTCCTGAGAACATTATCAATCTACAAATCATGACTTATCTCCTATTTCACCAAGGAGATAAGGGCAATTGTCATGAGATCCTTTTATTCTACCTCAAAAGATCCATAATATCTAGAACATATATGGAATGGCAATTTTTCTTCATGCTGTGTGCCTGATATGACAGCTAACAGTCCTTTGATATTTTTTTCTTACTTCATTTTAGTTATTACATTTAAAACTAGGCTTTACAACTTCAGGAGAAGTCATCAAGTTTTTGTGGTAATGATATCTTTAGTTCTGAAATACCTGACTTTGCTTTTGGAATCTTTTTCGTGTTTGCTGACAAAAAAATGATCTATTTTATTATAAAATATGTTATTTAGCTCAGGTCTGCACTATCAAAATATGAATGTTCTCCATGTGTGAGTATCTGAGCTTTCACCATAGTCCATTCTGCTCACTTCTACCATATTGATTTGAAGATCATGTTATATTTTGCTACTGTCCAATATAAGAAAACAAAACAACAAAAACAAAAACTAATGACCAATTGAATAAAGCTTAAACTTCTCTATTTTAAAGTTACAGGACCTTGTGTAATTACTAGCATAAAGTAATAAAATTTAGAACTAGGTATTAGGTGACAAATATTCATAACTAATTGTGTTATCCTACCTGTAAGCTTCCTTCCTTATATGTGTAAAATGAGGAGTGAACACATCAGACATTCTAGGTGCAAAATTACACAAGTCTACTTTCTAAATCTTAGCTTACAATACTCCACTAAGTACACTCTGCTTTTCAGTCCAATGAAGCTATGTGCCATTCCACAGAAAAGCGTTTTGAGAGTACTACACCTGCCAAAATTTTTGCCACTGCCATTTCTCTCACATGCAATATTTAACTCTTAACCCTAATAAAATATTAGCCTTGTATCATGGTTACATCTTTCAGACTATTTTCATTAACCAGAACCAATAAACTGCCTTTTGTAACTTCCCAAATGCATAAATTTTATTTTTATTGGCACTCTGCAAACTTTTCTTCATTTTTTAGCTTTTAAAAAAGATAATATTTTATTTTTAGAGAAGTTGTAAGTTCACAGCAAAACTGGATAGAAGGTTCACAGCAAAATAGGACAGAAGGTAAAGAGATTTCCCACACATGCTATGTCCTGACATATGCATAGCCTCCCCTACTATTGACATCCTGCACCAGAGTGGTACCTTTGTCACAATAGATGAATCTATCTTGACAATCATTACCACCCAGAGCGCACTTATAGTTTACATTCGGGTTTACTCTTGGTGTTCTCAATTTTATTGGCTGTGACAAGTGACATGTATCCACCATTGTTATGTAATATAGAAGTTTTATTGCCCTAAAATTCCCCTGTTCTCTGCCTATTCATCCCTCCCTCCTGCTTAACCTGGTAACAACCACTGATCCTTTTTCTATTTCTATATTTTGCCTTTTCCAAGTGTCAGATAACTGGAATCATACATATGTAACCTTTTCAGATTGGATTTTTTCACTAAGTAGTATGCATTTAAGGTTCCTCTATATCTTTTCGTGGTTGGATAGTCATTTCTTCATAATGCTAAAATATTCCATTGTCTGGCTATACCAGTTTATTTAGCCAAACACCTACTGAAGAACTTCTTTGTTACTTTTAAGTTTTAAAAATTATTTTAAAAATTTTTGCAGGTTTTTTGTGGACCTATGTTTTCAACTCATTTGTGTACATACCAAGGAGTCTGATTGCAGGATTGTGTGTTAAGAATATGTTTATTATTATTTAAAAAATTGTAAAACTGTCTTTCAAAGTGGCTGTGCTATTTTGCATTTACACCACTATGGATGAGAGTTTCTATTGCCCTGATGAGTAGCAGCATTTGGTACTGTCACTGCTTTGGATTTTCACCATTCTAATAGGTAGGTAGTGATATCTCACTGTGCTTTAATTGGCATGCAATGTCCTAATTGCACATGATCTCAAGTACAGTAGTTTCTTTTTTGTAGACATTATATATCCATGTTAATTATAGACATTTTAAGAGTATCAAAACTCATTCATCTTTTTGTCATTAACTGAATACAGTATAATGCCTCATATATACTTGCCACTCAAATAATTCTTAAATATATGCTAGGACTGGAGCAAAAATAAATGAAAGAGTTGAAGAAGATATGCCTCAATTCATTAGCAGGGAAAATTCAGTCTCAGAGTTGTCTAAGATAAAATGCCAAAGTTAACTATTGCTGAAATTTTTAATAATTTTACATTTTCATAAATGTATATATTACAGATATTCCTAAACTTATAATGGGGCTATGTACCAATAAACCCATTGTAAGTTGAAAATATTGTAGCAGACAATGCATTTTATATAGTACATCTAACCTACTGAACATCATAGCTTAGCCTAGCCTTCCTTGAATCTGCTCAGAACACTTATATTAGCCTACAGTTGGGCAAAACCAATCCTATTTTATGATAAAATGTGAATACCTAAAGTAATTTATTGAATACTGTACCAAGAGTGAAAATCAGAATAGCTCTCTGTCACTGCCCACCACCCCAAGAGAGTATTATATCACATATCACTAACCCAGGAAAAAATCAATTCAAAATTTTAAGTACAGTTTCTACTGAACATGTATCATTTTCTCAACATCATACAGTTCAAAAACCATAGTCAAACCATTAAAAGTTGAGGACTGCCTGTATTTAGATCCAAATGAATATTCTTACCTACACAAAATTGACATATGAACCCAAGGTATATGACCTCAATGTATTATAATAATATTGGTACTTTTTAAAGAAATAGATGCAGGGAGAATAAAGGTAAAATGAGCTATATTCCCAATATATTAACTTCTATTAAGGACTTCCAAGAACCTTGAATAATGGCAATGTCTTAGTCTGTTCTCTGTTTCTCTAAGAGAATACCTGAGACTGGATAACTTATAAAGCAAAGAGTTTTATCTGGGCTCATGATTCTGGAGGCTGGAAAGTCCAAGATCAGGTGGTTACATCTGGCCAGTGTTGGATTAGGGCCTTGTGCTGCATCACAACATGGCACAAAAGTGGAAGGGCAAGTGAGTGTATGCAAAAGAGGCAAAACATGAGGGGCAGTCTCAGTTTATATTAATAACCCCAACTGTTCTCATAGTAACTCTTCCAATCCAGCAAGAGTGATACTCTCTCACTCCCTAAGAATTCATCAATCACCCAATTGATCTTAAAGGCCCCACCTCTGAAGACTCCCTCGTTGGGAACCAAATATTCAACACATGATTCTGATGAATACTCTCAAAACATAGTAAGCAGCTTGCCTTTCAAAGTTAATTTACTCAGAAAAAATTGATTGGATGTTTACCATATAAGAGGCACTTTTCTAGATCAAGAAATGCATTAGTGAGCAAAATCAAAGAATCCCTATGAATGAAAAAGTTAATTTTTACCAAGTTATACATATAAGCTTATTCCTTTATATGTAATAATAAATTTTAAGGCTATAATCCATGCAGCATATTTTAAATTAATATATTATAGTTTAGAAATAATTCAATCTGAAAAAATAATACTAAACCATTTGAAACAGTTCAAAATATGTATTTTGATTCCTCATTTGCAAAATAAATACATATTTTTTAAATTCCCATAAGGCTGTGAGTTATTTGAATCCAAAAGAGTCACATTGGCAGTGCCCTATAGACTTGGAGATTCACTTTTAAACATCTTTTTTGCAGGCTGCTATAACATCATGAGGTTTCCATCTAAACTTCATACTGGACAATTGCTCTTTTTTAAAGTTACAATACCAATAGTAGAGAAAATTATATATATGTATGTGTGTGTGTGTATATATATATAGGTATATATATATATACCTATATATATATACACACACACATACATACAACTTGTTATATATAACATATATATATTAATTATATATACATTACTTATTATATATATTACTTATTTTATATCTATGTATACATACACACACATTCATATTAGATCTATTGCACGTAGATAGTATCCAAACGAATTTCAACATCTCTGTTTTGGCAGGAATTCAGATTTATAAACAGCAAGCTTCCATCTGGAATTATGGTCTATATAAAGTGGCAAAACAGATTGATTGATATTCATTTACCATAATTACAAGAGCTGAGAATGCTTATCTCTTGATAAGTATGGCTAGAGGCCATCTGTAACAGATCGCAAGCAAATAAAAGCTTGGAATATAAATTAAAATGGTCTTTTAAAATGTAATGCAACTGGACAAATGATGTATATGATTGTATATATCTCCCGAATACTATTCTATAAATAACTGTCAAATAGTAACTATACATTCAGTAACATTTTATTATGCTTATATATTCAAAATATATATGAATAAATGTGATGTCCTTTATATATGAAGGTAGAATCCCAGGAACCAAAAATAAAATGTGTGCTTTGAATTATTAGTAGCATTTATCTGTTTATAGTGAGTCCTAATCTCTTTTTTATCCTTGTAATTTATATTTATAAACTAAGTAGAACAGGTCAAGGGAAGAGTCCAAATACATTTTTAATATATAAAAATAACAAACGTAATGTTAGGTTTTAATTGTTTCTAATTTAATTAATGTTTAAGTATATATATATATATATATATATATTTAAACTATATTTTAACAATAATTTCAAAATCATGCATTTAATTACAATTGTGTATTTCACACTCCAAAAAAGTACAATAATATTATTCAGATCAGTGCATGATATAAATAATTTTATATTCCAAAACACATCAATTGTACTTACACACAGGATTCTGGCACACCTGTGCAAAACTATTTCACATATTACAAAAATATTCTAACACAGCCAAAGAATCTCATCAGGGCAACTAAGTATAAGTATCCCATGTTACTTAAAAATATGAAGATATTGGCCAGGCGTGGTGGCTCACGCCTGTAATCCCAGCACTTTGGGAGGCTGAGGAGGGTGGATCACAAGGTCAAGAGATTGAGACAACCCTGGCCAGCATGGTGAAACCCTGTCTCTACTAAAAATACAAAAATTAGCCAGGCCTGGTGGCACAGGCCTGTAGTCCCACCTACTAGGGAGGCTGAGGCAAAAGAATCACTTGAACCCAGGAGGCGCAAGTGGCAGTGAGCCGAGATCACGCCACAGCACTCCATTCTGGTGACAAAGTGAGACTCTGTCTCAAAAATAATAATGATAATAATAATAATAATATATGAAGATATTGCATAAAAATCATTGAATAAGCAAATAAACTTTAAGTTGAAATTGCAGAACAGAAAGTAGAAAGACCCTATGTTTTGCTATGTTTTCTTAAAAATATAACTACATGATTACAAAATTTCAGGTCACGGAGATATATGATAAAACAAGAAAATTCCACAAGTACTTGATTGTATCCCTACTAATCTCATAATTTTAGAATGTATTATCAGTTGAAAATACTATTAAGTCTCACTCTTCATTTCTATTTTTCTAAATGTTTCAGAAATTGATTTACACTATACTAAATAAAATACATACATATATAATGATATTGTACTATATAGTACAATTGATCCCTTGTCAGCTAATATGATTTTACTATAATTAACATAATACCCAGCTTTGAAATAATTATACATTTAATATTTCATATACAAAAATGTCCAGAGGCAGTGCTTTTTCATTTGTTTCTGAGTCAAGAAGGTATCATCATGACCCATGTAAATGATTCCCAATTTTATCCTTTGTCATTCATGTCATGATAACTCTATCTCTCTGCTGTTTGCAAGATGACTTCAGAAGTCTCCAACTTCATGTTTATGCACTGCCAGGTCAAGCAAAGGCTGTTTTATTCTTTAAATCTCTTTATTACGGAGAAATAACTTTCCTGAAGGCCTTACAAAAGACTTTCTCTGAGATCTCATTTTATAGATGGGTTTTATAGTCTAGTTCTCTAGCATCACGGGAAGCTGGAAAAGCAAGTGTTTAGCACATTCAAACTTTACAAAGGGAAGCTGACTACCGCAGCAGAGAAAGGCCAAGAGAGGAATATAGGTTGGTGATAGTAGCTACAAGTCTGTCACATCTCTATATTTGTCTAATTTACCCTATGTTGTTAAAAGTTCCTCTACCTACCAACCTATTCTCTTCCTACACACACACACCTAATCATTAATTATGCACATGTGCATGTTCCTCCTGCAATTATTAGCTTATGTAAAGGAGATACTGTTTGTTATGATGTGCTAAAATATCACATGTACATCTCTCCACTATGTCAGGATTGTATATTAAAGCTCTGAAATTTTAGCAAGATTTTCACTTAAAAGGATTAAGAAGCCTGTATTGGTATCTGCAAAAACAAACAGCTGTCATAAGTTTGTAGTTTTTTGAAATTTACTGCTTCTTTAGTTGTATAAATCATTGATGAAAGAAATCATTGATGACACAAATAAATGAAATCCCATGGTCATAATTTAAAAGATATTGTTAAAACATCCATAGTACCCAAAGCAATCTAAATATTCAAAGTAATCCCTAATAAAATTCCAATGACACTTTCACATAAATGCAAAAAAAATCCTAAAATTTGTATGATTACACAAAAGATGCAAAATAGTCAAAGCAATATTGAGCAAAACCACATCTAGAGTCTTCACTCTACCTGACTTCAAAATATACTATACAGCTGCAGTAATCAAAACAGTATGGTACTGGTAATAAAAACAGACACACAGACCAATAGAGTAGAATAGATAGCCCAAAAATAAATTCACACATTTAAAACCAACTGATTTTTAATAAAGGTACCAGGAACACATAATGGGGGAAGGACATTCTCTTCAATAAATGGTATGGTAACAACTCGATACCCACATGCAGAAGAATAAGAGTAGGCCCATATCTCACACTGCTATTGCTTAAATGTGTCTTCCAAAATTTATATGTCATAAACTTCAGCCCCAATGCAAGAGTGCTGAGAAGTGGGGCTTTTAAGAGGGCTCTGCCCTCATGAGTGAATTAATGACATTACCATGAGAGGGGGTTACTTATCACAAAGTGGATTGTTATAAAAAGCAAGTTAGGATGCCTCTTGCTTATTTGTTTCTTCATGCTCTCTTGCTCTTCCACCTTTCACTATGAAATGATGCAGCAAGAAGGCCCTCGCCAAATGCATTCTCCTTGACCTTAGATTTCCTAGCCTCCAGAACTGTAAGAAATAAATTTCTATTCTTCATAAATTACCCAGTCTTTGGTATTCTGTTATAGCAACACAAAATGGACTAAGACACATATCATATCCAAAAATTAACACAAAATTATTAAAGTCTTACAAATAAGACCTAAAACTGTAAAACTGCAAGAGAAAAACATATGGGAAAAGTTTTATGACATTAATATGAACAATGGCTTTTTTGATATATACCCAAAACACAGGAAACAAAAGCAGAAATAGATAGATGGAATTACATTTAACTGAAAAGCTTCTGCACAGCCAAGGAAACAACTGACAGAGTGAAGGAAGGATTTACGGAATGAGAGAAAATATTTGCAAACTGGATATATTAAAGAGGTCAATATCAAACATACATAAGGAACTCAACTACTCAACTAAATAGTAGAAAAATAATTAGCAAAGGATTTGAACAGACATTTCTCAAAGCAGTCATACAAACAGCCAATAGGTATATCAGGATAATGCTCAACATCACTAATTATCTGACATGAAATTTTAAACCACAATGATATATCATCTCATATCTATTATAATGGCTATTATGTTTTAAACATAAAAGGTATTTGACAAGATGTGGAGGAAAAAAACTTCTGCACACTGTTGGTAGGAGTGTAAATTCAGACAGTTATTATAAAATATATGGAGGATCCTCAAAATATCAAAAACAGAACTGCCATATGATCCAGCCAACCCAATACTGGGTATATAAGGAAGTGAAATCATAAAGTTGAAAAAATATCTATACTCTCATGTTCATTGCAATCTTATTCACAATAGCCATTATATAGAATCAGCCATTGTCCATCAACAGATGAATGGATAAACAAAATGCGATATGTATACACAACCAAATACATTTAAAAAGAAAGAAATTGTGTCGCTTGAAACAACATGGAGGAAGCTGGAGGACATAATAGGTAAAATAAGTCAGGCACAGAAAGATAAATTCTTCATTATCTCACATATATGTGAACGTCATAAAAGTTGAATAAACAGAAGTAGAGAATGAATAGTCGTTACCAGGGGCTAGGGTGGGGGGCAGGGATTGGGGAAACGTTGGTCAAAGGATACAAAATTTCACTTAGGAGGAATAATTTCAAAATGTACAATGTACAATTTGGTGACTACAGTTAATAAAATGTATTATATTCTTGAAAATTGCTAAAATAGTACATTTTTAGTATTCTCATCACAAAAAAGGTATGTGAAGCAGTGCATATATTAATTAGCTCTATTTAGCCATCCCATAATCTATACATATTTCAAAACATGTTAGACAAGATAAATATGTACCATTTTTATTTGCCAATTGTTAAACAAATAATATTTTTAAAAAGAAACTAAGAAAAGAAGGAAAGAGAGATAATGGATGGAGGGAAAGAGGGAGGAAGAAAGGAAGGTAGGGAGGGAAGGAGAGAAGGAGGGAGGGAAGGAAGGACAGAAGGAGGGAGGAAGGAAGGAAGAGAGGGAAGGGAGAAAATGATAAAGAAAAGCAGCAAATTGTTGTTGAATTTATTAAATTATCTTGTAAGTAAGCTGGGAAAAAATGTTGCCATTACCAACATTTCAAAGTGTCTTTGTTCAAAATTCAAATATTAAAAGATATTTATACATTTTGTTTCACCTTATACATTTTTCAAGAGCTACTATGTTAGCTCTGTCATTCTCAGTAGTTTTTGGATAATAAATTTATAAATAATTTTTGCGTGTAGTTAATATAAAAACTACCTACCTAAATGTGAATATCTTTTGAAGGCCTAAGATTTAACATACAGATCTTTTACTTACTCCAACCCACTTAATTCAAATTAATGAAAAGTTTACAGTTAAAAAGGATTTTCAAATGAATTACCAAAACCTTATAATTACAGCTCTGTGTTAAATCAATTACAAATAAAATTTTCAAAGATACTCTATAAGAAATTATTGACACAGGTTTTAAGAAATGTTAAGGCATCACTGAAACATTTTTCTTAAATGTTCATTTTATAGATATTACTATTGACAATTGGCATCATCTGTTTCCAAATTCTTTCTCAAAATTAAAATTAATTAAAAAAACCTAAGGATGAGTCTCAACCAAATTGATATTTATCAATGTAGAAAATGATGTAGGTAAGAAAAACAAAATTTGCAAATCTTGATAATTTTATTAGTATAAATTAATGAAGAGTTCAAATTGTTTATATTTTAGGCGTGTTTGATAGATTGTTACCTTTTCAAATAATACTGCCCTGTTTTCCCTTAAGCTAATGCAAATGTTTGTTTTCTAAAAAAAAAAATGGTATTTTAATTTAAAGAAGCTTTGTACCAGTGTGTGCCAAATAAGCTTCTTGTGCCCACTTTATTATGGCCAATTATGCCAATTTTATGACTAGTTGTATGCATTTTATTTTCCATTGCAATAATGAAGATATCTGAAAGTTTAAAAAAATGTCATCTTGCCTGGGATCCTTTACTAGCATTGCTTCAATAAGGTAAAATATCATGACATTAGCATTAATGTACAAGTGGAACAATCTTTTTTTAAAAAAATAATCTCTCCTACTAGATAAAGAATTCATTTTTCTGTTCTTCAGGGTAACCTTTATCTAACTTTCTTACTTTAACAATTTAGATAACTATAGAAGGTCATATAGGAAATGGCTATACTCATGAATACCCAAGAAACTAATAAATCTCATTTCTGACCAAAAAAAAAAAAAAAAGGATCATTATGTATACCTGCCCTGTGTCTTATGTTTGAACAAATGTATTAATTGCAAAATATCAGATTCCCTTCAGGAATGTCTATGCTGAAACATTGTTTCCCTCATGTTTCTCTAGGACACAGATAAACATTTGTACCATTGTGTCAAGTTCAATAGGAGGAGCTGTCTGCTTAAATGTGTGCACATACTTTCCCTCATAGAAATACTAAGGATAGTCAACTAGCTTACAAAGATTCTATCATCCTGTTTTAATCAAACTAAGGAAGGTAACTGCTGACAACATTATATGACATCTTAGAAAAGTGTTGATCAAAGCCGCTTGAGACCGAACACCACACACATTCACAGTCTTTTCAACTGTGTAGAGTCAGAATCACAAAGTGGTTTAGATCACAACATAATTCAGTAAATAATAAAGTAAATGGCCTGACCTCTAAGTTAAGTTGACATTAGTGAGCTATTGTCAGTAGAACATGAATTTTTATTAGATGTTCACAGCAGGGATTTGGGAGCCCTTGAGCAAATACTTCTGAGAGGGTTTATTCGTACTTCGTTAACTGCAAAACACATGTATTTGCAGCAAACTTCCATGCAATGGAAAGATTACTTGGCGTTTACAGAAACCAGCAGAAAGGGACTTTTCTCTTGCAAGAGTTCAACTTATTTTCCATTAACTTTTGTCTTTCTCCATAATTATAATTCCTTAAGCCACACTTAAAGGTACAAGAAACTAAATAATATTCAACAAATAAGTATTTTCGATAAATTCAGTGACTATAGTCTAATTACATATGGTATACAAACAATTTTATAACTCCTTATAAACTTCTGATAACAGTTTTTAAGAAGGCTTGGTAAAATAATGAGCAGATACTTTCAAACTTTTTGAAATACATTCCTGTTGCTTTTGCAGTCTCTTTGATGTCAAACAATGGGAATAGCTAACGTTTTGAGTTATTCTGTTTTCTTTTAGGAGTAGAAAGTATAATGATGAATTTGTGAAGATCCTTTACTCTCATTTATAAAAAATTATTTGTGCATGGGAAAAACTACAAAAGGATACTAACTCATAGAAATTACAATATATAACATGGGAATTAAGCAGGTTTTAGTTACAGTCAATACTCTATGCCATTCAGTATGATTTTACAATTAAGAAAATAGAAAACTGAAAGCTACAATATTTATCCTTTTTCTAATAAAATCATCCTTTTAAACCTATAATAGATTTTTTTAAATGGCATTTCAGAGTTGAATGGATCTATAGGTAAAATCTAATCCAATTTCTTAATTTTATAGTTTATCAAGGAGAGGTCAAAAAGGGAAGCAAATGAGTATTTGACTTGTCTATAGTAAACACAGGTATTAGGCTGATAATACCATGAAATAACCAGGCCATATGTTTTACACTCAATATTTATTATATGCTTGCTTTGTGCCAGAAGCTAAGGAATAATGGCAGAAAATTTAAACTCTGCCTGTTCTGGTGGAGTTTATCTCATGGGGATTACAGGATTTAAACAAATATTCACACTAGCACATGTATAATCACAAAGGGATATAAACACTAAGAAATGCTAAGGAGACATGCTGTAAAAAGCATCACTAGAGAAGAAACCTGAAGTGTGTGCAGGCGTTAACTCAGTGGAGAAGGTGGTGGAAGTTGGCTTGAATTCCTGGCAGAGGGAACAACATAAGAAAAGGTGGAGCTAGAGGAGCAAGATCAAAAAAACTCAAAGTCTAGCAGAAGACGAGAAATAGCTAAGATCAGAGCAGAACTGAAGGAGATAGAGACACAAAAAACCCTTCAAAAAATCAATAAATCCAGGAGCTGGTTTTTTGAAAAGATCAACAAAATAGACAGACCACTAGCCAGATTAACAAAAAAGAAAAGAGAGAATAACCAAATTGATGCAATAAAAAACGATAAAGGGGATATCACCACAGATTCCACAGAAATTCAAGCCATCATCAGAGATTATTACAAACAACTCTATGCACATAAACTAATAAACCTGGAAGAAATGGATAAATTCCTGGACACTTTCCTCCTCCCAAGCCTAAACCAGGAAGAAGCCGAAACCCTGAACAGACCCGTAACAAGGTCTGCAGTTGAGGCAGCAATTAAGAGCTTACCACCCAAAAAAAGCCCAGGTCCCGACGGGTTCACAGCCGAATTCTACCAGACATACAAAGAGGAGCTGGTACCGTTCCTTCTGAAACTATTCCAAACAATACAAAAAGAGGGAATTCTTCCCAAATCATTTTATGAGACCAACATCATCCTGATTCCAAAACCCGGCAGAGACTCAACAAGAAAAGAAAACTACAGACCAATATCCATGATGAACATAGATGCAAAAATCTTCAATAAAATACTGACAAGCCGATTGCAACAGCACATCAAAAAGCTTATCTACCATGATCAAGTAGGCTTCATCCTGGGGATGCAAGGCTGGTTCCACATACGCAAGTCTATAAACGTAATTCACCACATAAATAGAACCAAAGACAAAAACCACATGATTATCTCAATTGATGCAGAGATGTCCTTTGACAAAATTCAACAGCCCTTTATGCTAAAAACCCTCAATAAGCTAGGTATTGATGGAACGTATCTCAAAATAACAAAAGCTATTTATGATAAACCAACAGCCAATATCATACTGAATGGGCAAAAACTGGAAGCATTCCCCTTGAAACCTGGCACTAGACAAGGATGCCCTCTCTCACCACTCCTATTCAATATAGTACTAGAAGTTCTAGCCAGAGCAATCAGGCAAGAAAAAGAAATAAAGGGCATTCAAATAGGAAAGGAGGAAGTCAAATTGTCTCTATTTGCAGATGACATAATTGTATATCCAGAAGACCCCATCGTCTCAGCCCCAAATCTCCTGAAACTGATAAGCAACTTTTGCAAAGTCTCAGGATACAAAATCAATGTGCAAAAATCACGTGCATTCCTATACACCAATAACAGACTTAAAGAGAGCCAAATCAAGAACAAACTTCCATTCACAATTGCCACAAAGAGAATAAAATACCTAAGAATACAACTAACAAGGAACGTAAAGGACCTCTTCAAGGAGAACTGCAACCCGCTGCTCAACGAAATAAGAGAGGACACAAACAGATGGAGAAACATTCCATGTTCATGGTTAGGAAGAATCAATATCATGCAAATGGCCATACTGCTCAAAGTAATTTACAGATTCAATGCTATCCCCATCAAGCTACCAATGACCTTCTTCGCAGAACTGGAAAAAATCACCTTAAACTTCATATGGAAACAAAAGAGAGCCCGCATAGCCAAGTCAATTCTAAGCAAAAAGAACAAAGCGGGAGGCATCACACTACCGGACTTCAAACTATACTACAAGGCTACAGTAATCAAAACAGTATGGTACTGGTTCCAAAACAGAGATATAGACCAATGGAACAGAACAGAGGTCTCGGAGGCAACGCAACATATCTACAACCATCTGATCTTTGACAAACCAGACAAAAACAAGCAATGGGGAAAGGATTCTGTGTTCAATAAATGGTGCTGGGAAAACTGGCTAGCCATGTGCAGAAAGCAGAAACTGGACCCCTTCCTGACACCTTACACTAAAATTAACTCCAGATGGATTAAAGACTTAAACATAAGACCTAACACCATAAAAA
>NW_016107684.1:2191119-2228518 GCF_001604975.1 Cebus imitator
ATCATTCTCAGCAAACTGACAGAAGAGCAGAAGATCAAACACCGCATGTTTTCACTCATAGGTGGGTGTTGAACAATGAGAACACATGGACACAGGGAGGGGAGCACTACACACTGGCGTCAGTTGGGAGGAAATAGGGGAGGGACGGTGGAGGGTGGGGAGCTAGGGAGAGATAGCAAGTGGAGAAATGCCAGATGTAGGTGATGGGGAGGAAGGCAGCAAATCACACTGCCATGTGTGTACCTATGCAACAATCTTGCATGTTCTTCACATGTATCCCAAAACCTAAAATGCAATAAAATAAATAAATGGGGGGAAAAAAAAGAAAATACTTAATGACATGGACATTTTATGTTATAGTGAATGAAAAGTAGGCTATAAAACAGTACTTGTTAGAGATTTATTTAAAAATTGGAAAGATAAATAGCTAGTGGCTACTGTATTGGACAATACAATTTTTAAGTGATTATAAAAAAAAATAAAAATAAAAATAAAAAAAAAAGAAAAGGTCTTTTTAGGGAGGAAGCATCATGAATTTAAGGACATGAACAAAGATAGATCTTACCTAATGTGAAAAGAGGGGAAATGTGTTGATGAAAATGAAAAGAGCTTCAGAGATTTATGGAACAATATCCAAACTTCTATCATGTGGGTAGTTAAAGGCCCAGAAGGAAGGGAGGTAGAAAAATATTGAATAAGTTATGGGCAAAAACTCACATTTAATGAAAGACATAAATTCATACAAAATTTACAAGAGTCAAGATGCTAAATCACAAGGAGAATACAATGAAACCTAGTCATGTCACAGTACAACTGCTGAACATCAAAGAAAAAGTCAATCTTCAAAGCAACCAGAAAATAAATAACACATTGCACACAGAATAAATACAACTTGAATTACTGTGGATTTCTCATTAGAAAGTGTGCAAGCCCACAGTCCTGAAAGGGTTTATTAGTTTCTACTTTTTTATTATATACTTATTTTGGATTGTCTTTATTTTTCCTTTTCTAACATCTTAAATTATACAGGATATCTCATTGATTTCCAATCCTCCTCACCATCTATAAAGAGAAACACTAAAAGTGACATTTTGACTTAAATATTTTTGTTATTTCCTTCAAAATATTTTCTAATATCCATTTTGATTTTTCTTTGATAGATGAGTTATTTAGTAGTGTGCTTTTGTTTTTGCTTTCTAAGATAATTCCAAAACTTTGTTTTAAGCTGTGCTGTTAAAGTCATCCTAGTCAGTTCTTTTTTTTTCTGTATAAGCGTGAGTTCATGATCATTAAACATATTAACAATTTAAAATTATATAATTTTAAAAATACAAATTCATGAGAATTAGGTTTAAACCAACAATCTCTGAGTTAGCCATGTCTCTAGATGTGAATGATTACCTGTCTCTGATTTACTATTCTTATCATTTATCATTGTTTCTTGCCTATCATCCTTTTTTATCTTTTAGTAGTGTGCTTTTAAAACTTCTAAATACTGACCGGGTGCGGTGGCTCACGCCTGTAATACCAGAACTTTAGGAGGCCAAGGCAGTCAAATCACGAGGTCAAGAGATCGAGATCATCCTGGCCAATATAGTGAAACCCCGTCTCTACTAAAAACATACAAAAATTAGCTGGGCATGGTGACACATGCCTGTAGTCCCAGTTACTTGGGAGGCTGAGGCAGGAGAATTGCTTGAATCGGGGAGGCAGAGGTTGCAGTGAGCTGAGATCACACTGCTGCACTCCAGCCTGGCGCCTGGTGACAGAGCGAGACTCTGTCTAAAAAAAAAAAAAAAAAAAAAAAAAAAAATATAAAAAAAAAAAAAAAAAAAAAAAAAAAAAAAAACTTCTAATTACGTTTGCAAATATAATTCACTTCTAATTTTTAATTTGAATTAAGAATTCAAATTACATTTATGAATCTATCTTAGAAATGTATTGAGTATTGATACCTGTTTTATAGCATAAAACGTGTGCAATTTTAAAACATTCTTTGCATACACTTGGGAACAATGTGGATGCTGTTATTGCTAGGTACAGGTAAAATATCTGTATATTTGACCAAGCTTCTTTGCTGTTAGATTAAATATTGTATTTTTTTTTTTTAGTAAACAGCAGTTAAACCAGACAAAAATGGAAGAAAAATATGTGACAAATTTTCCACTATTACAGTGTATTTACTAATTGTTCACTGTAATTCTGTCAAATTTTGCTTTATATATGACAAAATTCATATTACTGGGGGGCACCCAAGCCTAGAAGTTTGTCATGTTTATATAACAACTCTTCTTTTCCATAATAACATTGCTACTAACAATAAAATTGTTTTGTCTGACATAAATGTAGATTCATCTGTACTGTTAATATTCATTCCAGTCTTTACATCTTAACCTGTATCTTTAGAAGTTGTATCACTGTAACAACCTTATTAGAGGACTTATTTTTATAACCCAACATGCTACTTTTGCTTTTTAATAAAAATGCTTGGCATATTTATATTATTATATTTAATTTTATATTTGGTTTTAATTATATGAGTTTATATGATTCTTCATCTTTTGTATGTTTCTTTTCTCTTCCCTTTACTATTTTTGCAATATATTAAAATTTTATATCTTTCATTTCTCTAAATAAAACTGAATGTTTTATGTCTATTCTTTTAGTGGTTAAATTTTGTTTTAATATGTATATTTAATAAAATCTAAACCTAAACAATAACTCAGCCCTAAATGCTTTGAATCCCATCAGTCACCTCTCATTTAAAATGTTTTTATTGTCCAGAACTTTGCTTCCACTATTTCTTTAATTCCTAGTATTACCAATTATTAGCATTTTAAAATAATATTTAGCATACCCTCATGTTTTCTAATTGCCATATTCACTACTTCTTCTGACATCATGGTCATTCCATTTAAGATCTCTGTATACCTTCTTCTTGAAATATATATTTTAACATTTCTTTAGTGAGGATCTATTAATGGTAAAGTCTCTCAATTTTCATATTAAAATATCTTATTACATTTTTATTTCTTCTCACTGTTTTAAAGTCATTTGGTTTCCACAATTTGCCTTGGGAAGTAAGTCATCTGTTTACTTTTAATCCCTCTTAAATGTATTTATTTCCTTTGTCTACTTTAAGCATTTTTCTCTTTGCCTATAGTGTTCATGTTTAGATGTAGTTTTTTATGTATCTTGTATTTCCTGAATGTTTGGATTCAACTCTTTTAAATATTTTTGAGAATTCTAAGAAAATATCTATTTTTAAAATTCATCTTATCATCTATGCTGTACCTATGGAACTCTAAATGTATTTTTAACCTTCTCATTCTATTCTCTATGTGTTCTAATGTATTTTCTACTTTCTATCACTCTATCCACCTAAGTCTAAGAAAACTTTCCCAAATTTATACTTCGGTTCACAAAGTCTCTACTAAATTGTGTCTAATCTGCTGTTCAACTTATCCACTGATAATGGAAGAATGCTATGTGGAGACTGGAGTTATGCTGTCATGTCCAAAGAACACCCAAGATCACCAGAAAACCACCAGAAGCCAGGTGAGAAGCATGGGACAGATTCACCCTCACAGATCTCAGAAGGAATCAACCCTGCCAATGCCTTTGGCCTTCAGAACCATGAGACAAGGCATTTCTGTTTTAAGCTACCCAGTTATTGAAACTTTGTCATAGCACCTGAAATGCATAGAGACTTTTATGACCTTATTTTTAGAAGTATCCTTTTTTTTCTTTCTTTCTTTCTTTTTTTCTTTTTTGACACAGTTTCTCTCTTGTTGCCCAGGCTGGAGTGTAATGGCATGATCTCAGCTCACCACAACCTGCACCTCCCAGGTTCAAGTGATTCTCCTGCCTCAGACTCCCAGGTAGCTAGGATTAAAGGTATGTGTTACCACGCCTGGTTAATTTTGTATTTTTTTTTAGTAGAGATGGGATTTGTCTATGTTGGTCAGGCTAGTCTTGAACTGCCAACCTCAGGTTATCTGCCTGCCTCGGCCTCCCAAAGTGCTGGGATTACTAGTGTGAGCCACCATGTCTGGCCTCATTTATTTCTTATGTTTTGATTCTGTATTTGAAAAGCATCAAAACATATTCACCATATATTCTTTACACAAGAGTTCTAAATTTTTTAAGACTTGGGAGACTAATTCTAGTACATTTTCAAATTCTTGGGAGTCTAATTTTACTTTGCAATTTCCACTAACTCTTAGTTATGGGTGTCTGTTTTACAATTTATGATTTTGGATTTCAAGTTCAAGTTCAGTTGTGATTTTTCTGGAATCCTAGGGGCCTGTGTTGAATGTACCATTCCAAAGAGAATTTGGAAAAGCTTCTGCCAGTCACCCTCAGGTGCTACCACCCCTTATTCACTAACATTAATTTCTTAACTTTGACTTTACAAGATTACATTGCTATTACATATTGAAACAAGAAATCAACATAAGTGAGGGATCTATGGTAATGAATTCTGAGAAGAAATGTTCCTTTTATTTCAGAGCAAAGCCAGAGACGGATAATTTTTTTGTTGTTGTTATATCTTAGTTCAACCTCTACTGAGAGAGAAATCCTTAGATGGCTTCAGCTCTATGAAGGGCTTTAGTTTAAGCTTCATACCTTATGTGGTACCAGGGCCATATCTGCTGGCCTATGGATAGTTATTAAAGTGCTAGCCTCCAATCTAATTAGCAGTTTAAGTAAATGAAATCTGGCTAAAATGGAACAGTAGCTTCAAACAAAAAGAGGAGCAAAAATGATCTAAAAATGCTTTAAAAGGTAACATAAGCAGGTTTATCTGTGCCCGCCCCCCACACAAATACACACAAATAAATAATTAAAGTGCTCCTTAAGGGAAAGAATCTCAACTTATCTCTGAATACGTAGCATTAAATGTAGTTTTTACTTCACTCTATCCCAGCCCAAACCATAAAAGCCAAGTAAAACTTGTATGTAACACCAAAAGATAAACACTTCAATGTTCTGTAAACTTATCATTCTATCATACACTAGTGTAGAAATCACCGGCATAGCGCATTGTTGGAGTTGGAGAATCAAAGATTTTAATATTCTGGAACATTTTTTATTATGGTATAAGCTTAGAAAAAAAGAACAGTGACATCAGTGAATTCTAGGAGGTGGGAAGAGGGGTTTCTACAATCAGAAAGCACCAATTATTTAATTGTTCATTTAAAAATATTGTTTTATATCAAACTCTACAGCTCAGAGAGGGAAAGAGAGGCTTGCTGTAAATACACAGGGTATGTTAACCCTATTCCTATAACTGGATACCAACAACAAGAGCAGCAGAATCTTAAGCGGGGATATATACAAAATTCCTTTTATAGAATGTCTACTTTTTCTTCAGTTTTCATTTTAATAATTGTTGTATTGTTTTCCAGTCCCTGGCACCATCTACAGAGTGTTATCACAGAAGTAAGCAAAGTAAGGGTTGACAGAGAAATAAACATGTTGCTTTTTATTGGAGGAAAAAGCTACTACTAAGAGGAAGAGCTCATTAGAAACTTCATTTTCAGCCATTGCTCTCATCAGTTTATAAACTGGACCACGAGCCCTGTTGACCTGGCGGCACTTCATTGGCTTTTCTTCCATAACCAATATATTCTGATAAACCAAACAAAATGTCTTATAAAGAGATGAAATTGTCTCAGTGCTGGTACCAGATTATGATGTAGTTCTATTTGAGAAGAAATAATTTTAAAAATAAAGTGAATTTTATATTAAGTTAAACTTAGTCAATTTAAAAATCTTGACTCTAAATCTTTCCTAGCTGTTGTTGTTAGGTTAAATTATTCTTTAATACAATGTTGGTGACAGTTTATTCTTTAATGCTCTTATACCCTCATATGGCAAAACAAAAATTTGGCAGATTTGTTTTGATCTCCTGACTAACTTTTAAGATTTTACTAGTCCATACAATTAAAAAGTCCCAAGGAACCACTCTGAGAGGGTAATATATTAACATATTACACACAGTATCTCTCAATCCATGCAGGGCATACGCTTAGGACAAGTCACTGTGGTACCAAAAGTCAGCAGCCAACATAAGAAAGTTGTTCCATTCTGAGGAAAAAAATAAGAAATGTACTGTTGGAATGAACTATCTATCTAATTCAGTGAAAACATTCAATGTAAGCGTTCCATGTGGCAAGAGGAGTTCCATAAGAAATATAATTTTTTTCCCAGAATGTTTCTAACCAATAAGACAGTTCCTTATAGTAGATAAGAAATTTCAAACTGAGGACTAGTTTCTGATTTAAAAAAAAAGAGGCTCATTTTTGTCTTAAATTGAACGATTTAATATAACAATATACTCCTATAGTTCTGTATATAGGGTTGATGTTTTACATGATTAAAGATAAAGACTGTGAGAGAGACACACAAAGAAACAGAGGGAGAAAGAAGAGAGAAAGAGAAAGGGGGAGAGAGCAAGAGAAAGAGGAATATGATATTCTGTTGGTTTTTTACATTACCATTTCCAAAAACACATTTATTCTTACTTAGAAATTACTTCTATAGCATTCACTATATACCGGGCATTTCTAAGTATAAAATATTAACTTATTTAATATTCGTAACAATCCCATGAAGTAAGTACCATATTCAGTTTGTAGATAAGTAATGTGAGACACAGAGACATTAAGTAACTTACCAAAAATCTCACAGTCAAACATGACAGAGCTGGAAATCAAATTCAGGCAGCTGTATGCCATTAGAGTTGATGTTCTGAACCACTACTCTTACTGTCAGTAGAAATTAATGTTAGGAATTATGTACCCCAAGAGACAGAAAAGTAACACACTCACTCTAAAGATTACACAGAGATAGTTACATAAACACTACAAATAATTTCTAATTATTTGATACTTTTTCTCTGCATCCTTTCTCAGTTAACATTTTTTTTTTCATGATTTCTTTCACAGTTCTACTTCTAGGTCCACCTGAATGAATATTAGGCCACATTCAATACATTCCTAAGTTCCACAGATTTCATATGATAGTTCTCAATTCCATAACAGCCACTTGAAAGTTTTCAAATTATTCTAGGGTCAGAATTATATTTTTTAAATATCTGTAAATTTTCTATTTCAACCTATAATTTAAATACATAAGTTTCATTAAAATAAATTTTATATTCAATGCTATGAAAATACCAATATTCTGTTACTAATGGTCTACTCAATAAATAATCTCTTCTTTCATATACATCTAGATCTATGTTTGTTCTATATGGGACATTTTCTACTTACTTTGATTTGTGTAAATATTTTTTATTATCAGCAAATATATTTGATTATTTTACTTTTTTGGAGCATTAAAAATGTTAAAGTAAAACAATCTCATTAAATTTTATTTGTCCTGAATCTGGTAACCAGTTAGAGTTTAGTACAAACAAAGTTTATTTTAATTTGTATTGACCTAAAAAAAGTCAGTCTAAATCCCATTTTTACTCTAATTTAATTATTCTATTAAATGTTTATTAAGCACCTACTCTGAGTTAGATGCCACACAGGGTTCTAAAGATACTAAGATGACTAAGGTAAGTATTGCTGCTTTTAAGGTACTTATGTTTGAAAGACAAATTTTAGCATATCTCCATTAGCCCATTAGACTGAAATTTTTAAGTAATAAATTGCAAGTCTACATGATTTACTGTAATCTATCCTTTTCACTTCAATATTTTAATCCTAGAGTTAAAAACTGAATCCTTTCTTTCACTGCTTAAAAACATTAGCATTGAAAATATTTACTTCTACAGCTTCCATTTTATGAAGATACCCACCTGGCTGGCTGGCTGATTTATACCTGTCAATTTTTTCTAACTTTAACTAAAAAGGAGAGCACTAGTAAGAAACATTCCAAAGAAAGTGAAATATAGCCTATAAGGTAAAGAAATTGATGTTGGAGATGACTAAACTAATTAAACATCCATAAATATTCCAAAGTAAAAATTGAGAAAATATTAAAATGATACCCCTATGGTCATATTTGTGTTAGTGACAGTTATCTTCAAATCCACTGAATAATTGCCCATAAACTTGCATGATGTTGTTATTGATATAAGTTGTTATTACCATTACATTTAAAAAATGGCTAGGATAGAGAAACTGTACCACACATATATAGCTAATAGGAAAGTAAAATGGTAGAGACATCCTAGTAAACAGTTTAACAAACTAAACATACAATTAACCTGCACCACAGCAATTGCACTCTTGGACATTTAATCGAGAGAAATGAAAAGACGTGCTCACAAAAAAAACCTGTACACAAATATTTATAATGGCCTTATGTGTAACAGCCCAAAGCTGAAATCAGACCAGATATCCTTTGACAGATTAATAATGATGAAATAGTAATACATACATACTATGAAATACTGCTTAGCAATAAAACAAACAAACAAACAAACAATTGAAACACATGATAATTTGGATAAATCTCCAGGGAATTATAATCCGTGAAAACAAAACAAAACAAAAACAAGCAATCCCCAAAGTTTATGTGCTATATAAGTTCATTTTGAAATCAGGGATTTTAGAAATATAGTACAGATCAGTGGTTAGGAATGGGGGTCATGGCAGGATGAAGGGACAAGAAAGAGGTGGATGTGATTATAAAATGTCAGACTGAGGGTTCCTTGTGGTATTAGAACTGTTCCATATCTTTAGCATGGTGATGGAAACACAAACCCATACACAATGAAATTGTATAGAAATTAACATGCAAACACAAACACATACGCACACAAGTAAAGCTGGGAAAATTTTTAAAAGATTGGTAGATTATATCAATATAATTATTTTGGCTGTGATACTATTATATTACAGCTTTGAAAACTGTTACCATTGGTGAGAAGTGCGTTATGTGCAATATTTCTTACAATTGCATGTGAATCTACAATGATTTCAATAAAAAATTCAGTTCAAAAAGGTGGGATTAGAGAGCTGGAACAGCCCCCTGATATCTCTCTGTCTCTCTCTCTCTCAACACACACAAAGACACACACATACACACGCACACCCCTTTCTGCTTAGAAAGCAGCAAATTTTTCAGCACTAGAGAAGCCTTAGCAAGTGGCCTTGAGAATGAAACTATATATTAAAGATGGTAAGCAGAAAAATAGAAGTGTTGGTCCTGTATGACCCAGGGACTCCACTACATCATCCCTACCCTAACTACCTTTGACTTTATTTTGAATGAGAGAAAAATATACACCTTTATTTCTATTAAAAAAATTAATAGGATGTGACAAGTGCTGATAAGGCAGTGTAGACAGTGTATACCTATTCTCATTCTTTCCTGACCTCATCTGAAGCCACTCTGTAGAGTGCTGACTCATTAAAAATAGAAATTGTTCCAAAACTTGTGCTCACTAACCTTAGTATGTGCATGTAAAATACATATATATAATACCCTATTATTCTGCTATAACATACATGATATTTCTCACATGATCTGATTATTAGGTATAGTCTCTGCAATTGGAGGAAAGTCTGTGCCCTTTGACAGTAAGTTCTAAACCCCTTATCACAAATAATCTCAGCTGATGATTAGTTCTTGTAGTCTGCAATATGTATTGTTTACTTCACTAGTCTCCAAAGCAATCTTTCCAGTAACGCTATCATATTTGTCTTATGTCATTCCTTTTTATTTCAATATTCTGAGGTTCCCTGATCCTTGGATTTTTATAACTTTGAATATGCTGCACTTTAATGCTAGGGTAACAAAGCATTCCATTTACATGAAAAGACTTTTTAAAATGTGCTTTGGTCAAAATTTATCCTGAATAGTGGACTGGAAAAAAGAATTTTTGAAGAAAATTAAGTCCCTACTTTGCCTTTAGCCAGCTGGGTTCTAATTCAGTGCCATGGGCACAAGCCTCCTTTCAAGCATATGATTTTTCTGAATTGTTTCACAGATAATTAAATAAACTCTAAGATAGCTTTCCATTATCTTTAGTCAGAGATGGTACTTCAGAACTCATAAGTTTATACCAATTACATAAGAAAAATGTGACAATAATGAGTTAAAAACAGAGGTGAGAATAACAGGGAAAAGAGGGAAGAAGAGTTAAATTTTTAGTTGTCAGAAAGTGGCACATGCATTGCATCACATATATTGACTCATTTAACCATCACAGTAACCACGTGAAGTAGATACCATTTACTGTCCCCATTTCACATATATGGAGAAAAATATTGAAGTGTGAACTGATTTCTGTCATTTACATTTCTATGTGTAACCTAGTCCTTTCTTTAAACCAGATTGTTAAGGCATTTCATCCTTACTGCCCTGGATTAAGGTTGTTATGGAAACAGATTTTTTGAAAAGCGTTTAAGTCCCGGATTTTAAATTTCAAAAGTTTACTTGGATTTACAGAACCCTAAGGTTTCAAGCTTCAGAAACCTAAAGTCTGGAAAACTCATCATATATTACTTATGCCATAAACAATAGACCTGAAGGAATGTTGATGAAGTAATAGACAGTTTCACACTTTCAATGATATAACAATTTTCTCAGTGGATATAGAGATAGGAAAAGAAAATGTAGCGTATATATTCATGAGTTCCTGAGAAGTAGCTCTGCTTTCTATGCCTCCCCATTGTGTAAGAATTCTAGGAACCTAAACCCAAATAGTTTCGGAAAATTACAAAATTCCAAGTATCAGCAGGTGGCATGTCTTTTACAGTTTTCTGCACCCAAAGTGGTTTCTGAGCAGTAGAATAGAGATAACTGAATGCTCGTGCAGATTAGTATAAGACAGCCTCACAGGCTCCAGGAAATTGGGTGAGTTCATCCATGAACTCTTGGGATGTTGTACCAAGAAGACATGAAAATATTTAAGAGGCTCCTAAACTTGCATATTTCCAGTATTTAGAAGCAAGTGAGTCCCACTGCCAATCTACATGACAGAAGCAAATTGTATGGGAGAATTTGCCAGTTGCCAAGGCCATTAGCAGATAACCAAAACCCTATGTACGTAACCAGTTGCCAAGGCCATTAGCAGATATCCAAAACCCTATCACCTCCTCACGCTGGCAATATGCCTCTATATGGACCATCTTCAAACCTTAAAACCCCAGGCAAAGGGATACCTCAAAGTTACCAAGGAATTAACTAAAGAAATTCACCAGGAATTAACTAAAATTAAGTTTCTGCTTTCACCGAGTTCCGTTTACTCTTCTTTTTCTCATTTCTTAGGTGGAAGCTTAAATTATTAAGACATTTTTCTTTAATATTAGCATTTATTGCCATAAATTTTCCTCAAAGCCTTGTCTGGGGTCCATCCCACAAATTTTGATATGCTACATTATCATTTTTATTCACTTCAAAATACTATCTAATTTATCTTAGAATTTCTTCTTTCACCCATGGATTATTTGGATGAATGTTATTTAATCTTTAAATATTTGGGAATTTCCAGACAACTTTCTCTTACATTTTTGTAGTTTAAACCCTTTCTGGTCAGGGAACATCCTTCTTGGATGTTGCACAGAGCCATATATACGACAATATCACATCTACACATAAAGCTCCATCATACAATGCTATATTTTTTCAGCAGTCATACATATTTTAAATAATTTATAGAATAAAAGTAATTGACTTATAATTTCTTTGGCTCTTTTTACATTACTTAAGTGTAATGTAAATTATGTCCAGATATCTTTGTAATATCATTACTATTCATACTGAAGAACTTATTTAGCATTTATTTTAGAATAGGTCTGCTGGAAATTAATTGGTGGTTTTTCCTCACCTGAGAAAAATCTTTATATTATCTTTTTCAAAAAAATTTTCACTAGACATACAATTATTTTCTTTCAGCATGTTAAAGATTTTTGTCCTGTGGGCTTCATGGTTTCTGATGAGAAGTCTGCAGTAATTTCAATTACTGTTTGCCTACAAATAATGTGTAATTTTCCCTGGCTCCTTTCAAGATGTTTTTCTTTAATTAGTTTCAATTATGATGTGTTTGGGAATAATTTTTTTTTTAATTTATGTTGTTTGGGTTCCACCAAGCATCTTGAATTGTCCTGTAAACAAATTTGGGAACATTCAGCCATTATTTTTCTAATTTTTTTCTCTACCAATCCCTTTCTTTCCTCCTTCTATGATTCCACTGGCACAATTATTAGATCTTTTGTTACTGTCCTACAGATCCCTGAATCTGTTTTTTAAAATATTTTTTTCTACTGTGTTTTTCAGCAAGGATAATTTCTATTGATCTACCTTTAAATTCACGGACTCTCTCATCTGGCATCTCCACTCTACTCTTGAGCCCACCTAGGGAATTTTCATCACATATTTTTGAGTTCAAATATTGACATTTGATTCTTTTGATAGTTTCTGTGCTGAGAATGTCTATCTTTTCATTCATTTCAAGAGTGTTTGCATTTTCAACATAAAGCATGATTATATTAGCCACCTTTAAATCCTTTATAATTCCAACATCTGGCCCAACTCAGGTTTGACATCTATTAATTTTCTCTCTTAAGATTTGTTCCCTTTTCGTTGTTTCTTTATATGCCAAATAATTTCAGATGTAAACTGAACATTTTAAGTACTATGTTGTGAAACTCTTCATCTTATTGAAATCCTCTGGAAAAAAAATACTATATTTGGAAAGCATGCAGTAAATCCCATTAGATTAATGCCAAAAGTTCTGTCTTGTCATCACAGTTAGTGATTCCAATGTCAGTTCAGTTGTTAAATTTTGATATGTTTCTTTGGTTCAACCCTGCAACCATGCAACTCAGAAGTTAGTCTTAGACTTATGCAGTGGTTTATATCATATTTTAGTTCTCAAAGTCTTTCTTATAGTGTTTGCATACATTCTGCACATCCTTAGCTTGACAATGAACACAATTAATACAAGATTTAGGGGATCTTCTCTTTGGAATTTCCCTCACACTCTCTGATTCCCAACAGATTACTTTTATTCTAACGTCTCTGGCCTGAAAACTTTGTTACCTCTTAGAGTTTTAGTTATGTGCACTGTTGCACAACTCCATGGGATTGAGGCCATCTCCAGGAAAATTGTAGCCCTGAAAATGAGAAAGTAGTACAGTAATCAGAATCTTACACATACTCTTTTGCCACAGGGAGCCAGGGAACTTTCGTTTTCTGTTCCTCTGGCCACAAAAAGATTTTCCACTCAAGGTTTTAGGCCCCTCTCTGCTGGCACTGCTACCATCACACCAGCAGTGCAGCTCCATGATCATGGCTGCCCTCATACTAGGCTATTAGTGAAAATAGGAGGAAAAAAATAGACATAGTGATTCCTCCACATTCTGCAGTAGTCAAGGGACCCTATTCCTGGCACTCTGGACAGAAAGAGGTTTTCCTCAGAATTTGTATTGTCTGCTCCCCTTGTGCAGTTTCATGACTGAAGCTGTCCTTAGATTAAATCCAGGAGATGAAGGGGGACAGGGCAAAGGAAACTCACCTCTTATGCTGCCTACTTGCAGTTGACATCCATCCTCATTTTTTCCTGCTATCGTTTGTTTTACAGAGTCCTCAGGGAGCTATGTTGAATATTCCTTCCAGAGTTTTTAGGGTAATCAGTGGAAGAGATTGTTCATAGTGAGCTTAGCCAGCACTGGAACCCTATGGTAGTTTTCTAGAAACAAAGACTCATGAGCCCCACCCTGACCCAGAATGTCCATTTTACTAGTAAGATCCTCGGGTGACTATTAAGCATGGTAATAGATTGAGATATCCTCAGCTAGACGACAAGAAAAAGATTCAAAAAACTCTCAGAATCTAACAAGATTCATGTAAAGTACTCCAAGTTTCAAAATATCAGTTGTAATACACAAACAGACACATATACATTTTTAAATGAAAACTGTAATTATTGGCTGGATGCGGTGGCTCACACCTGTAATCCCAGGACTTTGGGAGGCCAGAGTGGGTGGATCACCTAAGGTCAGGAGTTTGAGATCAGCCTGGCCAGAATGGTGAAACCCCATCTCTACCAAAATCTAAAAAAAAAAAAAAAAAGCAATCATACCGGTGTGGTGGTGTACACCTGTAGTTCCAACTACTTGGGGGGCTGAGGCAGGAGAATCTCTTGAACTCAGGAGGCAGAGGTTGCAGTAAGCTGAGATCACATCACTGCACTCCAGCCTGGGCAAGAGAGAAAGACTCTACCTCGAAAAAAAAAAAAGAAACGAAAACTGTAATTATCATAATTCATTGGGAAGGGGGATGTAAAATAAAAAATAGGCTGAACATGGTGGCTCACACTTGTAGTCCCAGCGCTTTGGGAGTCTGAGGTAGGCAGATCACCTGAGGTCAGGAGTTTGAAACCAGCCTTGCCCACATGGTGAAACCCCATCTCTACTACAATTACAAAAAAAAGCATCTGGGCATGGTGGTGCACACCTGTAGTCTTTACTACTCAGGGGGCTGAGGCAGGAGAATTGCTTGAACCCAAAAGATGGAAGTCATAGTGAGCCAACATGACACACTGCACTCCAGCCTGGGCAACAGAGCAAGACTCCATCTCAAAAAAAAAGAAAAGAAAAGCAAACTGCAATTATCATAATTCATTGGGAAGGGGGATTTAAAACAAGAAATAGACTAGGCGCAATAGCTCATGTCTGTAATCCTAGCACTTTGGGAGGCTGAGGCAGGCAGATCACCTAAGGTCAGGAGTTCAAGACCAGCTTTGACAGTATAGTGAAACCCCGTCTCTACTAAATATAAGAAAATTAGCTGGGCATGGTGGCTGGTGCCTGTAATCCCAGCTACTCAGGAGGCTGAGGCAGGAGAATTGCTTGAAACCGGGAGGTGGAGGTTGCAGTGAGCTGAAGATTGCGCCACTGCACTCCAGCCTGGTGGCAGAGCAAGACTGCCTTAAAAAAAAAAAGAAAAAAACACAACAAGAAATAAGTAAAATGATACATCAGACGGAAATGGTAAATAAAATTATTATTCAGATAATTGATTATTTGTAAATTGATAAAAATAATTATTATATAGCAACATTGAGAAATGATAATTTAATAAAAAGCAGAATTGAAATTTTTATTTTAAAACATAACTCTAAAAAATGCTAGATATCATATTTTTAAAATAATCCATTCATTAGGCATGATGAATGGCAAGAGAACTGAAATCCAAGATAAATATATATAAAGAAAAGGGAAAATTCTAAGTGAGTCAGGTTATAGTGGACTCCCTAACATCCATTTTGCCCTCCTCTTCTCAACAGCCACCCAGTGATTATTTTTGGAGGTCTCATTAGTGTAAATGGACTGATTAAAATATAGACTCTGAACTCAATCAAAACTCACAAGAAATTGAAGTAGTATAAAGCCTAAGATTACTTAATTTATACTGAGAAATATAACTGTTAAATAGTCCCATCATTGGCAACAGTTCAACCTGTGAATTCTCTCTGGTCAAGCCAGTTAGGAACCCAAATAATTAAAAGGGGTTAAATATGGATTTAAAGAGGATAAAATAATGACAAGTAATTAAGAACCCTCAGGCTCTTATGAATGTAAACATTTTCCTCAATAATAAGGATAACCCTTCAGGAAACACTAAATTATTCAGTTATCAGACAATATATTATTCTATGGGCACATCCAATATTTCTATATTTAATTTCTAGTTCTATGGCTACCAAAAACTTATTATGGTAATTTAAAAAGCTCTTGTTATCAATTGTGAAGCTTTTCAGTCACAAGAAGTTAAAGTTGGAAGGCATAAAAGATTATACACTTATTAATATTAAATTTCCATTTAATGTATACTAATATATAATTATTTGCTAAACTTTTGTGATAGGTCAAAGATCTTTCAGTATAAGTCATTAAGTATGATTAGCATTGCAAGTGTATAACCTCTCCAAAAAATAGTGCCTATAATTTCCAGTTTCAATTACTTTAAAGTAGAATGGGCAGTTAGTAATTACTTGTAAAGCAATCTAAGTAGGGCCAAATTCTAAGTTCTCTTATTGTTTTTTATTTTTCCATAGGTCTCTTTAGTAAGTCACCTTTTGAGTCTTTGTAGTGCACTGAATTTAAATCCTGGCACTCATTTTATCAGTTTATGATATATTTAAATCACATAATTATAATAATAAGTGGAACTAGCAAAAGAGGGTGTGGGAAAAATGTAACCAATGCTATGCCTGCAACTCTAGTTTATGTGCACAAAGTGCAAATCACTACAGAGCAGATCACTATGAGTGAACCTGTCCATGCCCTGAGTATCAGTCATTATGCTATACAGAAGGAAGAGAAAGTTAGTGTCGTTAGTTCACTAGTGAAGCTCTATTAAGAGAGCTTTTATTATGTTTTCAAGCAAGTTACAGTCTGGTTCTACAGCATTATAGCCATTCTGTCACTTTAAAGTGACTTTGCATATAACTGTATTGATTAACTGTGTTGATTAAGTTTTAATTTTAGAGATTGACCTTTTTATTTGAAAATACTAAGGGGAACATTATTATGATACTTGGTGCATTTACAACAAAGTAATGCAAATTAGCTAAATGGTACTTATTCATAAGACCTACTTTTTACATTAAAGTACCATTTATAATGGAATAGACGTAAATTGTTAATATAAGGACAGAGAAAGTTTAAGAAAAAGTTTTTTCTTGTCGTAGTAGGAAAGCATGCCTCTTCTGCTATCATATCATGAATTTGTAGAAAAATTCTTCTTTATGGCGAAGGTTGCAGTGAGCCTAGATCGCACCACTGCACTCCAGCCTGGGTGACATAGCGACACTCTGTCTCAAAAAAGAAAAAAAAGAAAAATCCTCCTTGAATAGGTAGTTCAAGGTAAATGTCATCTTACCCCTGTTCAAATTACTGCTAATTATGAATTACATATTCTAAATTAGTGAAAACAAACAAATAATCAAACTAATTGTGATGGTAGCTTTTACAGAGAAAAAATGAGCAACAACATAGCAAAAGTTCTTTCTTGGCCTCAGATAAATAACAACGAGCATGTAAACAGAGAGTGCTTAGAGAACAATGACTCACATCTGATATTCAAACAAATCTTTGATATTAGATTTGAAAATCTCATCTAATTAGGTCAATTGGGTAGAGCATGGCACTACCATGACCAGGCTAGGCCTTAGATCCCCATATGTGCCACTTAGCTTTACCCCATGGCCCTAGATTAAACCCCTAAAACCCTTCAGCCATCTGGCAGCTGTAGTTACATCCAGTGAGAAGCAATAAGGTTATTCTTTATTCTCAAAATTAGTTTTTCAACTTCCTAAATTTATTATTTGAATCTTTGTCAGCCTTCCAATTTTCTAAAGCTCCAAAACTCGTATACTTCAGAAACTTGTAACTGTGAGAATAACTATCATAAATCAATATTTGATTAAAATTAGAAACTGTAGAACATAAGAGGCTATTGAATAAACCTCAGATAAAAAAGAAGAAAATCAAAATAAACTCAACGCAGAGAGGGGAGACTAATTTACACTTTCCTCCAGTATTTTGACAAAAGAAAAAGACTTGCCAATTACTGCTATTTTTTATATTCTTTTCCTCAAATGTCAGGCAGATCTTCTTCAAACTGTGTAAATTTAAATAATTTTTAAAAATAAAATCATAGTATGGTTATTTCTAATAAATGAGAGCAAATATTATATTTTGTTATATTTTTTGTATGTAAGTTTTCAAAAATACTTTAATGTAAATTAATTATAATTATGAGAATAACAATTTCCTTTGATATATGTACTTCTGTGTCTATTCTGTTAAAACAGTAAGCTACCTTGTATTCTACTCAGGAGATGAATGGAATATAATGAAATAAATAATGTTTAAAAATGAAAACATTAAGAGAAAAATCAAAGTAACTTTTATATACATATATACTCCTAATGAGAATCATTAGTCACTAAATATGTCAAATGATCTGTGAGACATTGCATCTTTCACTAAATTACAGACCATCTCATAAAAGCTATAGAAATGGCAATACATAAGTTATTAGAGGAAAACATTTAAGCTATTTTCAGCTGTATCCTAAACCACAAATAATCGTGGTCAAATATGCTCGTTAAAAATTGTCCTGTTAATTACACACGTTTTTGGTAAATTTTACATTAAAGAACTATATATCAGTTCCATTTTACTGTGTAACAAATTACCACAAATTGAATGGCTTACAACTTCTCAAACATTGTCTCAGTTTCTATGAGTCAGAAGACTGGTATGTTTTAACTGAGTTCTCCACTCAGGTTCTCAGCTGAAACCAAGGTGTCAGCCAACTGCATTGTCATTTGGAAGCTCCACTAAGGAAATCTCCACCTCCAAGTTCCCTTAGGCTGTTGGCAGAATTCATTCCCTTGTGGTTGTAGGACTACAGTCCCTATTACTGTGCTCCTTGTTGGCCGACTGTGCTCTCAAGTGTCAAGAGGCTGCTCTCAGCAATTAATCACATGCCTCCATCCCATGTCAGCAAGAGAGAACCTCTGCAGTAAGTACATTTTAGGTTTCAAATCACCTTGACTTCCTCTTTTTGGACTAGTCAAGAGAATACTCCCTGCTTTTAAAAGGTTAATGTGATTGAATCAAATCCACATGAAAGATTCCCCTTTCTTAAAGTCAGCCTTATCATATAGCATAATAATTATGAAAGTTATGGGGCTCATCATGTTCACACTCAAAGGGGAAGGGATTATACAAGGGTGGGGGTCATTTGAGAGTCATCCTGGGATTCTGATTACCACAATGTATAAAACACTGATGAACCCTTCATGGTAGATAGAGGCATATGGGTATTGCCAGGGTTTGAATGTGTTCCCCCAAAGTTCCTATGTTGGAAATTTAATCTCCAATGCAACAGTGTTGACAAGTAGAACTTTCAAGAGGTGATTAGGTCATTAGGGCTCTGTTCTTATAAATGAATTAAAGTCATGATCTCTGGAGTGAGTTCCTAATAAAAGAATGTGTTTGGACCCCTTCTCTTCTCTCTCACAAAAGTGTTCCCTTCTATTTTCTGACATGGGATGAGGCAGCAAGAAGGCTTTTGCCAAATGCAGGTCCCTTTACCTTGGACTTCCCAGCCTCCAGAACTGTAAGACATAAATCCTCATTCTTTACAAATTACCCATTCTGTTATAACACCACAAAATGGACTAAGACAGGTATAAAATCAAAGAAGTATAAACAAGAAAAAATAGGCTCAAATTCAGAATATTGCCTTCAAGCATAAACTTCATGTTTTGAGAAACATTTGAAACATTCATTTTACTTTTAAAGGGCTCGTTTAAATATGTATTCTATATAGAATTATTATCTTGAATTTTTAGAAGGATTACTCCAAAGGGAAGTCTTTGTAGTTGTGAAAGTACTAACAACCAAGAGGTCAAAAATTATTCCTCCGCAGTTTCCCCCTATATAAGAAAATACTTCATTACAAGATGACAGAAAGTCTTTTAGCTGAGTTTAAAGTCTTAACCTCAATTTCTCTGAGAGGCAAAATGGTATTATAGATTAGAATAAGGTATTCAAATTGGTATATGTACACTCAGGCAATGCATAAGATAACCTGTTGGGGTAAAGAAGGAAATATTAAAACTTGAATTTATATATATTTTAATCTCAGCCCAATATGTTTGTGTTTTAAATATAGTTTATAATGGGTTAAGTATTGGTACAGTGGTATATAGATGTAGTTTATGAAAGTGTACACATTGGGGGAATTTTTGTAGCAATTGAAATACATTATTTTAAGTATTTGGAGACCAGTGATTTAAAGCAAGGGCTTTAGAATCCAACTGAAATCCTTTCTTGTCCCAAGCCATGTGATTTTTACAAATTCACCTTAATGTAAAACATAATTTTCACATGTGTATAATAAAACGTGTTAATGCCATAGGACTATTGTGAAGATTAAAGGACTTTTTGTTTCAAATGGTTAGCCCAATCATTAACCTATAAGAATTTGATAAATGTAAGGTATTGATAGATATAATGTTCTTATTAACTGCATTACATTCAACACTTGCAACTGCCTAAAGAAAGTAGTTTGCCCATTAAAGAGCTCAAGAGCAGGAATAAAAGTCAGCCAATTTTTTAGCCTTAAAGCATGCCTGCCCTTGTACAATGTTGGTGAGAATGTAAAATGGTCCACCTGTTATAAAAATAGTAGAACAGATACTCAAAAAATTAGAACTACCATATGATCCAGCACACCCACTTCCGTGTATGTACCCAGAAAATTGAAATTAGGGTTTTCAGGAGACATTCGCCCACCCATGTTCATAGTAGCACCACTCACAATAAAAGAAGTAGAAGCAACCCAAATGGCCATCAACAAATGAATGAACAAACAAAATGGCATATACCCACAATGGAATATTATTCAGCCTTTAAAAGGAGGGAAATCCTGTCATATAGAATTATAACATAGGTGACTCTTAAAGACATTATGCTAGTAAAATGAGTCAGTTATGAAAAGACAAATTCTGTATTATTCCATTTATATGAGGCACCTAAAGTAGTTAAATTCCTATAAACAGAAACTAAAATTGCAGTTTACCAGAGGATGAAGAGAAAGGAAAAAGGGGAATTGTTGTATGATATAGAGTTATGCAAGATGAAAAAGCTCTGGAGACCTGTTGCAGGACAATGTGAATATGCTTAGCACTACTTAAGTCTACAATTTTAAATGATTCATATGGTAACTTTTATGTTATGTGCTTCTTTATCACAATTAAAACACATAGGTAGATGGATGGGATGGACAGTTGGACAGATAGACAGATATAGATGTAGATAAAACTAAAAAGCTCTTGTGGGTAAATAAGAAGCAGTTGCATAATGTCCCATTATGTGGGATCAGGCTGGGAAGTGATTTTTATTTATTCCATTAATACTGAGCATCAAAATGCATCACCCATTATGCCAGGCACTAGAGATGAAATCTTTCTTCAAAATAGTTTTAGAAATGTAACAAATTATTAAGCAGTAGGCATATTTTATGGTATGGCAAGAATCTGATGGCTTTAAGATATATTAACTTGGTAGACTCAATTGCCAGTTGAACATTAACTATAAGAGAGAGAAATCAAGGCTGCCATACAAATTTTGCCTTGTATAGGTAAGTAAAGTTGTGCTGCTATCCATGGAGAGAGGGAATAAGAAAACGATGTGTCAGTTTGAAGGACGAGAAAATGGAAAGAAAAAAAATGTGTTTTTAGACATACTTAATTTGAGATACTTTGGAATATATTGGGGGAAACACCCAATAAAAAATCTAAAATACAGCTGACACTTGAACAACCTGGGGTTAGGTGTACTGACACCCTCTGCAGCTGAAAACCTGCATATAATTTTGACTCCCACAAAACTTAACTACTAATAGTCTACTGTTGACTGCAAGCCATAGCAAAGTCCATTCATTAAGACACGAATAGGCTAGTACATGCATAGATTTTAAGGATTCACAACATGTCTAATTTTTCTAAACTTTTTGATATTTCTAGATTATATGGTTTATCTGAGAGTTTTTTTCAAATTGTTATAAATTTCCAAAAATTTTACTTATTGAAAAAAATTCACATATAAGTGAACGCAGGCAATCCTGACCTATTGTTCAAGGAGCAACTATAGATTTGAACTTCAGAAGATACACATTATGTCACCAGAACACAAATCTAAATGAAGCCATAGACAGGAACACAGTCACCCAGGAAAAATATAGAGTTAGACAAGAAATTCAAATATATCTTAGCAAAATAATATAATTTCAAGGATAAAGAAGTAAACAATTCATGAACTTTGGGGAAATCAATTTCCCTTAGAATTTTACAGAGCACAGAAAATATCTACAATGTTCTGGGAGAAAAACTAAAATAAAGAATCTGCATCTGGTTAGTTGTCCTTCAAGGATAAAGGTAAAAGACAAATATTCTCAATTGCATATAAAATTCAAAGAATAGAGTGCATGGACCTTCTTTAACAAGAAAATGATGACCCGGAATTAGAGCCAATCAAATTAAGGAATTCAGAGGTAAAGAAAACCAGATAACAAAATAGATAATAAGAATTTAAACAGGAAAAAAATGATATAACTTAACATTATTTAACTTAACATTAATACCAACAACCTTGACAATACAAACATAATTAAATATAATGAATATAATAAATTATAATATTATAAGTGAAATGGGATAGAAACCAAGATCTAAGAAACAAGGAGGTAGGAAGAAGTGAAAATATGTTTGTACCTTATTAGAGAAAGTAAATAATATTGTGTAAAATGAAAATTTGTAGTTGGTAAAGTAAGTGTAATTCAACATCCTAAAGTTTTTCTTCATCTTTTCCATTAACTTCAGGAATAAATATCTTTGAGAAGAAACCTTTATCTATTAGCGAATCATTAAATTGTATGTATTTTTTCTTCTGTCACACTGACAATCTTATATTTTATTATACTTACTTAAATTAGCATATAATCATCATTCTAGTTTTAGAAAATGATTTCCGCCTGTCCATAAACAACTATCATTTTATCAGCTCTCTTTTTGGCATATATGTTAAGAGAGGAATCTAGAATAATGTTCATAATTAGCTCATGGTGATTAGATTTTGATGGGACATTTTGTATGGCTTTTTCTTTATTTCCCTTCATTTTTTTTTTTTAACTGAGACAGTATCACTTTGTGATAACAGTCATTTTTTTTCCAAAAATGGAGTAGGTAAAATAAATCTTAATATGTACATAATTACATAATTACATACAAGTGTACTTTGTATTTCTTTTCTCTTTTTTTTTTTTTTTTTTTTTTTTTTTTTTTTTATTTTTTTTTTTTTTTAGGTTATGAGCTTAGGGTGTTTGTGAGCCTCAAGACATGAGCACTGGAGTGTTTTTTAAGAGATGGAGTCTCACTCTGTTGCCCAGGCTGGACTGCAGTGGCACTATCTTGGCTCACTGCAACCCCGCCTCCCGAATTCAAGCAATTCTCCTGTCTCAGCCACCTGAGTAGCTAGGACTACAAGCACAGGCATGCAACGCCCGGCTAATTTCTTTTCTATTTTAGTAGAGACTGGGTTTCACCGTGTTGCCCAGGCTGGTCATGAACTCCTAAACGCAAGCAGTCCGCTGGCCTTGGCATCCCAAAGTGCTAGGATTACAGGCATGAGCCACCGCACCTGACCACGTACCTTGTATTTTAACTCCATGTTGCAGTGTGATTTTAATTTCATTATATACCCAATTATAATTATATCGTGATTTTCAGGTTCTATTAATCATATTTTAAGCAATTTTTAGCATTTACTATGTGACAGGAATATGCTACATACACCACATGCTTATGTGTATGTGCATGTATGTGTATGTGTATATATGTGTATATATGTATATATAGTATATGTTAGTGTGTATTATATACACTACTAATTATCCAAAACTAGTAAGACCAGTATTAATACAAACATTTTATAAAGGAGAAACTACATTTTTAGTTAAACTTTAGCTGACCCACAACTGTACTAAATGTCAGAGCCAGGATTACAGCCCTTGAAAGTTCTCCTGCCATATGCCTGTATTTTCTTATTCATCCTTCCTCCATCTTATGCAGTGAGTCTACAGAGTAAACCTGTGGGGAGTAGAATCCCAGCAGACAAAGGAAGATTATAGAATAAATATATACAAGTGCCAAATCTTGTCCCATCTCCTTATTGTGGCTACTAATAGGATGAGGAAAAACCAATGAAAAAATCAAAAATTGGAATCTCAAGAAATAAGTGTGGGATAGTCTTCATACATTAACAGGGTGATTCATATTTCTTCCTTATATTCAGAGAAAATATCCTGCCTCTTCATACTCAAGCCAGAGTGGCCTTTACTAATGGTACCCACTGTTCCCTGAGAGCTGACCTGTGCTGGGGACTTGTCATGGATGATTTACTCTTCACAAGAAACCACTAAGTTAGCTAATAAGCCATATTGCTGATATTTACTCTTGGGATTTATTTGACTCCCAAATCCTATGCTACGGGATCTCCCAAAGTACTTTTATGAAGAGAAAAATGCATTGGCTATCAATAGCAATGCTCACTGTATAAGAAAAAATGTGTTTCTATCTCAATGACTACTATGATGATTTGTCTTTCTGTCACAGATATGAAGTATCATAATAAATAACTGGCTCTGTAGCAGATTCCAGACTAAGGCCTAATATACGTGATATGTGCGTTAGGCATAAAGTTAGGCCAGGTGGAAACATAAACATGACTCCTCATGGAGTATTATTTCTTTCACTCTGATGTAGCACAAAAGATTTATGACCAAAACCACAGTCAGAAAAAGTACAAAAACAGTTACTGTTATGAATCAGCCCATGAATATTCATTATAATCACTGTACAGTAATCAGTAGTATGCATAGGAAGAACAATATGAAATCTGAGGCTACAGATTGCAGAACTGAATAAATCATTTGTAAATGACACAACTAAAGATAATGCATTTTTCTTTCTGGAAATTCATTTTATAATGTGTATTAGAATAAATATAAGAAAAAATATATATAAGAAAGGCATAATTTAGACCTTTGTGTCTGTTCCTACAAATATAGGTCAAGTAAAGTATTCCTCATATCATTTGATTATACAGTTTCAATATTCATATTCATTACTTTCTTTGCTTAATATTGAAAGAAAAAGCATGAGCTTGCCGAATTCCTAATGTTTTATACCATGCAGCAGACTTTTTAAAAAGAGTGTTTAATAAATGTTCTGCTCATTTTCTAAGTTTACCATTCACAAGATCAAATGGTATAACGTGTTCTGGTACTTTAAATTGCAAGTGTGATGTTTCCACTAATTGTTGCCAGAAAACACTGATCAGTATCAAAAGCTTCTAAAAACAAACTAAACTAGAACCATCAAATGAATAAAATAGAGTAACCATAGTTAAGTGAATTTAAAACTATCACTGCTTAAAAGTTGGATATAATCAATGTCAACCATTTGCTATATCTTTTTTGGAACTGTTTTAGTCATTCATCATTTCATTCTCCTAAATTTCTGACACTTTTAATGAAAGAATGTATAAAAATAACTGGTACTATCTAAAAAGCAGATGGGTTGCTGAATGAACTGCATATGCGCGTGCGTGTGCAGTAAAGGCGGTCGCACAAAAGCACAGGACCCGCACCAGACCTAAAATGGCTGAGTTACCGGATGTTGTTGCTTGGTGACCAAACAGTATCTCCTACATCAAAAAGCAGTCTAAACATCAGTGACAGATATGTCCCCTCAGGTTTAGACATGAGCGGGACAAATATTAAAGGACATATTTATCCTTTCCAGTAGTCAATATTTTTAAATCAGTTGTAACTTGCTTGATTTTATCATCAGTTAACTCTTCAGGGTGAAGAGAGTTGCAAAGCTACATCTCTTATTTTTGGAAAATAAGAGTAGAACCAAGCTTCTTTAACTATGAGACTTAAAGATAGTCTTGTTTCAATTAAGTCTATGTGGTGTGTCTACTCTGTTCTAGTATAACCTCCCAGGTGCCATCAGTCTCTCTTTCTTTCATTAAACTAAAGTAGTTAATTAGCCCCAGCCTGTCCTCTCCCCTTTTCTCTTTCCCTTTTCGCAGTAGTAATGATGTCTAATTATCAGCAGCAGTGGATTACTGCAACATCAGGAGCAAAGCATCTCTTACTGACAGTAAAGCTAACCGCGAACCCTCAAACCTCAAGCAGCTAAGAATGATTCTTAGTAAACACAAAAATATCATTCAAATACAGTATTTTATTTTGACAAATATATGCCTTGGAATTAATAGAAAATATATTTTTGCCTTCTTGGTGACTGTACTCCTACCATTAGAAAAATCAACATGTTGCTAAGGAAGGAATAATTTGAGATGTGGGGAAACACATGACAAAAGGGGGGGTCCATTATTTATTTTTTAACTCATTGAAATGATGATTGGCTGTCTCTCAAAGAAGGAGGAGCCTATAATTCTATGTCAGGAGCAGTATAAAAATTTTATAAATAGCAATAGAAGAGTTCACAAATTAAAAACTTCTTTAATATTTCAAAACAGGCATGAATGAAAAGCAGAGCTCTTAAATACTACATGGAAACCATTATCTAAGTATCACCTGATGAATTACATTCTCTCCCATAAATATATGGAATCTTTACTGAAAAGAGAAACACGTGTTACTTTAATGTCGTCCCTGGAGTTGTCACTCCATACTGGATGGCTTAGCAGTAATTCTTTAGCAAATCTGCATAAAATTTTGACAGAAAATAGTGGTATATGAATGCATGAATGCTAGTTTAAATAAATGAGATTTATGATGATCTTAGTATCTCTAAAATTGTTCTGAATTTATGTTATTTAAAATAGTTTATCTTTTAAAAGTACACATGTTAAGACATATAGTGGATGTAGTCAAATCCATGAGTATAAACTCATTGTACCAATGCCCAAGTGAAGCTATCTGACAGTTAAATAGAGGGACCTAAGTTTAACATAAAAAGGAATGAAAAATAAACTTCCCAACTAGCAGAGTTCCTCTAAAACATATATTATGAAATCATACCTTAAGTAAAGATATCTTAAATGATTTTATCCATTCAGTTTACTCAGTATTGTCCAAAAGAAAATACATATTTATGTTTTGGACTCTAACAAAAAAAAATATTTTTCTACATTATTTCTTGATATTATTCCCAATACAAATTAATCAAAGCACTTGATTCTGTGTACCAGATTTCTGGCTCATCCAGATGTAAATAGACCTCAGTTCTATCTAATTCATGCCAATCTAGTCCTCATTGCTTAGTAAAGCCAGACAATAATCTCACCATTGTCCTTAGTAGTGCCACATGTTAAAGCAGAAGACACATTTATAGATCCATCTCTTAGAAATCTTCCAACAATAGTACATTGTTTAAAAAAAAAAAACACAGAACTTTCATGTGTTTTCATTTCACCTTTATTTTCGTTTCTCAATTTCTATATAAATTCTAAAATAAATACACATCCTTCAAACAACTATTTCTAATTAATCTCAGGAAACCGTAAACTGATCTCGAAACCTAAAAGAGCCTTCCAAATAATGCTTTAAAATAACTTTTCATGCACATATTTTCAATTGAATATACCTCCATTAGAGATAGAATAGCTTTCAAGACGTCTCCTTTCTAGCATCCTCCAGGAATACTGCACGGGGAAACAGTTGCCAGTACGGGAGGGATAACGAAGGAAATGCTCAAGAAATCCCAAAGCAAGGCAAAAATACAAAGGATGCCAGATAGCCTCCCCCATCCCTACTCCAGACGAGTACCCACCGTGGCGTGATGCAGAAAGGTCTCGTGCATCAGATCTGCCATCCTACTTGTAGCCCACAGTTCCCATCTTCTTGGGAAGGAAATCGACACTGCCGCCGCTCCCCAGCCCCACTGGCTTCTGCAGCGTGAGGCTGAGATGCACTGGGCTCCCAATGCCAGTGCCTCACGGTCCCTGGGCTACAGAGCTTTAACGCCATGAAACTAGAGCCACCCCAGAAAGAGGAACAAATACACACACCATTTGAAAGCGCCTAAACCCAACCCTCTTTGTTGTTCATCTTCTAGCTGCGGCTTTATCTGTGACTGGGGGAAGTGAGGAAGGGAATGGGGGGGCGGGGAGGAGGACTCTCCAGGACCTTATCTACAATCTTAACAGTCACAGCAACGATCTCCGGGAGTGATCGAGGCATTCTGGCTGCCCAGTGCCTCCCAGGCGGCGATCGAACGCTAAAACCTGATAGTGTCCTGGGGAAAACCCGACATCCACCGCTAGCGCCACATTCGGGCTTTATGCCAATAAGGAGACACTGTAGACTATCGATCAGACTCGTCTGCTCTCCGAGCGTGCGGCCGGGCTTGCAGCCTGGCCTTTCTGCGCGGTGGCGGCGTTGGGACACGCGCCAGGCGCCCAGCGAAGGACATGGGACAATGGCCCAGCCCAAGGACGCCAGACGCCGCCCGACCCGGGGAAGGAAGCTCCAGCAGCTGGTCCGGGAGCCCGAGGCGGGGAGGGCGGCCAGCTCTGGAGGTGCGCTGCCGCTTTAAAATAAAGGACCACAAAGACTCCACAGTGGGGAAAACGCGCCTGGCTAATGCGAGTAGGGACGACTTGGGGAGGGGGTTGAGGAAGGTAGGGGGCACACGAGCCAACGGCGGCTCACGGCTCCCCCTCTCTCCCGCCTCTCTCCTTCCTCCCTCCCCGCCGGGCTGCTCCGGAGACAAATAACAGAGGAAGGCGAGTCACTCACCGTGGTCTTGACAGGCACGTAGAGCACTTGCTTGGCGCCGCCGCCTCCCCCGCGGACCTCGTCCGGCTGGCCCAGCTGGAAGCCCTTCGATTTGACCCAGAATTTAAATTTGGCGTTGTCCGTGGAGCTCGACTCGGAGCCATTGAGGAGCTGGACGATCCGCTCGTATTTTTTACGGGTCACCGTCTTGGTCTTGCCTGAGTCCCCGTAAGTCCTGAGGCACCAGTCCTGGAACTGGCGGTACATGTCGCGCTCGCTCTCCATGTTCCCCGCGTCCGGCCGCTGGCCGGATGCTCCCAGCGCACTTCGCACCTGTTCACCCTGGGCTCATGAAAAATGCAGCCCCCGCCACGTTGCAGGGACGCGAGGTCCCGGCCGCCGCGGGAGCCTGCCTCGGGTGGGGGAAGGGATGGGGAGAGGGGAGGAGGGTCCAGTTGGGCACCAGCAATCAATGTCCTGTGCTACCAAGTCTGGTCCATTCGTAATTGCAACGGCGGTCTCGGATGCTTTTCCTGTCCTCTTAGCGATCGGTCTCTTTAATATTGTGTGACCAGGACCATCCCAACAGCATTCTGACCCAGAGGAGCTGGGTTTTGAATAATTAAAATCCCATTCCTTGGTTTATTAAAAATCCCAATATTGAATTGGGGTGGTCCCTCGACGCCTCGCCCCCGGGCTGCGTCCGGGGCTGAGCAGGTGGAGCGCAGCGCCGCCTCCCCGCGCGCGCCCCAGAAGCTTCCCCAGCCACTGGCCCCGTGGTCCAGGAGCGAGGGCTGCGCCTCTCCCGAAAGCAGCCGCCCGCCTAGCGCCTGAGAGCCCCAAAGGACACACGGGTCCTCAATCTCTCCTTCCTCCTGAGTCCTGTTTCTCTTTGACTTTCCCCAAAACGGGTGTCAAGGGACTAGAAAGAGAGAAAGTTCTTACCTGTCATGTTTTTAAACCTATCAAATCCTATTTCACAGGAATTTTTTTAAATCAAGGTATTTAAAAAACGGTTTAAAATGTCATTTCTTCAGATACACTTGGAATAAATTCCAGCCCTGCATGTAGATTCTACGAGTTAAGTCCCAGAAATTAGCAAAGCAGTGATGGAGATCTGGCCATAGTTCTACAGGATAAATTGTAATGCCCCAAACAGATATCCGTTCCAGGGGGATGTGGGTAAACGAAGGCAGGCCGCTGGCGGCGGGTCTCCGGGATAACGATGGGACCCCCAGACAGGACTCTCCTCTGGTTTCTGCTGAACTGGGTACAAGACATAGAAGTAAGTTTAGGATACAGATGCTTGAAACCTTTTGCAAGAAATAGAGACAGATCGTTTTCCCCTTGCTTGGTCACAGTTTGCAGTTCACACGGGAGGTTTCAGTTGTCTGTTTTCCCCCTGCCACGTCACGGACACCCCCATCACTGCTCTGAGTAGCCAAATATGAGTTCCTCTGGACGATTTTTCCAAGCAGATGAAGTAAGCAGTTGTTCCATTCAGGACTTCCATCCATTTGTTTCCAGAGCTGTAAATAGGGGAGTTCCCATCGTCCTCACGCGGCGGCTGCGGCCGCTCCTCTTTATTCTACTCTCAGCCGAGGCCCGCGCCCGTCCCGGGGAGCGGCTCTGACAGGAAAACGGCCCGACCAGCGCCCGGCCCCTGGGCTGCGTCCGAGCCCACCTTCTTCCCTCGTCGTCGTCTCCTAGACTAAAGCTCCAAAAGGGAGCGCGGGATGTTCGCGCCCACCACGCTGCAGCTGGTCAGGGCACTTGCAAAATGGTCAGTGGCTCCTGCTCGGCCAGGCTGAGGGTGTGCGTGTGTGTGAGCAAGGGAGCGAGGGTGTGCGGCGTGCAGGGGGTGCGCTGTGTGTGCGCGCGTCTCCGGGAAGGTCTCGCGGCGGCTGGAGCCGGGACTGACAGCCCGGGCGGAGCGCAGGCAGCTCCACACACTAAACCTCTCGCCTCTCCCCTCACCCCCCACCCCTCCCACTCCCCTCTCCTCCCCCCACCTTTCCCGGCCCCTTCCAAGCTCTCTGATTGGCCAATGGGACAAAAGTTTCTGTGGAGACGGCTGGGCGCTGACGTCACGGGCAGAATTGTCCCATTTAGGGATCCCGGGGGCAGTGCGCATGCTGCAGGCTGCAGGTTAGAGGCAGGAGGAGGTAGCAGCGGGCCCGGCGGCAGCCAGGTGGCAGAAAGGAGCGCGCAGCATCCAGGTGGGGGGACGACTCCAGCAGGGTTTCCATGGAGATTCCTCTGGGTCTAGCCTAAAAACAGCAGATCAGCTGACACCATTAGCTCAGGACCTAATTACTGCTTATTGGAGCAACAAATGAGGGAAAGGGCCAGCTGCAAAGGAAGAGTTTTTATCCCCCCACCCCATTCCCCCATCTCCTCCTTTCTCTCCCTCTCTCCAAGGCTCTTGAGTCCCGAGTGAATTCTCATTAACTCGCAAGATTCCGGCAACAACAGCTCCCCTTCTCCAGAGGCCACCCCGACTGCTTTTATTCTTTTATTTCCTTCTTTTGTATTAAAAAAAATGCTAAAATAAATCAGTAGTTCTGAGTCCTTGAATTTTTGTTTAATGCATATTAGACCATAAAGCTCAGAGAAAACACTGTCCAGTAAGTCACAAGTGAATCTAATACAAGGGACACAGGGGAAAAATATCACTTTGAATTTATTGAGTTGAACAATAATCTTTAGATATTTCATATTTTTTAAATCTATGTATTTGTAACATGCAATTGGACAGAAGAATATTTTGAAGCACCCTTCTAGAGGGGTATACTTCACAGGAACAACTCTGTTAAGTTTCCCTTTGTGGCATCAGAGTTCAGTTTAGTTATATTTTGGTCATGTGTTTCCTGGAAGTTTCTGGAAAGATAGTTGGTCCTGGGGTAGTCATTCATTCAAGAATAGCTGGTTCTATAGATTTCACTTTCTTTTATGGTTATAGTTCACAATTATAGAATTCTTTTCGGTAGCTTTTTATCTGAAAAGGCATCCCACCGCCTCTCAGCTTTACTCATGCACCTCCAAAAACTTTCCTTCCTTAACCATTCAACTTGAAATCATCTGACTTTCTTCTATACTTCTCTGTATAGTGTCCTTCAAACATTTTTTTAACCCTGTCTTGTAGTATGGCCTACACTTTACATTGGCATGTAGTACATATATTTGTCCTGCAAAAATTTTATGAAAACATCTATTTTATTACCTACAGTATACACTAATATTTGTATTTTGCCCTCCTATTTATTTGTTATTTTCTGGTAAATATGGTCCCAACCAAATAAATTTATTTTATGACCCAGCAAAGAATGACTGGCAACCTACAGTTCGAAAAATATTGTTTTAGATCATAAAAACTACACTGCTTCTTTTACCTTATTTATATTTTCATGTGAGTATGTTTTGTTGTTCAAATAAAATCTTAATTGGAAGACCCTTGAAAGATTATATCTTTTTTCTTGTTTTGTGCAGTGAACAATGTACACAGTAAGTGCTAAATAAATTGAGTTAATTAATTAATGAAAGAAGGAGAACAAGAGTAAGGGAAGGAAGGAGGAAGCTTGGCATAATCTTTATCCATTCTTGTTGGCTTTTGCTGAGTAGTGTTTGGCTGAAGTTGGTCCCCGTGCTAAAGGAAATGCCAGGGCCTTACCACATACGTGTTGTTCATTGTATTTATAACTGACACCCTAATGCATAGCAACTAGAACACCATAGACATACAGAACTCCTAGAAGATCAATATGTCATCAACCCCCACTTGCATTCACTAGATTTGATATACAAGCAAAAAAACAAAACAAAACAAAAAAAAACACAAAAATTAAATCGACTATGTGAAATACATTTTTTAGAAGAAAAAAAGGTAAATGATTAACTACTGAAAGACTATTTGCTTTGGAGAAAAGGAATACAGAGTTCAAGGATTTCAAGGGTCACAAGTCTCAGAACCCTGTGGAGTCTTTTGTTTCCAGTGGAACTCATACCCGTTATTAATTGTGCTGGCTGAGCCAACACCTTTGACCATATCTTGCCCACCTAGGAGGGTAGGTACCTATCAAAAATCTAAAATCTGCTTCAGCAACTTACTCTGGACTAATTTCCCTCCTTTGAACTTCTCTAGATCAGGTCTGCCGAGCCCCATCTCAGGGTCATGTTGAGCTGCTTATGCAGCTATATGATTCATGTGAACAGGCCACCTGGGATTTAACCGGGTATTTTCCTAAGACACTTTCCTCAGAATTGCCTTGCTATAAAGCATATCTCTCTGAAATGTTTTTCTTCACCCCATCTGAATGCCATCCCCCAATCTGGGCACAGGGGTTCTGTCTGCCTGGCAGGCAGAGGAAGAAAAGAGAGGAAGAGGAAGGCAAAAACTTATATGAAACTTATATTTTAATTTAAAATAATCCAAAACATGGGCTAACATTAATATGATTTTGTTAGAGAAGTAAAATTTCTTCCAACTTCATGGTCAGTTTGTATGTGACATCTAAAAAATCTGGAAAATCTTGCACTTTAGTATCAATCACAAATATTTACGCAACACTATGGATTCATAAGCAAAATGTTAGAGTGTAAACAACATAGAATCTATAATCAGAAAATCCATGTTCAAATAAGCAGGCTTTCAATTCTTTCAAATAATTATGGTTTTTATTAAACAAATATTAAGCAATCATCAATTACTGTCATAAATTCTAAGGTTAAGATCATCAGCATGACAGATGTATATGCAGGGTACCCATCTCATGGAACATAAACTCTTCTAAGGAGAGAAGACAATAAAGCAAAAAGTATATAATTAGAGCTTTAGATAAGTGCTAGGAGAGGAAAACATGTCAGTGTAAGAGAAAACAGTGATAAGGTAGAGAGACCTGATGAGCTTAGGGAAGATCTTTCTGAGTAGATAACATTTATCATGAGACCTGAAAATTCAAAGGAGTTAATCATGTGAAGCCTGGAAAGGGAACTATAGACAAAGCACAAAGGTCCTAACATAAAAGAGTTCTTGGCATGTTTGAGGAATAGAAAGAAGGCCAGTGCAACTAGAGTTTGAAAGAGAAAGGCAGAATATGACATCTGAGTAGGCTTCTACAGCCAGATCTTAGAGATCATTGCTCACATTTTATTGATAAGTGCTTATATTTTATTGGTCCAGTAGAAAACCAGCAAGATATCTAAGGCAGGAAAATTGTATGATATGATATGCATTTTTATTAATGTCACTGGCCACTTTGAGGAGAAAGGATTGGAAGGAGACAAGCATGAAAACATGAAGACCAGCTAGTAAAATTGTGATTGTTGTAGTAGCATAGATGAAATATTATGCCGATAGATTCGAGTATTAACAGAGGAGGTAGAGGGAGAGAAGTGATGGGTTGAAGACACAGTTTAAAGAAAAAAAATAGAGCTTCCTGAATGGGTATCTCCTCCATCCCTCTGCCCCCACCCCACAATCCATATGATGAAATCCTAACCCCCAGGTGATGATATTAGGAAGTGGCACTTTTGGGAGCTGATTAGGTCATGAAAGCAGAGCTGGTCATGAATGGAATTAGTACCTTTAGAGCTCCTCTGCCACTTCCTCCATGTAAGGGCAGTGAAAAGATGGCCATCTCTGAAGAGAAGTCTCACTAGACACAGAATCTGTCAGGATCTTAATCTTGGATTTTCCAGCCTCCAGAACTGTGAGAAATAAATTCCTGTTGTTTATAAGCCACCCAGCCTATGGTATTTTGTTATAGCAGTCCTAGTTAACTAATACACTGATGGATTGCTTGTATCAGATTAGAGATAGGGTTGAATCAAAGATGACTACATGATTTCTGGCTTTAGTAGTGAGGCTAGTGAAGCCATTGACTTACAGAGAAATGTTTGGGGGAGGAACAGATTGGGAGTTGGAGGCTGAGGGAGGAGCAGAAGCAAGTTGGGGTGGAGAGGCAGGAAGAAAGAATTTAATTTCAGAGAAGTTAAATTTGAAATACCAGGAGAGTTGTTCATGTAGGAATTGAATATAGAAGCTTGAACTACGGAGAAAAGTCTGGACTGGAGATATAAATACAGGGAATTTAAAGCAATAGGAATGAATGACATCACCTTTGTCCACATTTCCTACAAAAAAAGGGAAAGCCTCCATCTTTTTATATTGAGTTTGTATATACTAATACCTTACGACTAAAATAGAAAGTCATGTACCGAGTAGCAGAAGTTGTCTTCTATTGCTGTAATACTGGTATTGGGAAAAGCCTGAGAAAAATAGCAAAGCAATTTGGATGAATCCTGGACTAGACCTAAACTGTTAGTAATTTCCAAATTTACATGGACTTAAAATCATTTAAAACTTAAAAATGAAGCTGTGAAAGCTTTAGTTTGACCTATTCTGGATTAGATCAGGACCTGGAGGCATGCTAAAATAGGAATCAAATTTTAGGATGTCCTATGATTATATTTCCCATTGAAGGGGTTGACTAGAGACTTGTCTACTGAGTTAAGTCCATAAAAGAATTTGAGCCTTTTAGCTAGATTAGAGATTATGGAGGATGGTACTTGCAACTTTAAAACCTGAGGTTCTGAAGATCATTATGCATTCAGAGGGTTAAAAGTATATTAATAACCCTGCCAAGGAAAGGAAGTTGTAAAGGAAGCAAAGGACCAACTCAATCAGCAACTTGATTATTACATAATTTATTAACTTTTCAAAATGAAACAGATTAAACAGAGTTATAGCAGAAACGTCCTTTTTATGCAAATGGAGAAATTTGGAACTATGTAAAAATTGTCACAAATCTGATTTTATTAGTTGACTTCCAATGTATTGACTCTTCTACCAGATAATTTTGAAAAGAGCCTGTCTTTAGTATGAAATAGCTATCCTTTAATTAACAAAAGAAATACTTTTGAGAGAGTTTAAATATTTTTCTGATCTTTACTAAGATTTACTGCCATTACTAAGACAGAGAAACACATATTTTAATTTGTAAACTATAATATTAGTATCTTTATTCCACTTTCTAACCTAAAAGAAAAGATAACAGATTCGATGTTTGTTGTTTGGCCCAAATGTATTGATATTTATGTTTGATAAGAATTTCATTAAATATTACTCATTAACCAAAATTTAATTTACATAAATTCTTAAGTGTGCAAATTAAGAACAAATTAGATTTGATGGTCTAGTTGATTTTCTAAAATTCTCTTTAATTTCTACTTTTAACATGATCCTATGAGCAAGTCCATGGTACAGCCAGTTCCTGCATTTTGACAGCGGCATATGGATTTATTCAACATTCATCCACCCGACATTTTCATCTAGCTGCAATCGCTATGATAAAGTACAAAGTTAACAGTCTGGTGTTCGTGTCCCTTGTAACAGAGAAGAAAATACATTTTTTTCTGGCCCCAAATATTGCTTTATTTCCCACTAGCCATATGGCTTATCTTTTCTTCCAAAATATATGTCTTAAAACAGTAATCCACATATTCGTCCTCAACTCAGTGGACAGTACTATTATAGAATTTTTAGATTATTTTTAGAAGTTATTTTGTCATAGAAAATAAAAACTATTTGGGGATCAAGCAAAAACACACCTCTGCTCAATTCCCATTATGTTTTCGATGTTTTCAGTTTTTACTCTGATTTCTGTTGAGTGAAACAATTCATATCTTACCATCATCATCTAGCCCTTATATCTTATTTAAAATGCATGATTAATCATTTTAGGACATTTGTTTAACTTGCAGTATAAAAGTGACAAGAATGGCATACAAAGATTTCTTGGCTAAAACCACAGACTCCAGAAATAGTTTTTACAGGGGAGCCATCTGAGCTTAAACACCAGAATCTGTAATATAGTGGTAACAATGCTAACTTTGAAATAAGGGAAGCTGAAGGAATAACCACCCCCAGTTTCCCTGGGACCATACTAATAGGATTTAAGAGCAAGGTAAGAAAAAAAAAGTTTTAGATTTCCCTTTTATTTTTTCTTTTCTAAGATGAACATCTCCCAAGTCTTTAAGAAAGTCTTTAACTAACATTCTTGATCAAAAACAGAGTAAACATTTAGAGGTTCCAAAAATGTAAGTTTTTATTGTAGTTTATATTGAGTTTTGGAAATGAAAACTAACTTTAAAAAATTCAGTGTTCATGTTTAATGCAAAAATACATCTTAGGCAGTTCAACTTAAACTGTCTACTTTCCTGATTCTGCTAACCTAGTAAAGAAGAGTACCAATATGGGGATGATACACTTGCATTTATCTTAATAAATGTTAATTTTGGATTGAGCCAATCTTCAAGGCATAGTCTTATACATCTGTGAATGAGATATAATTTCTCTTACATATTCTATAGCACAACTTATTAACAACCTCATGTGGTAAAATGAAACTATGATTCATTCGAACATTGGAGAGTCATTTTAGCCGCTAATGCAGAACTTGGTGGGATGGTTGGAGCAAATGCCTACATAGAAAGGGAAGATGGAACAGCTCCTTAAGGGTCAATGGTAGAGAATGGGTTATGAAGAAAGCTATGTTTGAGAGAATATTTATGTGTGTATGTGTACATGTAGGAAAACAAATACAAATGAACTTTGAAATATGGATGACCCTTGAAAATGCAAGATTTATTTCAAGAACACGTAACAGTTTTTATGCACCTAACAACAGTACATCAAAAAATGTCAGGCAAAAATTAATAGAATTGCAAAGATAAATAAACAAAGTTACTACTATAATTGAGACTTCAACATTCCCCTGCCAGTAGTTGATAGACAAAGCCGGCAGAAAATCAGTGAGGCCATAGGCAACCTAAAGAGTACTATCAATCAACTTGATTGAAGTGATATTTATAGATTATTCCGTTCACTAACAGCGGAATGCACATTCTTCTAAAGCTCACATGGAACATTTACCAAGGTATAACACATTTTGGTTCAAACAACAAAACTCACAAACTTAAAAGAATAGAAGTTATACAACATATGTCCTCTGATTACAAGAAATTAAATTAGAAATCATTAACAGAAAGAGAGCTGAAAAATAATCCCCCATATTTGGAGATCAAGCAAAACAGTTAT
>NW_016107684.1:2228663-2256424 GCF_001604975.1 Cebus imitator
ATAGCTGGGATTACAGGCACGTGCCACCATGCCCAGCTGATTTTTTGTATTTTTAGTAGACGCGGGGTTTCACCATGTTGACCAGGATGGTCTCGATCTCTTGACCTTGTGATCCACCTGCCTCGGCCTCTCAAAGTGCTGGGATTACAGGCGTGAGCCACCGCGCCCGGCCCTAAAAATATTTTATACTAAATTATAGTAAAACTGCATCTTACTAAACTTTGCGATATGTAGCAAAAACAGTCCTTGGGGAAAATTTATAGCTTTAAAAGCACATATTAGAAAAGAAGATCTAAAAGCAATAACCTAACCTTCACCACAGGAAACTAGAAAGAAGATCAAATTAAGCCTAAATCAAGAAGAAAGGACATAATAAAAATTAGAGCAGAAGTTATTGAAATTGTAAATAGGAAAGCAGTAGAGAAAATTAGCAAAACCTAAATCTTATCCTTTGAAAAGAGCAACAAAATTAAAAAAAAAAATCTTATAGCTAGACTAACCAAGAAAAAAAGAGAGAAAACATGAAGTACCTAATGCAGAAATAAAAGAGCAAATAATATTCCACAGATATTAGAAGAATGGTAAGGGAACTATGGACAATTCTATGATCACAAATTTGATAACTTAGTTAAAATGGACCAATTCCTTAAAAGACACAAGCTAGCAAGCTTAACACAAGGAAAGATAAACGAGTTTAATAGACATATCTATTTATAAATTTGAGTAATCAATTAGTGATCTTTCAAAAAAGAAGGAACTTTACCCAGATGATTTTATTAGTGACTTTTTTCTGAATTCTACCATTTAAGGCAAAAATAATTTCAATTCTCCATAATCTCTTCTAGAAAATGGATTCAAAGGGAATACTTCTTAATTCATTTTGTGAAGCCATCATCACCTTAATACCAAAACCAGATAAAGACATCTGAGGAAAGAAAAACTGCAGACCAGTATCTCCCATGAATATAAACACAAACATGCTCAAAATTACTAGCAAATTATGTACAGTATATGTTTAGAAATACATCATGACTACATGTGATGAGATTTATTCCAGATATACAAGGCTAATTCAATATTTGAAAATTAATCATTGTTATCCACCAATATAGAGATTAAAGAAAATTCATATGACCATATCAATTGACATCAATAAAGCATTTGACAATATCCAACATACATTTGTGATAAAATTCTCATCTAATTAGGAATAGATAAAAACTTCCTCAGTTTGATTTTTTAAAATCTATAAAACTTCTAAAACTAACATCATACTTAGTGGTGTAACTGGACACTTTCCAAGTAGGGGACAAGGCAATAATATCCTGTCTCACCACTTCCGTTTAATATTGTATTAGAAGTCCTTTCTAGTCCAATAAGACTATAAAATACATACAAATTGGAAAGAGAGAAAACTATTATTCCCAGGGAACATGATTGTCTATATATAAAATCATAAATAATCTACAAACCAAAATTCCTGGAGCAAATACGTGAGTATAGCAAGGTTGCAGGATACAAGTTCAAGATACAAAAGTCAACTACTTTCCTATGTACTATGAGTAAGAACAATTAGAATTTGAAATTTTAAAATGCCATTTATAATACACTGAAATAAAAATACTTGTGTATAAATCTAATGAAATGTATAAACTCTACATGTAGAAACTATTAAACTCTAATATAAGTAATCAAAGAAGATCTAAATAAATGTAGTGATGTCCCATGTTTATGAATCAGAAGACTTCGTATTTTAACAATGTCAATTCTTTCCACATTGTTCTATAGACTGTATGAAATTCCAATCAAAATCCCAGAAGCTATTTATAAATATTGACAAGCTGATTCTAAAAGGTATACAGGGAGTTAAGGGAGCTAGAATAACCAAAATACTATTAAAGAAGAACAGAGTTGGAGGATTTACATTATCAGATTTCAACTTGCTGTATAAAGCTACAATAATCAAGACAGCATGCTATTAGTGAAAAACCAGACACAACTTACCTATTTTTTCTTCTTTCATGGATTGGTACTTAACAGTGTTTTATCTAAATCTCCTCACCATACTCAAGGTTCCATCAATTTTTCTCCTCTGTTTTCTTCTCAAAATTTTCTAGTTTTGTATTTTACATTAAAGTCTATGATCCATTTGACTTCATTTGGTAAATTGTATAAGTTCTGTGTCTAGGTTCACATGTAAGCATATGGACATCCCATTGTTAAGCTCTATGGCTTGAAAAGACTATTTTTTTTTACTGAATTGAAAAAAAAATAGTCTTTTCAAGCCATAGAGCTTAGCAATGGGATGTCCATATGCTTACATGTGAACCTAGACACAGACCTTATACAATTTACCAAATGAAGTCAAATGCATCATAGACTTAAATGTAAAATATAAAACTAGAAAATTCCTAGAAGAAAACAGAGGAGAAAAATTGATGGAACCTTGAGTATGGTGAGGAGTTTTAGATAAAACACTGTTAAGTACCAATCCATGAAAGAAGAAAAAATAGGTAAGTTGGTTTTGAAGGTTAAAATATTTTGGGTTTTAATTTATTTTTATTTTTTCAAATTTATTTAGTATTTTTAATTGACATAGAATTATACATGTTTATCATGTACAATATAATGTTTCAAAATATGTATACATAGTGGAATGATTAAATCTAGCAAATTAACATACACATTACTTCACATAATTACCATTTTTGTGGTGGGAGCACTTCACATCCACTTTCTTTCACATTTTTTAAGAATACAACATTAGTTTTAGTAGTATTTCTTTCCAATTTTCCCCTATGCAGAGAATAAATATCACTAAAGACAAAAACTATGGATATAATGTCCTTATTTGAAAATAGTTCAATGTTGTTTACCCTGTGAATTTGTGTATAGAAGACCCTTAATACTCAGACCAGAGATTATTCAAATCCAAGAAATTGCTTCTACTCCTGGGAAGTCATTTAGAAGACCAGATTGTTTAAGTAACTTATTTATCTACTGATTGGTCTTTGGATAGAACTTAAGGGTGCATTTGTTTGTTGAAGAGTAGCAATTAGAATGTTTTTCTTAGTTATGTCCAGTTTTCTTAAAGGGTGTAATTATTCCCTCCCAGTTATTTCCTAACTATAATACTTACACATTTCTTAACTGACATTTTGAGTCAGTTGACAAATAAACAACTGAGAATAAATCAAAGAAGTAATTTATAAGATCTTTGTTTTCTTATCCAAAACATGATCAATTTTAAATTAAATTTTTACTACTCTATAAAAGACATGTTTACATACATTATCTTCTTAAGCTATTTCAAAAAACAAAGAAAGTATAAACATAATATTTTATAATTGTTTTGTGAGTAAAATAATCACATCATCTAAAAAGATAGAAATCTAGGTTATGTATCAAGTGGCAGAAGCACTGGCTCCCCAAATATAAATCCACAATCCATTTTTTCTTATGAAGCCACAATAAGTCTGGTATTAGACTATTTTAGAGAAATTATAGTGTGTCACAAATTGTGTACATTTATTCATTCTTTTTATTATCTCACACAAGAATTAAGCAAACTTTATTGCCCTCTTTCATCTATTAGCATTATATGAATCAAAGTAAAAGACCATCTTTTTTTAGGATTAAGATTCTGATGTTTAAAAATTATATGAATCGCTTCATTGTAAAAAATATGTTGAAGGCTTAGTCCACATTAATTCTTGTGTAAGATGATGGTGATAACAAGTTGAATGAAATATGATCCCTTACTTTGAGGAAATAAGAAAACTTCATTTTTTTTTCTTTTTTTTTTCTAAGTATACCTCCCAGTAGTTGCTGACTTGAACGACTGAGATATTAGGTTTGGCCTTTCATTCTACAAAGGATGGAAAGAGGCCTCAGGTGAAAATACTACACAGTAACAAGAAGGTGAGGCTTTTTAATGAAAGTCTTACAAAGGCAAGTTTGATTCTGACTCAAGCATTGGCCTTGCATTATGCTGCCTTGGCATGACCTTCCTTTATCCTGAAGAGGGTCTTTTTAGAATAGTCTTTTTAGATTATAGACATATATATATATATATATATATATATATGTTTACTTTAGTTATGATGACCATGATAATATTGATTTTTGCAAGTCTCTGTTTTTTCACTTTTACATGTCTATGATCTTCTCACATCTTTGTTGGTTCTGGGATTCTTATGGTATCCAAAGACAATATAAATTGCACTTGTTTTTAAATGACTGTATTGTAATGATGGTGAGCACTGGAAAGACAGATACATTCAATCCTTAGGAGAGCTGCACTTTACTGACTTGTGGAATGATGGACGTAATTTAGAAGATAGCTGTAGTGAATTTATCCACTCACAAAGCACAAAGCACATTATTTCACAAAGCACATTAATGGGTGCTCAAATTTTCCAGGTGTGGCCACTGGGAGCTATTGTAAGTGGCTCCTGTGTTCCTTTGACATAACTTACCGTGGTTTCTTATTTTGCTCTAGGGTATTGTTTGTTTTGTTTTGTTGGTTCTTACATTCTGGCACTATAAGATGATCCAGGATCCTCTTTAATATTAATTTCCTGCCTCAATCCAATAATCAGCCATTTCTCCAAGAAGCCCTGGTTCCTTCTATTTTACAATATCTCAGTGTTAGCTATGCCCATTGCTACAGAGTTGTTATTCTAGACCCTCTTAAATCATACAGCAGTGAAACATACATGTGTATATACTACCTTAAGTATTACATACCTATAAACACTTTGATATGCAGCTGTCTGTATTAAATTGAAACTTGAGTTCACACTGATGTCTCTAACTCCAATCCATTAGCACATAGGTCATTCTAACTCCTTCCACTTGCTTATCTGTAAACTCCCATCCCAGCAGTGGGAAATCTGTCTCCTACCACCTGAAATTCATTTACTTAATTGTTCAATTCATGTATACATATATATAAGTATCAGAATTGTTAACCATTACTTTCATGGAAAATAAATTTATCAACTGGATACTTTTGCTTTTAGTTTCATAGACTCTTTATTTCCAAGGCTACTTAGGTTTTCACCTCTTTTCACTTCAACGAGATTGTAATCACACATTTGTAATATAGTTAGTTGTTTTCTGTCATATTCTGCATTCCATCCTGGGATTCCCTGACCTCTGAAATGTTTTTCTTTTTAAAATTTGTATACATTCAGGTTCACTCTGTGGTAAAGGACTATGGTTTTTGATAAATGTATAGCGTCTTATATCCACCATTACAGTATTTTCCTTTAAAAACTCCCCTGTGCTTCACTTATTCAAATCGTTCTCATCCTAATCACCTGAGAACCACTGATTGTTTACTATCTCTATGGTTTTTCTGTTCCAGAATGCCATATAATTAGAAGGAGATAGTATGTAATTGTTTTAGACTGCCATGTAGCAATATACATTTAAGATTTAGCATGTCTTTTTATGGCTCGATATCTCATTTGCTTTTATTTCTGAAAAAGATTCCCTTGTATAGATGTAGCACAGTTTGTTTACCCTATCACCTACTAAAGGACTCTTGGTTGTTTACAGTTTTTGATGATAAAGCTGATATAAACTTTCACATGCAATTTTTTGTGTGGACATAAATTTTCAAATCAGTTGGGTTGAAAGCTAGGCATGCAATTGCTAGATTATATGACAAAACTATGTTTAGCTTTGTAAGAAACTGCCAAACTCTTTGAAAGCAACTGAACCAAAGTGGTCTCAAACTCCCGGCCTCAAGGCAATCTGTCTGTCTTGACCTCCTAAAGTGCTAAGATTACAGGCATGAGCTACCATGCCTGGCCCTGTGCCGGTTTTCAAGGGGAATGCTTCCAGCTTTTGCCCACAGCGTCAGTAGGACGCTGGCTGTGGGTTTGTTATAGACAGCTCTTATGATTTTGAAGTATGTTCCTTCTATATCTAGTTTGTCGATAGCTTTTAACAGGAAGGGATTGAACTTTATCAAAAGTCTTTTCTGCATCTATTGAGGTCATGTGGGTATTGTCTTTAGTTATGTTTATATGGTGACTCACGTTTATTGATATGTGTATGTTGAACCAACGTTGCATCCCTGGGGGAAAAAAGCCTAGTTGATCATGGCGGATTAGTTTTTTGATGTGCTGCTGGATCAATTTGTTAGTATGTTTTTGAGGATTATTGCATCAATGTTCACCAAGGATATTGGCCTGAAGTTTTCATTTTTTGTTGTGTCTCTGCCAGGTTTTCATGTCAGGATGATGCTGGTCTCATAGAATGAGTTAGGTAGGAGTCCTTTCTCAATTTTTTGCAATGGTTTTTGTAGGAATGGTACCAGTCCTTCTTTGTAAATCTGGTGGAATTTGGCTGTGAAACTGTTCCTGGACTTTTAATTTTTTGGTTGATAGGCTATTTATTACAGATTCAATTTCAGAGCTTATTTTGATTGTTCAGGAATTCAGTTTCTTCCTAGTTCAGTCTTGGGAAGTTGTCCAGAAATTTATCAATTTCTTCTACATTTTCTAGTTGTTTGCAAAGAGGTATTCATAGTAGTCTCTAATGGTTATTTGTATTTCTGTGGGGTCAGTGGTAGTATGCCCTTTGTTGTTCCTAATTGTGTTTATGTGGATATTCTCTTTTCTTGTTCATTAGTCTAGCTAGTGGCTTATCTTATTAATTAAAAGAAAATCTCCTGGATTCATTGATTTTTTTAAAATGGTTTTTCATGTCAATTTGTCCTTCTGTTCAGCTCTGATTTTTGGTTATGTCTTGTCTTCCGCTGGCTTTGGGGTTGGTTATATCTTGCTTCTCTAGCTCTTTTAGTTGTGATGTTAGGTTGTTAACTTGAGAGCTTTCTAATTTTTTGATGTCAGGATTTAGTGCTATAAATTTCCCTCTTAACACTACCTCAGCTGTATCCCAGAGATTCTGATAAGTTGTATCTTTGTTCTGTTTAGTTTCAAATAATTTCTTAATTTCTGACTTAATTTTATTATTTTCCCAAAAGTCATTCCAGAGTGGATGTTTAAACTTTTATGTAATTGTATGGTATTGAGCAATTTTCTTAGTCTTAAATTCTGGTTTTATTATGGTGTGGTTCTAAACTGCTTGGAGGTTTCAGTTCTTTTGCATTTGCTAAGAATTATTTTATGTTCAATTGTTAGGTCAAGTTTTGAGCATATGCCATGTGACAATGAGAAGAATGTATATTCTGTTGTTTTTGCACGGAGAGTTCTGTAGATATTTATCAGGTCCATTTGATCTAGTGTTGAGTTCAGGTTCTGAATACCTTTGTTAATTTTCTGCATTGGTGGTCTGTCTAGCACTGACTCTAGGGTGTTAAAGTCTCTCACTATTGTATGGGAGTCTAGGTCCCTTTGTAGGTCTTTAAGAACTTGCTTTATGAGTCTGGGTGCTCCTGTGTTAGGTGCCTATATATTCAAGATAGTTAGATCTTCATATTGATTGAACCCTTTATCATTATGTAATGCCCTGTTTTTTCTGTTTTTATCTTTGTGGTTTAAAGTCTGTTTTGTCTAAAATTAGTATTATAACTCCTGCTTTTTTCTCTATTCTATTTTCTTGATAGATTTTTCTTCATCCTTTTATTTTGAGCCTATAGTTGTCATTGCATGTGAGATGGGTCTCTTGGAGACAGAATACCAATGGGTGTTGGTTCTTTATTGAGTTTGCCACTCTGTGCCTTTTAATTGGAGCATTTAGCCTGATTACATTCAATGTTAGTATTGATATGAGTGGATTTGATACTGTCATCATATTGTTAGCATTTTATTATGGTGATTTGTTTGGTTGTTTTATAGTGTCACTGGTCTATGTACTTAAATATGTTTTTATATTGCCTGGTGATGGTCATTCCTTTTCATATTTAGTCCTTCTTTCAGGAGCTCTTGTAAGGCAGGTCTGGTGGTAACAAATTTCCTGAGCATTTGCTTGTCTGAAAAGGATCTTATTTCTCCTTCATTTCTGAAGCTTAGTTTAGAGGGATATAAAATTCTTGATTGGAATTTCTTTTCTTTAAGAAAGTTAAATATGGATCTCCAATATCTTCTGGCTTGTAGGACTTTTTTTGAGTGGTCTGCTGCTAGTCTTATGGGCTTCTCTTTGTAGGTGACCTGTCTTTTCTGGCTAGCTTTCTTTAACATCTTTTCTTTCATTTCAACCTTAGAGAGTCTGATGATTGTGTGTCTTGAGGGTAATCTTCTCGTAGAATATTTTACTGGGTTTCTCTGCATTTCCTGAACTTGAATTTTGTCCTCTCTAGCAATGTTGTGGAAGTTCTTATGAAAAATATTTCAAAATATGTTTTCCAAGTTGCTTCAATTTTTCCTATCTCTTTCAGGGATGCCAATGAGTGGTAGATTCAGGCTCTTTACACAATCCCATATTTTTTGGAGATTTTGTTTGCTCTTTTTCTTATTTTCTCTTTATTCCTGTCTGTCTTATTTCAGAAAGCCAGTCTTCAAGTTCTGAGATTCTTTTCCCAGCATGATCTATTCTGTTATTAATACTTGCAAGTCTACTGTGAAATTTTTGTAGTGTATTCTTCAGCTCTATCACGTTGCTTACATTCTTTTCTATACTGGCTATTTTATGTGCAATATTATTTTATTATAATTCTTACCTTTCTTAGATTGGGTTTTAATGTTTTCCTGAATCTTGATTATCTTTTTTCCTATTGATGTGATGAATTATATTTCTCCAATTTCAGCTGTCTAAGCCCAGTTAAGAACTCTTGCTTGAGGGTTAGTGTGGTCCTTTGGAGGAAAAAAAGACACTGTAGCTTGTTGAGTTGTTAAGAGTTCTTGCCCTGGTTTTTTGTTTATTTGTTTGTTTTTTTTTGTTTGTTTGTTTTGTTTTTTTTTTCCCCTCATCTTGTGTAATGATGCTCCTTCAATCATTGAAGTTGCTGTTCTTTGGATGTGTTTTTTTTTCTTTTTCTTTTATCATATTTGATTACCTTGTGGGTTTGATTGTGGTATAAGTTGGGTTTAGTTAACTGGTTTCATTTCTGGATCATTTTAGCGGGCCACAGCTCATCTCAGGGCTCTTGGACTACATACTTAAACTCTGGGGAATTTGTGTTGGACCTCATCTTTTTTCTTTGGCTCCTCAAGTATGGAAACATTCTGCAGTGAAGGGAGCAAAGTTTTTCTGGACTGCTGGTCACAACAATCTGTTGAGGGGTCCCCACCAAAGCATGTCATAGGACGGTGGAAGCAGGATTTATCCTTGTTCACACCTGCCAGCAGCAGCAGCAGTATGGAGGGGTGCACACTTCTCAGGTGTGGCAGGGTGGTAGTGAGTCCAGGGTGTCAGCCTCCATGTGGGTGTTTGAAGCAATGATGGTGGCAGCATGGCTCAGAGGTAGGTGCAAGGGACCCACACCAAAGACTGTGCATACATTTGTGCCAGTGGTGGTGTTAGCATGAAAGCAGGGTACTGATTGGTGACTATCTGTGCCCTCTGTGCACATTCATGTTGGCGGCAGTGACCACTCAGAGCAGGAGGTAGTCCACTGTTCACTGTGCCTCAATTAAAATTATTTAATAGATATAGGTCTATTCAGCTTATCAATCTTTCTTGTATTAGGTTTGGTAGTTTTTATCTTTCAAGGAACTGGTCCATTTTAACTACATTATCAACTGTGTGAGCATATGATTGTTTATACTATTTCATTATCATCATTCTAATGTCCATGGAATAAATAATAACGAACTTTCATTTCTGCATTAAGTACTTTGTGTCTTCTCTTTTTCTATGGTTAGTTTATCTACAAGTTTTTTCTTTTATTATGCTTTTCAAATAACCAGCTTTGGGTTTTCCTGATTTTTCTCTACTGTTAGTCTTATTTACAATTTCATCAATTTCTGCTCTAATTTTGTATTATATCCTTTCTTCTTGTTTTAGGCTTAATTTGATCTTCTTTCTGAGTTTCCTATGGTGGAAGATCACGTTACTGCTTTTAAAATCCCCTTTTCTAATATATGAATTTAATGCTATAAATTTTTCTCCAAGGACAGTTGTTGCTGCATCTCACAATGTTTGGTAAGATGTATTTTCATTATCGTTTAGCTCAAAATGTCTTCAAATTTTTGTGAAGATTTCTTTTACCAAGTGTTGTTTAGAAGTTTTTTCTTTCAGTCACCAAAATTTGGAGATAATTTTTAGCTCTCTTTCTGTCATTGATTTCTAACTTAATTTCATGTGGTCTGAAGACATACTTTGTATAATTTCTTTACTTTTAATTTGGAATGTCTATTTTATGTTGCACAATGTAATATGTCTAGGTAAATGTTCCTCGTAAGATTGAGATGACTATCTATATTGCTATCGTCATATATATTGTTCTATAAATGTCAGATCCTGATGATTGATAGTGTTTTGCAGACTTGTATTTGAAGACTGTCATCAATTACATACACATAGGGATTGTTATATTTTTGGAGGAATTAACCCCTTAATTATGCTCTTTATCCATTATAATTTTTTGTTATGAAGTCTGCTTTGTCTAAAATTAATACTGATATTTCAGCTTTCTTATTACTAGTGTTAATATGGTATATCTTTCATCACCCCTTTACTGTTAACCTATCTGAGCCTTTATATTAAAAGTGAGTTTATTGCAGATGACATCAAGTTTGGTCTTGTTTTATTATTCACTTTGATAATTTCTACCATTTATTTGACATTTTTGGAGATTTACATTAAAAGTGATTAATAATATTGTTTGATTTGTATCTACATTTTTTTTACTATTCATTGAGATTTGTTTCTGTTACTGTCACCTTTCTTTAATCTTATTTAGTTTAATTGAGTTTTGTATGATTTCATTTTATCTTCTCTTTTAATCTACCAATTATAATCCTTAAAAAAATTTAAGTGACCCTAGTGTTTACATGATACAGTTTTTACTATTCTAAGTTTACTATCACATAAGTCACTACCATGTCATGTGTGGTAGAGAAATCTATATATTTTATAACAGAATATTTCCAATTCTTCTGTCTCATCCTTTGTGACACAGTGTAAATGGGTCCAAATTTGCCTGCTCACCAATCAAAAGCCAGATGCCAGAGTCAAGGATTGGTAGTAGGAAAAGCATGTTTAATTGGACAGCCAGCAATTCAAGAAGTTGGCAAACTAGATTCCTGAAGTATCATTTTTAATTATAAAATTTACCATAAGGTTGGTGTTAGTCTGTTCTCATGCTGCTAATAAAGACACACCCAAGACTGGGTAATTTATAAGGAAAGAATTTTAATGGACTCACATTTCCACATGGCTGGGGAAGCCTCACAATCATGGCAGAATGCAAAGGAGAAGAAAAGACACATCTTACAAGGTGGCAAGCAAGAGAACTTGTACAGGGGAACTCCCATTTATGAAAACATCAGATCTCATAAGACTTATTCTCTATCAGGAGAACAGTATGGGGGAAACCATCCCCATGATTCAATTATCTCTACCTGCCCCCACCCATGACATATGGGTGTTATTATAATGCAAGGTGATTATTTGGGTGAGGACATAGCCGAACCATATCATTCTGCCACTGGACCCTCCCAAATTTCATGTCCTCACATTTCAAAACCAATCATGCCTTCCTGACAGTCCCACAAAGTCCTAATTCATTTCAGCATTAACTCAAAAGTCCACAGTCCAAAGTCTCATCTGAGATAAGGCAATTACCTTCTGCCTATGAGCCTGTAAAAGAACAGATGCTGGAGAGGATGTGGAGAAATAGGAACACTTAGGAACACTTTTATACTGTTGGTGGGAGTGTAAATTAGTTCAACCATTGTGGAAGACAGTGTGGTGATTCCTCAAGTATCTAGAAATAGAAATTCCATTTGACTCAGCAATCCCATTACTGGGTATATACCCAAAGGATTATACATCGTTCTATTATAAAGACTTATGCACACAAATGTTCACTGCAGCACTGTTTACAATAGCAAAGACTTGGAACTAACACAAATGTCCATCAATGATAGACTGGACAGGGAAAATGTGGCACATATACACCATGGAATACTATGCAGCCATAAAAAATGATGAGTACGTGTCCTTTGTTGGGACATGGATGAACCTGGAAACCATCATTCTCAGCAAACTGACACAAGAACAGAAAATCAAATACCACATGTTTTCACTCATAGGTGGATGTTGAACAATGAGAACACATGGACACAGGAAGAGGAGCATCACACACTGAGGTCTGTAGGGGAGGGCTAGGGGAGGGACAGTGGTGGCTAGGGAGTTAGGGAGGGATAACATGGGGAGAAATGCCAGATATAGGTGATAGGGATGGAGGCAGCAAACCACATTGCCATGTATGTACCTATGCAACAATCCTGCATGTTCTTCACATGTGCCCCATAACCTAAAGTGCAATAAAATAAAAAATATATATATATACAAAGAAGATATTTACTTCCTAGAATCAAGGAGGTACAGGCATTTTATAAATATACCCATTCCAAATGAGGGAAATTGGACAAAGTGAAGGGGCTACAGGCCCCATGCAAATCCCAAATCAAGCAGGGCAGTCATTAATATTAAAGCTCCAAAATGATTTCCTTTGACTCCATGTCTCACATCCAGGTCACACTGATGCAAAAGGTGGATTCTAATGGCCTCAGACAGCACCGCCCTTGTGGCTTTGCAGGGTACAACCCCCCTCCCAGCTGCTTTCATGGGCCGATATTGAGTGTCTGTGGCTTTTCCAGGTGCATAGTGCAAGTTGTTGGTGGATCTCTCATTCTGGGATCTGGAGGATGATTGCCCTCTTCTCACAGTTTGACTAGGCAGTGCCTCAATGAGGACTCTGTATAGGGGCTCAAACCCTGCATTTTCCCTCTGTTCTGCTCTAGTACAGGTTTTCCATGAGGGCCCTGCTCCTATAGCAGACTTCTGCCTGGACATCCAGGCATTTCTGTACATCCTGTGAAATCTAGGCAGAGGCTTCCAAGCCTCAACTCTTACCCTCTGTGCACCCCGCAGGCTTAATACCACATAGAAGCCACCAAGGCTTTGGTTTACACCCTCTGGAGTAGAGGCCTGAGATGTATCTGGAGCCCTTTTAACCACAGCTGGAGTAGCTGGGACACAGAGAGCAGTGCTGCTCTGAGGTTATTCAGGGGAGCTGGAACATGAGTCTAGCCCACAAAACCATTTTTTCTTTCTAGAACNAAAAAAACAAAACAAAACATTTTCTGGGGAAGAATTCAAACAAGCTACAGAAATTTGCATAAGTAAATTTGATCAAGTTGCAAACTTTATAAACTTTTCTGCTCTTCTTCCCATTGAAATACAAATTCCAGTTTCAGATCATCTCTTTTTTTCAGGCATATGACCATATACTGTTAGAAGCAGCCACATCACCTCTTGAACACTTTGCTGCTTAGAAATTTCTTATACCAGATACCCTAAATAATCATTCTCAAGTTCAGAGTTCCACAGATCCCTAGAGAAAGGGCACAATAATGCCAGTCTCCTTACTAAAGCAGAGCAAGAGTGACCTCTACTCCAGTTCCTAGTAAGTTCCTCGTCTCTGAGACCACCCCACCTGGACATCATTGTCCATATCACTATCATCATTTAGGTCACAACAATTTAACAAGTCTCTAGGAAGTCCCAAACTTTCCTTTATCTTCCTCTTTTCTTCTGATCCCTCCAAACTGTTCCAACCTCTGCCCATTACCCAGTTAAAACTTTGCTTCCACATTTTCAGATAACTTTGTAGCAATGCCCTACTCCCTGGTACTAATTTTCTGTATTAGTTTGTTCTTGCACTGCTATAAAGAACTAGCTGAGATTAGGTAATTTACAAAGAAAAGAGGATTAATTGGCTCATGGTTCCACAGTGTGTATAGGAAGCATGTCTTGGAAGGCTTCAGGAAACTCACAATCATATCAGAAGTTGAAGAGAAAGGAAGCATCTTACATGGCCAAAGCAGGAGGAAGAGAGAGAATGATGAAGTACTACACACTTTTAAGCAACTAGAGCTCATGAGAACTCACTCACTATCATGAGAACAGCATGGGGGAAATCCACCTCTATGATCCAATCATCTTCCATAAGGACCCTCTTCCAACATTGTTTATTACAATTCATCATTAGATTTGGATGAGGAAACATATCTAAACTATATCAGGAACATATCCATGTGGAGTTGAAAATAATCATGAATCCCTGCTTACAGAAGAGATCTGCTGGAGAATCATGATATGAGGTGGCAGAAGCTTTGGGGAAAGCTAGTCTTGCATTCCCATACATCAGGGAATGGTCCATTCAGTGAGTGGGGGCTTGGGTTTGTTTGTTTGTGTGTAACATCAATACAATTTACAGCAAAATATATTGTTAAAATCATAGCTAAAATTATGAGTAACTTTTCCCACCATAAGAGGACTGATAAAAACCACAAAGAGAGCCATTGATTTAAAGATCTTGTGGGATCAGACGTAGCATTAATTTGCTTATGAATGTCTTGTAGGGCTAAGTATATTTTCCTACAAGACATGCACAAGCAAATTGTGCATTTTTTGTGCACAATTTTCAGGGGGCTGGAGGTAGTGGTACTGACTCTCTTTGTGGTTTTTATCAGTCCCCTTCTGGTGGAAAAGGTTACTCATAATTTTAGCTATGATTATAGGAATACGTTTTATTGTAAACTGTATTGCAGTTACACACTGTGTATGGGAATGCAAGACCATCTTTTCCAAAAGCTTCTGAACCCTTGTATCATGAAACTCCAGCAGATCTCTTCTGCAAGCCCACGGACTTTCTATATTGCCTTTGAGTTATTTTAATTATCACCCTTGATTACATGAATGATTATCATTTTACAATAACCTGTGATTATGTTTTGATAAAATGCTTTGAGCCTTTTAAATCTTTGACAAATTTTCTCAAAATAATATCCTAAATTAAGTCTCTGATTTATTGCTGGTGCTTATCAAAGCTATAAAAATTAGTCACTGCAAGGTTGTAAAATCTTTTACAACTTCCAGCCAGGTGATGGACTGACAAAATTGGGACCTGTCCACATGGTTAAGCTTTGTTTGCTCCAATAGATATTCCAATGAGGGCTATGGATCCAGATCTTGAGTATTTCCATAGCACTTTAATTTTTGAAAAACCGCTTTACCTTCTTTGTAAATTCAATTTCAAGAGAGTTACCAATGTTTATATTTTAGCTAGAACAGGCATAACTGGATAAGAAAAAGAAAATATCTTTGGTATCTGACACCAAACTCAAGTTAATCCTTGAATTAGTGAGTTTTATCTCAACACCAGTAGCTTAATAACATCAGATTCAAAGTAGGTAGAAAAGAGAAATAGTTATACATATTTAGAAGGGTCTACTTAACAAAAAAGTTTCAGGGTAACCATTTGAGCTCAACTTTTTCTTGCTGTAATTTGCCTGTTAGCTTGAGATGTGTACAAAAACTGACCATAATGTGTAATTAGCTGGAGTCCCAGAAAACTTAGCATGCTTTTGAATTTTCCATGTTATTAAACATGTAAGCCCAGGGTCCACACACACACAAATACAAATGAACTAGTTCTCAGAGTAGTAAAAGTCCAACAACTATTCCTCTCTCCAAAAGGGTACCCTGACCAAAAAACAAACAAACAAAAACAAAGTAGCTTATTCCAAGGAAAAGTTCAAATGGGAAGGCAGGTAGTTCCTGATTGAACACAATATAGTGACTTACCAGCATGTTAACTTCTCAGACACCACTTTTCCTAACTCCAACAGAGCATTTCAGGCAGCTGATGCCAGAAAGGGGAAAGATGGTAGAATTCCCAAGACAAAAGCATTCTTGGCAGCTGCTGAGACGTCTCTGGAGCTCCAGCCATGAAGTCATGGGTAGTTGGCACTCATGAGTATCTGTTGCTCTGCCTGGTAGCATAAATGGATAAGCCCTGGCACACTGCTGTAGTCAATTGCTCCATCCTTTGGAAACCAGGCAGGGTAGACCACCCAAAGTGCAGCCCCATATTTGGGCACTGAATTTTTAACTGAACCTAGGTTGGGCTGCTCAGTGCTTTACAGAAAGACATGAGAAGTGAGGATTGGAGCAAGGAAAAGCAAGTTTTAATCAGAAAGCCAGTAAGCCAAGAAGACGAGCTAACATTCTAAAGTAACATTTAAAATTTTTAAATGTACCATAGGGGTTTTAAAGGGAAATTTGGTACAGGAGACATGGTTGCAGGGTCTGTGTGTCTTCGTCTGATGGCTGTCTGTGGTGGTTGCCCATCCAGAAGTCTGGTTGGCATTATCTTGAGTTCAGCCTGATGATTCCCCTAAGCAGGAAGCTTCTGCAATTGGGGATCCATGCCTGGTTTGTTCCAAGATTAGCCACTGAAATTTCTAAGGCAAGACTTTAATTAGATAAGTATGGATTGCCAGAAGGGAGTGTCTTAAGAGGGAAGAAATGAGAGGGGTATGAGAGGAGGGAAGAAAGAAAAAGAAAAGAGATGATTAAAACATATTTTAAAAACTGAGGTCCTTGGTTACAATAGCTGTTATTCATTTAATGCAGCCATACACTATAATACCTCAATACACTGTAATTATGGTTACTTTGAACAATGGTTATCTTTTAGAACAGCTAAGAATAAGCCAAAGAAAATATTATTTTACCTTCTTTTATTCCTTATCTTTCTCTTTCCGTATACAGACCTGAGTGTTTGACTTATATCATTTTCTTTCTCTATAAAAAATTTATATTAATATTTCGTGAAAGGAAGGTCTAGTGGTGTTGAATGACTTCAGTTTTTGTTTATCTGAGAAAATATTTTTCTTTGGTTTTAACTGATTTTTTTATGTAGAATTCTAAGTGTGTAGATTTTTTTCCTTCAACATTGAAAGATTTTTCTTTCACATTATTCTTTCTCGCTTGATTTCTGACAAGATGTTTGTTATTATTTCTATCCGTGTATGTGTTTTCATCCTCTAGCCTTTTTCAAGATATTGTCTTTGTCTTTGGTTTTCTACAGTTTAAATATGATATGACAGGTGTGCAAGGGTTGTTTTTGTTTGTTTCTTGTGTTTAACTTGTTCGAGTTCCCTGAGTTTCCTGTTACCTGAATTGTTGGTTTGTCTCTCATTAGTTTGAAAAATTCAGGGCCTTGTTACTTCAAATATTTCTTTTGATACATTACCTTTTTCTCCTCTTTCTGGTATTCTAATAATGGGTATCTTATACTTTTGCAATATTGTCCTACAGTCCTTGGATGCTCTGTTTTTATCATTACTTCTTTTTTCCCTTTTTCTTCTCTTTTCTGTGTTTTTATTTTATTTTCTTTTTTGCATTTCAGTTTGGGAAGATTTTGTTGACATATTTTCAAGTTTACTTATTCTTTCCTCAATATGTTCATTCTACTGATAACCCATCAAAAACCTTATTTATTTTTGGTACATTATTTTTTATTTCTAATACTTCTTTTTGTTTCATAGAGTTTCTATCTCCCTGCCTATATCTGTCTTTTTGCATTTCTGTTTTTTGAATTACAGCACTTACCATAATCATAACTATATTAAATTTTCTGTCTGACAATTTCAAAATTTTTATCATATCTAAGTCTGTTCCAATAGTTGCTCTGACCCTTCATACTGCATTTTTATTGCGCTTTAGCATGCCTTGCAATTTTTTGTTGAAAACTGAACATGTATCAGGCAATAGGAACTAACATAAATCAGCTTTAGTGTGAGTCGGGAGTTATGCTCATCTGCGTGGAAGTGAGGCTATATTTAATGCTTACTATAGTTATGAATGGCAGAGACTTTGTAATTCTTTAGTGTCCTTGTTTTTGTCTCACCTCTTGATTTTGGTCTTCTTTACGTACTACATCTCAGAGAAGGTCTGTATTTTCAACTCTCTCAGCTATGATCACTGATATTATACTGATCATTTAAAATTATAGAAAGCCCCCTCGCCCACTTCCTTGTATAATTCCAATAGGGATTATACAAGGAAGTGGGCGAGGGGGCTATCTATAATTTTAAATAAAATCTCATTTTTTCTCAGCATGTATTTTCAGGCTGTGACCATCAAAAGTGTTTTCCAGTGATATAGCTTTATATTTCCTCCTGCCACATATTCCCTTCCCTGAAACCCTGACCCCTACTATTCCCCAACCCTGACCCATAGGTTAGACAGAGAAGGAGCTGAAATCAGACAGCAATCCCTCCTCCAGGGAGCATGCAATAAGGCTCTGGCTAGGTCTTTTCCTCCAGAGGTAAACCTTTGTTTTGAGGAAGGCTTTGGCCATATTTTGCAATGATTACTCTTTTCCAGCCCCTGACAGAGCTTTGAGGATACCTTTGTTGGATTTTCATCCTGAGAACTTAGCGAGATTCTTACAGAAAACAACCAGGACAGTGTGGGAAACCACCTCAGACTGCGACCCCATGGACTTCTCTCTCAAACTAGTCCACATTCAGTCCACAAATTCATCAAAATTAATATTTAAGTGTTTTCATCAGTGTAGGATTCCAGTGACTTCTGTTCCGGTTAGCACATATTAGCTACATCTAGCTGAATATGTCTTTCACTCCAGATTTCAGGAGAGTGATTTGCCATGCAACTTCAATTCTCTGATTGGTCCCAGAAAAAGTCATTGATTTTCAGGGTTTTTTTTTCCAGTTTTGTCTTGATGTAATTACAGGAGTGATAATCCCCAAGTATCTTAAATATCAGATCTAAAATCAAAAGTCACAATAAAGTTTTAGATTTTGGGATCCTGAGTCAATAAAAGATGCTTCAACATTATAATGAAAATTGTTTAAAGTTCTGCAATTTTTATACTCTGGATTAGCAATTGGGTCAAAACTGAGTTAGAATGAGTCTTTTTATTCATCTTTACATTTAACTATATGCACTGGAAACAATAGAGTTGTAGAGATACATTAATCTTACAATTTCAAATTAATATTGAGGCCAGCGTTTGTCAATGTGTAGTCCCCAGGGCTAGTCCTGTCAGTCTCACCTAGAAAATTTTTAGAAGTGCAAATTCTTCGTCCCACACTAGACCTACTGAATTAGGAACCCAACAGATTGGCACCAAGGAGTCTTCATTTTTAACCAATCCTCCAGGTGGTTCTGAAGACATCTTGAGTTTGAAAACCACTGATCAGCAGTAAATGTTAACTGCAATTATCTATTCCAGCTATAATTTGAAATTTAAATTGTCTGTTAGCTTTGTACCTGTTGTAAAAAAGAAAAAAGGTGTTACTCAATTAGTCATTTTTAATGAGTTTATTACTCTGGAGATTTTCTCAAAGAGTCACAAAATGAGCTCCTAAAATCATACAAAAACTGAATGTGTGAAGACAGAATGAAAGATTTACAAGTTTTGCATCTTATTGGATTAGAAGAGTAAGTTTCATTTCAATTGATAAAGTGTTTTTAAATAAAAAAAACTTTATATTAAATGTTAAATTTTAACCTCTTTATTTTGAAATGATTTTATATTTGCAAAAATAGGCACTTGTTGGGAACTGGAGCAAAGGTGACTCTTGTTATGTTTTAGCAAAGAGACTGGCAGCATTTTGTCCCTGTCCATAGAGATTTGTGGAACTTTGAACTTGAGAATGATTTAGGATATCTGGTAGAAGAAATTTCTAAGCAGAAAAGCATTCAAGAGGTGACTTGGGTACTGTTAAAAGCATTCCATTTTGAAAGGGAAACTGAGAATAAAAGTTCAAAAAATTTGCAGACTGATGATGCAGTAGAAAAAAAAATGAACATTTTTTTTTTTGAGGAGAAATTCAAGGTGGCTGCAGAAATCTGCATAAATAACAAGGAGTCTAATGTTAATCCCCATGACCCCGGGAAAAATGTCTCCTGGCCATGTCAGAGACCTTTATGACAGTCCCTCTCATCACAGGCCCAGAGGCCCAGGAGAAGAAAGTGGTTTCATGGGCCAGGCCCGGGGTCCCCATGCTGTGTGCCACCTAGGGACTTGGTGCCCTGTGTTCCAGCTACTCCAGCCATGGCTGAAGGAAGCCAACATACAGCTCGGGCCATGGCTTCAGAAGGTGGAAGCCCAAAGCCTTGGCAGCCTCCATGTGGTGTTGAGCCTGCGGGTGCACAAAAGTCAACAATTGAGGTTTGAGAACCTCCACCTAGATTTCAGAAGATGTATGGAAACCCCTGGATGCCCAGGCAGAAGTTTACTGCAGGGGTGGGGTGCTCATGGAGAACCTCTGCCAAGGCAGCACAGAAGGGAAATATGGGGCTGGAGCCCCCACACAGAGTCCCTGCTGGGGAATCACTTAGTGGAGCTCTGAGAAGAGGGCCACCATCCCCCAGACCCTAGAATGGTAGATCCACTGACAGCTTGCATAGTTCACCTGGAAAAGTTTAAACCTCTTTCTTTTGTAAATTGCTGAGTCTCAAGTATGTTTTTATTAACAGTGTGAAAATGGACTAATACAATAATCATAAAAGCCAAGTCCCTACAATAAATCTCTCTCTGTATGCGTGTGTGTGTCTATATTTATATACACATCTATCTATATATACACACATAAAGAAAGATACATATATATAGATGTGTGTCTATCTTTCCATCTATCATCTTTCTGTCTCTCTATGTAGCTACACATCCTATTGGTTATGTTTCTCTGGAAAATTCTGACTAATGCAAACATCATCATATTTTAAAAATTACCATATAGATTAAGCATCCTTAATCTAAAATCTGAAATCTAAAATTCTCCAAAATAAAAAACTCTTTGAGTATTGATATGACACCAAAAGTGGAAAATTTTATACCTGACCTCATGTGATGGGTCACAGTCAAGCAGTTCACTGTTAAGAAAGATTGCTTTTCATCCCATGGTCAAGATGGTGACTGCCAGATCTTTCCATTTTAAAGGTAAATACTTTTCTCCCTTTCCTTTTGGCAAGTAGTGAGTGATTTTGTTGTGATGCTTTGCTTTCCTGTTTCATCAAAACATTTTCTTTAATGACTTTATCCTCTAAGTCCTTTTCTGAAATATTTTACTCAGGGTTACAAAATAATCATTTTCTAATTCTCTTATTCCCTCTCTTTTATAAACTGGCATTAGTAAATTTCTGGTATTTGTTTGTTTGGTTGTTTTTAAAGAGCTTTATCTCATTACTGTGATCTGAAATACACTCCCTCATTATACTAAATGATTAACTTTTCCATTAGTTACCAATTTTAAAGACAAAGAGTTAGTGTAATAATCTCCTCATTGAAGCATGTCTCTCACTATCTGACACCATGGTGGTAACATAGATTTTTATGTATTTAATGGTTATAGTCAGTTATGTTCAATATCCTTTTTGATGCTCAAATTATTCAAAAACTGGTTCTGGGTCTTTGTGCATATCTCTATTCATGCAGAGCTTGCTTGTTTTCTGGCATGTATCAGGATATATCAGGTTCACCATGTACTCTCCATGAGCCAGTCCTACAGCAGCCATTTCTCAAAAATAGTATTTAGAAACCACAATCTGGCCATTAGGTGTGCTCATTGGATAAAATATTTTAAAAATAATTTTTAAATGCATGGATGAGTTGGCAGGAAAATAGAAGCTTTTGGAGGCATCTAAAGAGGTAAGAAAACACTTCTGGTGATGTAGCATTTTGGCCTTTAATGAGCTACAGGCATAGAGAACAATCACAATTACTGCTTATGGAACACTCAGAAAAGAAATATAAAAACAGAAACAACCAGACAGAACCTGAGATCCTGAAAGGCAATGCACTGTGTGGTTGAATTAGAAAGGTTAAAAAAAAAAAGAAAGAAAGAAAAAAGCAGGACACAGTAGAATATCTGTCTAGTTTGGCCATGAATCTGTGTAAAATTTTCCCCTGAAATTTTCCAAATGTAAGTGTGCCTTTAACTGAGATTGGGAAATAAGTTAACTAGTACCACCTTTCTGGCCAACAAATTCTGTAAGTCAAACACTAAATAATTTTACCCCACACTGGGTTTTATACTTCAACTTCATAACATTTTCACAGGAGCAAAATAGCTATCATCAGAGAAAGAGAGACAAACTGAATTAGTATGAGGAAATTTTTTAAAGCCTACAGAATACTACCATAAGGGTACAAATTTTGGTATTATCAAGTAAGGAATATATTTTTAAAACAGGCTTAAAGAAAAAAAAAACAGATAAATACATAATACAGAACAAGAGATTATCAAAAATAACCAGAGAGATTTTTCAAAATTTCTAAATAGAATTTTTACAATCATTAAAATGAGTAATTCAATAGATGAATTAAAAGCAAACTCTAGGGGCTGGGTGTGGTGGCTTACACATGTAATTCCAGCACTGTGGGAGGCTGAGTCGGGCAGATAACTTGAGGTCAGGAATTTGAGATAAGCCTGGCCAACATGCCAAAACCCCATCTCTACTAAAAATACAAAAATTAGCCTGGCATGGTGGTGGGGATCCCAGCTACCTGAGAGGCTGAGGCAGGAGGCAGAGGCTGCAGTGAGCCAAGATCATGCCACTGTACCCCAGCCTGGGTGACAGAGGGAGACTCTGTCTCAAAATAAAAACAAAAACAAAAAAGAAGGAAACTCTTGGCCACTGGGTGAAGAGAGAATTTATGTAAGGGAATACTGAGTTTAAAAACTCACCAAAAATGTAGCACAAAGTCATAAAGAAATGAAAATATGAAATGGAAGTTAAGAGATATTGAGGATAAAGTTAAAAAGTCACTATATGTCTATTCATAGTTCCTGCAAGGGGAATTGGGAGAATGGATAAAAGGCAATATTCAAAGTGATAATAGCTGAGAATTTTTCAGAACTGATAAAGACACCAATTCTGAGCCTCAGAAAGTCCAATGGATTTTCAACAGGATTACTAAAGAGAAATATACGCCTAGACATAATATAGGAACTACAGTGACACTGGAGATCAATAAAGAGAAAGGGAAGAATTTAAAAGCAGTCTGAGAGAAAAGACATGTTTTATGAAGGAACAACAAAACAGCTGAATTCTCAAAAGCAAAAATAGAAGCCAGAAGACAGCTGAATGTATACTTCAAAGAAGAGAAAATAGATGCCAACCAGCATGTTAGGTCCTCCCAAAACTATCATTCAGGGATGAGAGGAATATACAGACATTTTTAGCAAACAACAAAAATGAAGATGAAATAGAGATTACATCGTGACAAAAACAAACAAAAAATAGTGAGTGAATATACTTTAGAAACACATGAAATGATTTTAGAAGGAAGGCCCAAGATGCAAGAAGACACAGCTATCAGAGAAGGTGCCAAATTTAAACAAAAATTGCCCTCGAAAATTTTAATTTAATAAAAAATTTTCATTTAATTAAAAAATTAAAATTAAATTCTAGATAAACAACTGCATCACAATTAGGTTACATGACTTGAATTGAAGTATCAGAAAATCTGTGTATAATGATAAGAGGCCGAATTCACCAGTAACAAGTAAAATCCTAAACTTAATTCAATAATTTGTCTATTGAATATCTAAAGCAAAAGGGCAAAACTGTATGGTAAAATTGACAAATTCACTATTATAGTAGATTTTAATATAACTTTCTCAGCAATTGATATAGATCAATCAGACCAAAAACTTGGAGAATGTATAAGATTTAAATATCACAATTAACCGCCATGTTCTACAGAAAAAGTGCACTCTCAAAATTGAAAGTATATGTACTTTCAAGTACTCAGAGCAAAAGTTGCTCATTTAATGAGCCACAAAACAAGCATCTGTAAATTCCAAAACATCATTACCATAATAGCTAGATATAGCTTTTCTGACTACATTTAAGCTAGAAATCCATTATGAAAACTAACTTTACTCACACATTTGAAAAATTTTAAATATGCTATTAAATAACTCAGGTCATAAAAGAAATCCTTAAAAAAATTAGAAAATACATTAAAACAGTGATAATAGAATTACTAGGTACTGAAAAGTATAAAATACAGTAAACCATTACTTAGAGAAATGCTAATGGATTTAACATTCTTATACTTGAAAAAAAGAAAAGCTGGAACTTGGTGAGGTAATATCCCAATTTAAGAGTTTAGGAAAAAGAAAAATAGAATAAAGCTAAAGACAGAAGAAATGAGGAAATAAGAAAGATAGCTGTGAAGTTAATGAAAACCAAAAATAGCAATACTTTCTTTTGAATAGTAGTTCTTGGAAAAAGCCAATAATCTGACTGTCCTTCGGTTTCAGGACAACGAGCGTGCACTATACATGTGAAATATATAAGAAATTTGTTGTTTTTTTTTGTTATTGTAACAAATATGTTTTACTATACTTAGCTTCCTGTATAATCTTGTGTGTTTATTTTTGCATATTTAAAAATATTACTTTGCAAAGGAGTCCATGGGTTTCTCTAGACTTCCGTAGGGTCCACAGCACAGAAAAGTAATAAACCCTGTTGTAACTTAAATATTGGGTTAAAGAGTTTTAGGGCCATTATCTTTTTCTTTACCTAGAAGGCTGAAAAAGTCAGATACATTTTATTGTTTTCTTTAAAACTTGTTGCAGGCCGGGCGCGGTGGCTCACGCTTGTAATCCCAGCACTTTGGGAGGCCGAGGCGGGTGGATCTCAAGGTCAAGAGATCGAGACCATCCTGGTCAACATGGTGAAACCCCGTCTCTACTAAAAATACAAAAAATTAGCTGGGCATGGTGGCGCGTGCCTGTAATCCCAGCTACTCAGGAGGCTGAGGCAGGAGAATTGCCTGAACCCAGGAGGCGGAGGTTGCGGTGAGCCGAGATCGCGCCATTGCACTCCAGCCTGGGTAACAAGAGCGAAACTCCGTAAAAAAAAAAAAAAAAAAAAAAACTTGTTGCAAAGATACAGGAAAAGCAAAATGAATAAAACAATAAAGAGACAAACATGGATGAACAGACAAACAGATGTGTATATCTACAAAACATTGGTCTATCTACTGCAAACATATTGACAGTATATATTAGGTCTGCAATTACTGGTATGTCTTAGGTTTGTTTATATTAATGATTCTAAATTTTTTATTTAAATGATCATACTATATATCTTAACTATTGCTTTCTTTTAGCAATATCTTGCCTTATTCTAGATCATAAACTCATGGAATATACTCATTAATGTGCTTCAAATTATTGATATCTACTTGCATGTTTTTCCTTATAATTAATTAAAACCTATCATATGCTCATCAGGGCTTTCAGTGTAAAAGTTGCCAAATTTAATGCAAACAATTATCTCCATTTCTTTTTCAGATTCACTGAAATGTTTTTAATGAAAATTAGAATACGTGGGGGGAAAAGTGGCCCAAAAGAATACTAGAAAATTTTAGAGAACCTAGCAAATTATTGGGATAAATTGGGAATAAATAATTAAATTGGGATCAATTATATATATGGGATCAATTATAGCAATAACTGGGAATATAGCAAATAATTGGGAGGAGAAAGCCTCAGATCTAAACACAAATGAAAGATCTGTCCTTCTCAAAATAGCCAAGGATTAGCTCAAAATTTCAACAGCCAGACTGTTCTATTGTTTCATGTTCAGTAAACTACAGAGCAATACATTACTGACACATACTGTCCATATGAACAAAGCCCCCCGCCCATAAAAAAAATCACACTTCTCATAATGGAAGTTCTGTTAGAAAAACAATACACTACTTCTATTAATCATCCTAATCTTTCATTCAATAAATATAAACTGATATCTAAAGATCCCCACATATTGGAGGAAAACAAATAGCATTCATAGAAGAATCAAGATGAATAAACCAAAAAAGTAGCCCCAGAGGAAACGAATAATTTAGGAACCAAAATGAAAGTTAAATATTCCAATTAGTTTATTCAGAGAAGTCAAAGATGATATTGCATCCATAAAACAAGAATGACTTATTACAAAAAAAGAAACACCAGAGAATGAGTTTGTAGAAAAGAAATTTTAATTGTGATTACAAAAGAAATAAACCAAAGCATTTAATAAGAAAATAATCAGGCAAAACCAAACTTAGTATTGGAAAGATCATGCTTAAAAAATTCAAATGTTATTTATTTCCAATATTTAATTCCAATGTTTATTTATTTATAAAGATTATAATATGCAGGTGCAATTCCAGAGTGCCAATGTTAATCTAACAAGCATTTCAGGAGGAGTTAATGGAGGGAAGAAAGTAATCAAGGAAAAATAGAAATAATAGAAAAACGTTTATACTGAGATTCCCTATCAGGTTCTGAGCTGGTTATATAACAGAAGTTGCATATTGATAACACTAGTAAAAATTTCAGGGCTTTAAGAATAAAGAGGAAATAAATACATTTTTCAGAAAAAAACATAATAATAAAAAACATATGTACAACAAATGAAACCAAATTGATTTCAACAAAATTGGATGCTCAAAGACAGGAAAATACTATAAAATTTGAGTGAGAAAATGATTCTAAATAAGAATGCTGTGTTTAGTTAATCTATCAATTAAACTTGTATAAAATAAATACACTTTTAACCTCCAAAGTTAAAGTTGTAAAAATAATTCCTATCCACTATGAGTAGTAACACCAGGAAATTACAAAATGAGAAAAAGAAATGCGAGGGAAAGAATGCCATAAGAAATAAACACCCTGAGTATGAACTAGAGGAATGGTCCTCAACTGCACAAACATTAGGATCACATCTGGAGCTTTTATGAGTATTGATGTCCAGCAAGAAGGAGCATCAGGATTTCCAGTAATATCTGTTGTTTTGCCAAAGATTTTAGGTACACAGATGTGTTCACTTTGTAATGTTTAATCACAAAAAATACATATGCATAATTTTCCCTCCAGACATCAATCAGAACATGTAGGGGTTGGGTCTAAGTGGGGGCGTTTTTTAAAAGTTCCTTGGGTCACTACAATTTGCATTCAGTATTGAACCACTGCCCCAAAGAAGCTAAAATGCAAACAAATTCGTACTTTTTGAACCCCTGGTGCAGAAGGTTAAGTTAATCATGCCCCTTAAATCATGTCATGTTAAAATCCCTTTTGTTTTAGTCATTCATTTATTGATTTTTTTTGAATTGTCATCTCCCACTCCCATTGTTCATTCCTTCCCAATCATTCTATTGTGTTTAGCGTAAAACTTTTTGTTTATATGTTTTTCATGTAATATGAATTGTTGTGCTTGCTTGTAATTTTATTTTTTATTTTTAAAAATCTGTGTGGGTACATAGTAGTTGTATATATTTATGGGTTACATGAGATGTTTTGATACAGGCATATGATGTGAAATAAGCACATCATGGAGAATAGGTTATCCATCTCCTCATTTGCTTATAATTTATTTAAAAGGTATTGTGTTTGATATCTCAGACAGCTACTGCTGAAATGATAAATTAAGAACCACAACATTAATAATAATGAGTATACTGGTTAACAACACAATGAGCTATAAAACAAAGTATTTCAAAATATTTAATTTTAGAGACTAGCGTTAAGCAAAGGAGTAGGGTTCTTTAATTTTATTAGATACTAATTTTCAAGATGACTTCTCAGAATAATCAATTGCTTTTACTTTTAGGGGCATGTAGTGCCATTATGGCATACTTTATGTAATATGTGTTTAATTATTATTCATCTGGTTAAGTTTTAATTTGCATATGACTTTTTTGCCTTATCAGTATCATGTTTTGTACTAATTTTTATATTCATGTTTAGGTTAGCATAGAATAATTTCAAAGTCCATGGAATAGTCAGTTATAG
>NW_016107684.1:2257803-2285114 GCF_001604975.1 Cebus imitator
ACAAGATGTGTATATATACATATTATATAGTCTGTAAAAGAGGAGATAGCCCTGCAAATATCTTGATTTTAGCCCAGTAAAACTCACGTCAGACTTTAATCCAAAAGAACTAAAGATAATAAATTTGTGTTATTAAACTTGTTAAGTTTATGGAAATTCATTACAGTAACAATAAAAAATTAATACATATATCTTATCAGGTCATAAAACATACACTGTCTCAGTTCACAATGACAAACACATTATTTCCTGCTCAAATCACCTAAGGTCTGCAAGTCAGTATATATATATACTGCATGTACAGTATATACATATATATATGTATACTGCATATATGCTGCATAGTCAGCATATATAGTCAGCATATATATATACTGCATATACCGTATATACATATATATATATATATATATACACACATATATATATATATATACACACTGCATATATGCCGACTTGCAGACCTCAGGTGATATGCAGTATATACACACACACACACACACACACACACACACACACACACATATATATATATGTCTGTACAGAGAAAGAACAAACCATATAGACATATACATACACACACATATGTAAGTATGTATATACATACTGATTTGATCTATTTAGTAATCTTGAAAGAGAAATAGCACTAGAGTTATTATTTTCATGTTGCAGTTCAAAATATTAAGAGTAGAAGGAATCAAATGACTTGCCCAAGGTGCTACAGCTAGAGGCAGGACTGGGCATAGAGCCAGGTTATCAAATGTAATGTTATTCTGCTTTATATATTTTATTTTGTGCCTTCAAGCAGCCACAAGCAGCTGCTGTTTCATGTTCATTTTTAAAATAGTTTCTAGTTCTCTGTTTTTTTAGCAATATCATCATGCTTGATTCCTTGATTACAATACCCATACTGCAGAATAGTTGCCCCAAGATGTCCACGTTTTTATACCTCGAACTTGTGAATATGTTAAGGCTGCATGACAAAGAGAAATTAAGATTGCTAATCAACTGACCTTGAAATAGATGATCCTGAATTATCTGGATGAGCCCAATGAAGTTATGGGGGTCCCTGAAAGTAGAAACGGAAGGCAGAAAAAGACATTCAATAGAAGACATTAAGTGTGGAATAGTGGTCATAGAGATGCTATATTGCTAGCTTTGAAGATGGAAAGGAACCATGATCCAAGGAATGTGAGCAGTCTCTAGAAGCCAGAAGAGGCAAGGAAACAGATTTTTTTCCCTATAGTCTGCAAAAGAGAACATAGACCTGCAAATGTCTTGATTTTAGCCCAGTAAAACTCATGTCAGACTATAATCCAAAAGAACTAAAGATAATGAATTTAGGCTGGGCGCAGTGGCTCACGCCTGTAATCCCAGGACTTTGGGAGGCTGAGGCAGGCGGATCACGAGGTCAAGAGATCGAGACCATCCTGGTCAACATGGTGAAACCCCGTCTCTACTAAAAATACAAAAAATCAGCTGGGCATGGTGGCGCATGCCTGTAATCCCAGATACTCAGGAGGCTGAGGCAGGAGAATTGCCTGAACCCAGGAGGCGGAGGTTGCGGTGAGCCGAGATCGTGCCATTGCACTCCAGCCTGGGTAACAAGAGTGAAACTCCGTCTCAAAAAAAAAAAAAAAAGATAATAAATTTGTGTTGTTAAACTTGCTAAGTTCATGGCAATTCATTACAGCAACAATAAAAAATTAATACATATACCTTATCAGCTCATAATACATACATCTTATCAGTTCACAATGGCAAACACATTATTTCTTGCTCAAATCACCTGAGGTCTGCAAGTCAGCTGTGGCTTTAACAGGTTCTGCTCAGTTCTGTGCTCTGAGTTTTCTTTTTGGAAAACAGTTTGAAGAAGTAACCACTGTCTGGGTCATGCTGTTCTCAATTAAGGGAACTCACAAAAGATTCAAAGTCAAGCTCATGTTAAGATTTTGCTCAAATGTGGAATGTCACATCAGGTCACATGCTATTGACCAGTGCAAATCACATTACCAAACTGGAAGTAATGGAATGAGAAATACTCTGTTTATTTGGCATAAAGGAAAGGGAACAGGTAATTGGTAGATATATAATAAATTGTGTCACAGATGTAAAGAATAATGTATCTGGGCCTTGAGAAGTTAAATTTTCCTATTCATCCTTTCCTAAGCTGAGTTGACCAACCCTGATAAGGTTAATGTGTTCTTGTTCTGGTGACTGCTGTTTTCCATGATTCCTCAAAGAAACGAAGCTTGCCTGACCTCAAAGTAAAAATAGCGCAGAAGGACCACTAGCTACACAGGTGCTACAGGATAAACAGTGATTCCCCTACCCTCAAATTCATAAGTTGAAGCCCTACTGTGAATTGTGGCGATATTTGGAGGTGGGGTTTGGAGAAGTGATTAGGGTTAGATGAGGTCATGAGATTGGGCTTTCGTGATGAGATTAATGTCCTGATAAGAGGAGACAGCAGAGAGCTTGCTACCTTGTTCTCTCTCTCTGCCATGTGAGGTCATCTGTAAATGAGGAAAAGATCCCTCACAAGAACTTCACCATGCTGCCACCTTGATATTAAACATCCAGCCTCCAAAACGTTTAGAAAATAATGTCTGTTGTTTAAGCCACCTGCTTTATGGTATTTTGTTATGGCAGTACAAGCTGACTAATACAATATGTATTTGTATCTCCCCCTTCAGGCTTAAAGCAAACTTACATATAGTCATTGTCCTATATTTACAACTTCCTTCCCCTCTACATTATGTTTATTCAATACATATTCACATGCCAGGTGCTGTTTGAAATACTGGGACCAGAGTACTTTGCTACAGAGAAGAGTGAAACATGCTGGGGATTGAGGGTGGGGAGTTACGGAGTTGAAGCAAGGCAATATTGCAGAGCAAATGTGATTAGGTTTTCACCTTTGACATGAGCTGCATGGTTTGTACCTTCATTTTCTGAGTGTCACCTTTTCTTACACTAATCTCTAAACTCAGAAACTCATGCCACACCATGTCTGACTGTCAGGAACCCATGATACTGTCTAACTCTGCACAGTCCTCTCTCATTGACATCTTACACGCTCCAGTGTCTCTTTCCTCTCTTTTGCAGTCCAAAGTAACCTGTTATTTGTCAAGTTTAGCGGGGCCTTTTGAAGAATTATAAACAATTCTCAGTTGATCCTCCCTCCAATCGCCTCCCTACTATGATACATACCCATTTATATCCATAACTAGACCATAGACTCCTACAGGTCCCAACCTATCCAACTAAAAAAGCAAACGTGTTTCCTGGGAAGAATACTACTTCACTCCACGAACAGATGCACCCATTTGACACTTACTAAGCTTACATTCTACTCAAAGCAACTGGCAGGGAGCAGGAGATACAAAGCAGAAAAAGATGCAGTTTCTGTTTCTAGGCAGCTCACATTCTAAGAATGGAGACATCTACATAAACAAACATGATGGGAAGCACTAAGTGCTACGTGCTGGTTCGGAGCTGGTCCACCTTCAGATACGTGCCTCCTTCCCAGCTCTACTCCACCCTGGAACACAGGAAGTCAAACCCCTGCAGGCGAGGTTTCTCAGGATACTCTGTCAACTGGCTTCCTGCTAGATACAGCCAAAGGAGGTGCTAGCTAAAGATTGGAGGGCATAAGATAAAGGTGAATAAATTAGTACCTATTTTGTTCTTATCCTCACTTTTTCTCTAATTCTTGACAGGATATTTTAAGTGTGAATGGTCATAGAAAAGAGTATCTGGAGCAATGCAGTTCTGATGGATTAGCATGTAATTAAAAATAGGAAAGAAAGGAAAAATGGATGTACATAGGCATCTACATAAAGCACAGCCATGGGAGGCGCATGCACTTGTACTTATTTGAGGATCACTTTATTAACTAAAATAAAATCATTAAAAACACTTCAAAATTCTACATATGCACAATTCTATAAATATATGAATAGGTTAAAGGCGTCAGAAACGTATCAAATATGAAATCCTGGCTGTGCACTGTATATGATTTGAGGGAAGAGAGTTGATTTGTACAAAATGAGCTTAAGCATTATGCTTAACCTCCTGGCTGGGTGTTTAAACAGAGCAGGCCAAATTCTGAAGAAGCTCTTTTCTCCCTCACCCAGAGGTTGTTCCCATAGAGACAGGAAAGCACCGGAGTGAGCTGACACAGATGGTTGTGCGCCTATCCTGGCTGGCTAAATCCCCAGCTGTACCAAGTAGTAAAAATGACTCCAGAAAAATCTTTACATTCATCTATTGTTTTTTAACACCTACAATATGCCGAATTCTGTGACAGGGATCCGGGATATAGGGATGAACAAATTAGGCATGGTCCTAACTTAGAGTTTAGCAAAGAAACTGCAGAGTAGGGAAATTTTGGTTTATGATGTTGCCAAAAGTCACGCAGCTGGTAAAAATGTAGCCAAGGTTTACACCCGCATTTGGCTGCCCTTGAAAGCCCATTCCCTCAAACCCTACACTATGCTTTCTTTTCTTTTTCCTTTTTCTCTCTGAAATTTTTTCTCCCGTAAACTTTAGGTCAACAATTTTTATGGGGCAGCTTGTCCCCGCCGCCTAATGAATGTTTCTTAAAATGTAAATGTGAAGGTCCTTGGAATTGTATCAGGTTGCAATTTTGTCTTATCTGATAAGCACTGTGGGGCAGGGTCTGCCAAGCCCTGGCCTGACTGAATTAATCAGCCTGAGGCTGTCCCAGGGAAGCCAGCAATTCTGTAGTGACTTTCCCCATACAGATGGCCCCTTAGTCAGCTCTGAAAATGCAGAGGGAAGTCTGGCGTGTCGTTACTGCAGCAGACTGTGTGGACAAAGGCCTGGGTGGACACAGATGCCCAAGCAATTGTATTATGTCTATTTCCTGTCATTTAAACCCAGTGTCATTTTTTATTCAACTCTGAGTGTATTTTGGAGATTCAATTTGTAGGGTGTATGACACACATAGTAAATTGGTATGTGTTATCTCAACTCATTTGCTGGAGGACAGGTGTTCACATCACAAGAACCAACAGCCCCATCCACGGTAATTGGTGCCTTGGCTGGCAGTCGGAGCCTAGAGGGCAAGGACCAAAAGTACATGAAGAATAATAATTTCCACACGTGGCATAGTGTGTTTTACTTGAGGCTCTCAAAGCACATTTTAGGCATTTATTCTCTCTCACTACAATACCGCCCAGGCTTGCTATTGCTCTCGTACTACAGCCAGGAAAACAAAAGCAGACAGTGGCTGACTCAAGAGCACAGACGGACACAAATGCAGAAAGGGAAATAAAAATTCAGGAGACCTGATCTCTTGTTCTGTCTTCTTGGAATCTCCCCACATCCATTCTCTTCTCATTTGTTATTTAATGTCTTAGGCAGGATATTATTAAGAAACCTAGACTGGTGAATTCAATTTTGTTCAGGTTAATTAATTTCTAAATGCTTGCAAGTCTCAATGGTGCATGATATCACTCTCAACACAAATAATGGACCCAAAACAAAAACAGTAACAACAATCAAATATAGTTGCCATATGTTTCAAATGTATGTAACATACAAACAATAATCACAACAAGCTGTTGAACACACTTTCAGTAACATGCAGACTGTATGTTTCTATGTGCAAGGAAGATAGTCATTCCAGGTAGGATATAAAGATTTGTATGCAGTGAAGAAACTCCAGAGACAATTTATTATCTTAACTACATAGCTTATGTCATTTCAGAAAATTTTGCATGTGAAATTCACTTAAAATATAAAATTTAAAAATCCTGCACTTGTAAGGTTTATTAATAAGGAGCAGGAAAAAAAAAATGAAACTTTTGCCCTGGAGCTCAGGCAAAAAGACATAATTAAAAATACTGCACTGGAAAAAGTGATTTCTACTTACCAGATGACATTTGGTTTCCTTATACTTACAAACAGCCATATAGAGCAAAACCAATGTATTCCATTAAACTCCTTCCACTTACAACAAATGCAGGTTTCTTTACCACTGATGCAGAAATTCCAAAAAATATAAATTAAGCACATGAAGAAAGAGATTGACTGCTATCTTCTCTTTTAGGGTTAAAGTATGCAAACATGAAATAATTTAAGAGATTTCTCACCACCAGAAAATTACATTTTACCTATAACATCACAGGGGTATACTCACTACCCACAGCCATATAGGAAGTACACAGCACAACCTCAGGGAACACCAACATAACCCAGGCTGAGAATGGAGATCTTGGGGTTGAACAGGTAGTGCTTATGCATTCTATTTGGAAAAGATAAAATTCCTTTTCTATTACATTCAATCTACCTGTTAACTGACCAAGCCTAGGCATATATGCAGAGTATGAAATTATCTAAAACTCTTCATAGAGGGTCAGCAGCTTTTGTTTTACACAAATACCAAGATGTCGTGAGTGATCTCTACCGTAACAATATTTTCAGTGTAATTTGCATTTTTGTCTAAAATGACAGTAGAAAGAAAGGAAAAGGGGATGGTGAGGTCATCACAAAAGCGCTACAATGTGTTGGGAGGAGTGAGGGGGGAAAGCTCAGGAAGCTAAAGTAATAGGCTCACATTAGTAACCAGAGAATCTAGAAAGATGTAATTCTATGTAAGAATTGTGATTTTCCAATTACCCTATAAGTTGTTGTATTTCATACTTTAAGGGGGTATAACCACTTTATTTAATGATTTTCTTTCAAAGCTGGTTTCCACAGCTGAGTAAAGCTTTATTAGTAGGTTAAACCTCACCTGTATCTTCAAGGGGAACAAAAAATGAATCAAGCCAGTAACTTGGTATCTCTCTCTAGCCTAACACACTGCACTAATAACTAAGCCCTTACTTTGTTCTGGAGACATATTTTCCATCTGCATCCCATCTACAGTGCAATCTACTGAAGTTTTTGATGTCTCAGTTCCTCCCATGAAAGCCTGATTGCCTGTTTTTGTCATTGCTTTGCCACCCCCTGCCAGGACCTGTCTGGTTCCTGGACTGTGGCCTCTACTTGATCATCCTGGTGGTCACCATGCTTTTGGCTTTAACCAGTCTGTCTGCATCTGCATTTGTCATCAGAGAAGCTAGTTCCCCAATACAAAATAGAATAGCAACAGAGACTATCAGAGCAGGGAACAGGAAGGAATGTGTTCATAGCTACCATAATTTTATTGATATCAGTAATCATCTTCCATATGGTCTTTGTCTTCATCCCACATTTTGGCCCTATAACAAAGGTGAATGTTGAATTCATTTCCTGACTACATGTGGCTTTCCATTGGTCCTTTCTTCTTCTCCATCAGTAGACACATTTATCTTCTACTCATTAATTCAGCTGGCATGGGTTTGCAAGCATATGTTCACTGGAAGAAATTTAAATGATAGTGACCTCAGCTTCAAGAGAAAAATCTCTAGTCATTTAAAGAGTTTTAACAAAGTTAATACACTAAATGCCTGGTAGATCATGTGAAGATCAGACATGTCTCTATTCATTCAAAAACTAAGAAATGTCAAATGAATATTGATGGCTTCTGTTTCCATTAAGAATAAAAAATTGGTTGGCACATGCTTATTGCATCTAGAACAGTTCACAGCAGGTAAAGGGCCCTCAATAAATACTTGCTGAATGAATAACTTAGATAAATGAGAATTATTTATTGTCGGAATTCTTCTCTTCTCAATATTTTTCTTTCCTTCTTTTGTATTTCCCATAATATGAACTGGATTTTTCCATAAAAAGGTGACAGATGCCAAATGAATGGATTGGTGAATGAGAGTCTCAGTAATACTAGCTATAAACTCTTTCTGTATTATGACCTCAAATATATATAAACACATGTATGTAAGCATAGAAAAACATTGTAGAAGGGAATGCAGCAAAATCTGAACAGTAGTTGTCCCTGTGTTGTGTGATTATACCTTTTCCTGTTTCAATTTTTCTATGATAAATATTGATAACTCTAACATACATTACAAAAACCATCACACATGCTAAACAGAACTCAAATGATATCAAAGCTGTTCAAATATAAATTCTGTTTTCATTTCAAACCCTGCTGCCCAGAGATAAATATTATTAGCACTTTGATGTAAACACACACACACACTTGCACACATTTTGTACATAAATGTAAAATGGATCAGTCGCACTCTATGTACCATATTGGAACCTGCTTTTTTCATTCGGTGACAAGAAGTATTTATGTGGATTTATATGTGTGTGTGTGTGTGTGTGTGTGTGTGTGTGTATACATATATACATATATTATATATATTATATATAATAGTTGCCAATTATTTCATTGAATTGATGGGCCATAATTTAATTATGAATTTCAGAAGACATTCAGCTTCATAGTTGTTGAGCTGATCTCATGTTGGAGTGTTACGGACGATGTCTTGAACTATTTGACTGGGTCCAAAAGCATGGATTGGAATTGTTTGGTTAAATAGAGGAAAGAGGAGTCCAGCAATTCATCTTCAGCATTGCTTGGGAGCTGGATTACACCAAAGAAGATCGAAGAAGACATTTGGTTGAGTCATGTGGATCATATTAAAGAGAATGTGAAATGCATTTAATTATATAGTGTGTTAGACCATTCTTGCATTGTTGAAAAGAAGAACCAGGGGCTAGGGAATTTATAAAGAAAAGAGGCTTAATTGGCTCATAGTTCTGCAGTACAGGAAGCATGACATCTGCTCAGCTTCCGGTGAGGGCCTCTGGAAGTTTACAATCATGGCAGAAGGTGAAGCAGGAACCAGCGTGTAACATGATGAGAGCAAGAGCAAGATGTAGGGGAAAGGTGCTACACTCTTTAAAATTAGATTTTCTGAGAACTCACTCACTCTCATGAGGACAACACCAAGCCATGAGGGATCTGCTCCCATGACCCAAATACCTCCTACCATGCATCACCTCCAATGTTGGAGATCACATTTCAATATGAGATTTGAGCAGGGATAAATATCCAAACTACTATGTCATTCTGCTCTTGCTCCTGCCCCCCAAATTTCAGGTCATTCTTAGACTGCAAAATATAATCATGTCTTCTTAGTAGTCCCCCAATATTTTAACTCATTCCACCATTATCTCAAAAGTCCTAAGTCCAAGTCCATTCTCTCAACTGGAGATAAATTCCTTCACCTATGAGCCTGTAAAATCAAAACAAGTTATTTACTTTCAAGAAACAATGGGTGTACAGTCATTGGGTAAACATTCCCATTCCAAAGAAAGAGAAATCACCCAAAAGAAAGGGCTAAAGGCCCCATGCAAGTTTGAAACCCAGCAGTGCAATTATTAAACCTTAAAGATCCAAAGTAATATCCTTTGACTCTATGGTCCACATCCAGGCCACACTTGTATAATAAATGGTCTTACAAGGCCTTGAGAAGCTCTATCGCTGTGGCTTTTCCACACTGAGATTGCAAGCTTCTGGTGATTCTACCATTTTGGGGTCTGGAGCACAGAAACCCCCTTCCCACAGCATCACTAGGCAGTATTCCAGTGGGGGCTCTGTGTGGGACATCCAATCCCACATTTCCACATTTTCCCTTACCACTGCCCTAGTAGAGATTCTCTGTAAGAGCTTTACTCCTTCAGTGGACTTCTGCCTGGACACTCAGTCTTTCTCCTACATCCTCTGAAATCTAGGCAGAAGCTTTCAAGCCACCTTTACTTTTGCACTCTGTACACACACAGGCTCACATGGAAGCCATCAAGGCTCACAGCTTGTGCCCTCCAGAATGGTGGCCTGAGCTGTACCTTGGGCTTTCTGATCCATGACTGGAGCTGGAGTGGCCAGGATGTAAGAAGCAGTGTCCCAAGGCTGCACAGGGCAGCAGGGCCCCAGGCCTGGCCCCCAGAGCCATTCTTTCCTCCTAGACCTCTGGGTCTGTGATGGGACAGGCTGCCCTGAAGATCTCTGAAAAGCTTTCAAGGCCTTTTTCCCATTGTCCTGGCTATCAGCACCTGGCTTTCTTTTAGCGATGCAAATTTTCCTAGGAAGTGGTTGTTCTGCAGCCTTTTTGAATTCTTCTTCCTGATAATGCTTTTTATTTATCTACAATGTAACCAGGCTGCACAACTTTTTTGCTCTGCTTCTCCTTTAATATAAATTTCAACTTTAAGTCATTTGTTTACTCTACATCTGAGCAAAGCTTGTTAGAAGCAGCCATGCCATTTCTGAGTGCTTTACTGCTTATAAATTTCTTCAGCCAGGTGTCCTAAATTGTCATTCTTAAGATCAAATTTCCATAGATCCCTAAGGCATGAACAGAATTCAGCCAAGCTCCTTGCTAAGGCAGAACGTAGGTCACCTTTGCTCCACTTCCCAACAAGTTCCTCTTTTCCATCAGAGACCTCATCAGCATGGACTTCAGTGTCCATATCACTATATCATCATATTGATATAACAATTTAACCAGTCTCTATGAACTTCCAAAGTTTTCCTCATCGTTCTGTCTTCTTGTGAGACCCCAATCTCTTCCAACCCCTGCCTTTTACCCAGTTTCAAAGTTGCTTCCACATTTTCAGGTATTGTTATAGCAGAACGTCACCCTTGGCACCAATTTTCAGTGTTAGACCATTCTTGTGTTGCTATAAAGAAATACCTGAGGTTGGCTAATTTATAAAGAAAAGAAATTTAATTGGCTTATGATTCTGCAGACTTTTTAGGAAGCATGGCCCCAGCATGTGCCCAGCTCCTGGTGAGGATCTCAGGAAGCTTACAATTGTGGCAGAAGTTGAAGCAGGAAATTCTGTAGCACATGGTGAGAGCAGGAACAAGAGAAAGGTGGGGAAGTTCCACTGACTTTTAGACAACGAGATCTTGTAAGAACCCATGCACTATTGTGAGGATCGCCCCAAGCCATGAGGGATCTGCCCCCATGAATCAAACCCCTCCCACCAGGTGTCACTTCCAACATTAGAGCTTACATTTCAACACGAGATTTAGGTGGAAACAAATATCCAAACTATAATATATAGGTTAGGCCTAGATTATGAAGGACCTTAAAAGCTAAGAGTGTGTGTGGGAAGAGTACTTATTACTGTATTTTCTTCAGTGTCATTGTTCTTGGTAATTGATACCTGTCTGTTTTATTTCTCTCATTCTTTCAAAATAAAACATTTTGAAATTTGAAAAAAAAAAAAAAAAGCTAACTGAGGGGTTAATATTGTGTTTTGTGGGTATTCATCACTTCTTGTTTTCAGTGAGGAAGTGACATAACATTATGTTTAGGTAGATTAAATAAGAGCTAGCACAGAGTGTACATTGAAGAGTATAGCTGAGATTTGAATATGTCAGCTGCAGTTCATTCATTAGTTCTCCAAACATGTAAAAGATAGAGCCTTCTCCCTGTATCCTAACATGGTGGAAAGGGCAAACTATCTCCCTAGGGCCTCTTCTATAAAAGCATTGATACCATTCATAAGGGCTCTATCTTCATGATCTAATCACCTCCCAAAGGTCCACATCTGTTAATTTAGACATTATATAGTTATTCAAAACCAAAACAATAAATATTTATGTATCAAAAATTCTCTATCCATAGGCCAAAATACAAAAATCAACTGAAAATGGATCATAAACCCAATACTATAAAATTTTAAAAAATAAATACACAGCAGATACTTTTCTGTAATTTTTGGTGAGGTAAAAATACAAAAATGGATATCATAAAAAGAACCATAAAATAAAAGACTGACAAATAGAATTTATCAACTGTAAAACTTCTGTTTTTGTAATTACACTCACAGAAATAAAAAGATAACTCAGAGGCTGTGAAGAACTATTTGCAAAACACACATCTGATAAAGAATTTTTATTCATAATATGCAAAGATTTTTTCACAACTCAATAAAAGTAGGCAAAAGATTTAAGACAGATCATCAAAAGAGAGTTACAGATAGCAAATCTGCATATTAAAATATATTCAATTTCAGTGATCAAGAGAATGCAAAATAAAACTGCATATTTATTACACACTTATAAAATTTAATAAGATTTAAAAACTGACAATATTAAATCCTGGCAAGTATAAACAGAAACTGATCTCTCACATATTTCTAACGTAATGCAATAAGACAGAGTCACTCTGGAAAGCAGTTTGACAATTTTTATAACAATAAATATATATTTACATGTCTAAATAATTTTCCTTTGAGGTATTTACCAAGAAACATGAAACATAAATTCATATAAAAATCTGTGCCAATTATTTATGGTGGGTTTATTCATGATTGCCCAAAACTGGAAACAATCCAAATTTCCATTTACTGGTGAGCAGATAAACAAATTATGATGCAGACATGCAACAACATAGATGAATTTCAAAATAATTATGACAAGTAGCAAGCCAGACATAAAAGATTACATTATATATGCTTCCATTTATATGACATTCTTGAAAAAGCATATTTGTAGAGACAGAAATTAGTGGTTGCCAAGGGCTAGGAGTAGGGGAAGGGAACTGATTTCAAAGGGACAGAAAGGAATATTTGAAATAAACTAAAATATTCTATATTTTATTATTGGTGGTTATATGATAGTTTACATTTTTAAAATGTCATCAACAATAAATTTTATTGTATGTAAATTATACTATAATAAACCAGGATTTAAAAATCAAATAAGGGAAACACTTTCTAAAAGAAAAACAAAACAAGGACATTCTAAGAAAGTAAAGTTAAAGCTAAAATCTGAAGGATGAGTAGAAATGAGCAAATTAAAGGCTTGGGACAATAGTGTTTGGGGCAAAGGGAATAATTTGGGCAAAATCCCCAAGGAAGGAAGAATTTGGATGTTAGAAGAAGTAACCCGAGGCCAACGTGGCAAAGGCACTGTAAAGAATGTAAGTTTGACAAGTAATGTGGGAAGAAAAATAAACGGGCATCAGATCACAGAGAGTCTTGTACCAATTATGAGGAACTTTAGATTTTATTCTAAATAGAATGGGAAGTGTCTTAGATTGTTCAGGCTGCTAGTAACAAAATACCATAGACTAAATGGCTTATAAATAACCACTGTTTATATGTTACTGAATAACCAGTGGATTGATGAAGAAATTAAGAAAGAAAATGGAAAATTTCTTGAATCAATTAATAGTGGAAACACAACATACCAAAACCTATGTGATACAATTCCAGAGGCTGGGATGTCCAAGAATAATGTACCTGCAGATTTGGTGACTAGTGAGGGCTTGTGCCTCCTAAGTAGAGCCTTCTCCCTGTGTCCTCACATGGTGGACAGGGCAAACTATCTCCCTAGGGCTTCTTTTATAAAGGCATTAATACCATTCATGAGGACTCTGCCTTCATGACTTAATCACCTCTCAAAGACCCACACCTGTCAACACCGTCATTTTGGGGATTAGGTTTCAACATATCAATTTTGAAGGGACACATTCAGACCATAGAGCAAGCCTCTAAAAGATTTAAATTAGAGGAATAATGTGATATGATATAAATTTTTTAAAGATCATTCTAGATGCTTCAATAAGAAGGATTGATAGGGGCAAAAGTGAGTGCAGGGATACAGATTAGGAGATCATTACAAAGAGAGAAAATGGGAGCATGGGCCATGGTGGTGGTTATGGATTCAGGAGAAAGGTCCACATTTGGGATATATTTTGGGCCTCATCCATCAATTATAAAAATGGAGTTAAAACATATCTGTGTCATGGGGCTATTATGAGGACAAAATATGTATAATTAGCTTGCATTTTTTCTCAACATATTTTAAATGCTTGATACATATTCTCTGTTATTTTAAAATATGAAAATGAATTCAGCTCTGCTTCCCTTGTTTTTTGCTCTCATCTTCTTCCAAGTTGCCACCTTCACGCTAGCATGTACATTCCATGGGAGGCCCTCAGTACCTGCATATCTCCTTATTTAAACATGGATTTATCACATATCTATGTGAAACCAGCCCTGTTCTTCTTTAATAATAATCTGAGCTGATTGATTTTCACCCAAGAATGTGTAATAATACATGGTCACAACAATGCAAAAACCAAACCTTCACTTCCAGTAAAAGCTTAAGGATCCCAGGTAGTATCTAGGTTGTATTAAATTAACCTCACTTTGTTTTCCTGTTTCTTTTTTTTGTTTGTTCCTATCTTTGAGTATTTTAGTATTCTTTTATGGAAATGTGGCATAGTGACAATCTTTATTCTTTAGTTATATGTGCCCAGTTTTATAGTAACATTAAACCTATTATTTTTATTTTATTCATCCCAAAAAGGCTATTATAATCATACAAATAGAATATGGACCTAGGCAAGAAAATTGAAAATGTGAATGGAAAGAGGAAGATCAATATGAATTTAGAGAGAAGACTTAAAGAGACTGTGTGAACAATAGAATACAGAAGGTCATTAATATAGAAAAGTCAAAGACAACTCTAGTTTCCATTCCTATTGGCCTGTGTGAAATCTGTCACCACTGACAGACAGAAAAGTCACTAGAGGAATCTTTATAGGGATCAACAACAACAAAAGATAATAAATTCTCTTTAGAAACGTTGACTTTGAGACAACAATAGATTTTCCAAACAGTGGCAGTGGCATTTGTCAGTTATCGGATGGAACGTTAGTACTCTTGAATACTCTAAACGAGACAGCTAGGATACTAAGACTAGAGAGAACCTCCAGAGGAAAATGAAAGGACCAAAAATCATTCAGCAACAGGTAATAGGAGGAAGATAAGCATCAAGCATGTCAGAGATTGCATAATACCTAACAGTTCAGACAGGCAGGTTGGCATGAGAAGACAACAGTGGTAAAAATTCTGCCCTCATGGGTTGCTGTTCAGGGCCATAGTCCCATGTCTTTTTTCTTAACACAGTCTTGCTCTGTTGCCCAGTCTGGAATGCATTGGTGTGATCTCCACTCACTGCAACCTCCACCTTCCAGGTTCAAGTGATTCTCCTGCCTTGGCCTCCCAAGTAGCTGGTACTACGGCACATGCCACCATGCCCGGCTAATTTTTTTGTATTTCTAGTAGAGACAGGGTTTCACCATGTTAGCCAGAATGGTCTTGATCTCTTGAACTTGTGATCCACCCACCTCGGCCTCCCAAAGTGCTGGGATTACAGGCATGAGCTACCGCGTGTGGCCCATAGTCCCATTTTTTAAGGATAATTTGGAATCGCTGTCTCCACAACAAAACAAGGACTCATGTGTAGAACAGGATATGGACCAGGAAGATCTAAATTAGTATCCTTTCAAACAAACACAATAAAATTTGCTCTCTAAACATGGCTTTTAGTATCCCCTTGACAGGGATAAGCTCTAAAAAATGCATAAAAATAGCTTAAGATAATGTATAAAAATAATTTAGAAAAAATTATTTTTCCTCAAAGATTGTATTTATGTTTTTAGATGCTTAGTTTACTACATTGGAAACTCAGAAAGTGAAAACAGTAGAGTTTGAAATCTTCACTCTTACTGATACATCTTCTTTCAATATATTTCATGGCAGTTTTTGTTTATAAATGTCTTTTACTTCTACCCTTCTTGGTTTTCAGTGGTGCTTGTGGCATTTCCTAATGTATAATATTCTGCAAGTTTTGTTACAAGCTGTCTACCCCTACAATTAATAGAAATGTTAAATAAGGTAGGCTATAAAACTCACATCACACACAACCACTATTAATTTGGTACATTACTATTTATTAACATCTTAGTTTTCTTTTCTTTTACTTACTTTTTTTTTTTTTTTTTTGAGACGGAGTTTCGCTCTTGTTACCCAGGCTGGAGTGCAATGGTGCGATCTCAGCTCACCGCAACCTCTGTCTCCCAGGTTCAAGATATCCTCCTGACTCAGCCTCCCAGGTAGCTGGGATTACAGGCACTTGCCACCACACCTGGCTGATTTTGGTATTTTTAGGAAAGATGGGGTTTCACCACATTTGCCAGGCTAGTATCCAACTCCTGACCTCAGGTGATCCATCCACCTCTGTCTCCCAAAGTGCTGGGATTATAGGCCTGAGCCACCACACCCGGACAACATATTTGTTATCATCCTTCATCCAGATTTCAATCCCTACTTGAACTTTATCCAATATCAATTGATTTAACAGATTTCATGAAACATGGTCCTTAATGTCACTCAAATATTGGTTTAGTATACATTGATTAGTATACCATTTTGATGATATCAGAAAAGCAATTACTATATATATGTATATGTTACTATATATATATGTTACTATATATATATATATATAGTAATTGCTTTTCTGATGTATATATGGTTTGTCTTTTAGAACATGGTGGCACTTGAAATTTGTAACAATAATTGCCAAAATTAATCATGAGAATTTCAAGATATACATTGTTTTATTGTGTTTAATTGTTTTATATTTATACATTTTACCTATTGAACAAGAAGACATGCATTTATGGGATCTTTCATTTACTCATTTATCAATATGTATTAAATGTCTAGTACATTGATATCCTATCCCCTTTTCCTTTTATTTATGGATATTTGATTTAAAAGTATTAACAATGATTTATTACACAAAAATCCTCTGTAAACATTAATTTAAACACATAAGGAATTAAAGACATACTACTTTGTTTAGAAAGTGATCTTCATTTTTATTACCATTCTAAATTGTTTTGATAAACCATTCTTATTTTTTAATACTGGTAAATATTTTATTACCAAAGAATGTGTTAAGTATATCTTAAATCTAAGTAATTTTTTAAAATTTAAATTTTAAAAATCAAGCATGCTCTAGCACAAAATGTATGAAACATTTAGAATATTTTATGCCAAGAGCCAATATGTGCTGCATGAAAACTGGAAAGATGTTCATCAATATTATTAAGATCTATATAAACTGAAACTTGATGGTAAGAGTGTGAAAACATACATGTTAAAGTAAAACATAAATACAATGGAAGATATATATTCTATAGAGTAATAAAAATAATAACTTATTGAACTTTCAATATGTGCCAGACACTCTGCTAAGTGCCGCACATAAATTATCCCATTAAATCTGCACATATTATTTTGTAATACAGGAAACTGAGAGCCTGAGGCATTAAATAATCTAAGAATCTAGCTGTTAATAATTAGAACTCAGCATTGATTCTAGGTCTGTTTCATTCCAAAGCCTGTATTCTTAACCATTCTACGATACTATCATTATTGTGAAGAAAATGGCATGCATGATTCTATAGAGAAAGAATAACAATTCTGTAATTCTTTTTTCTTTTTAAAAAATTGAGTCAGGGTCTCACTATGTTGCCTAGACTGGTGTAGAATTCCTGACTCCTGGTGATATGGTTTGACTGTATCCCCACCCAAATCTCATCTCACCCATAATTCTCACAAGTTGCAGGATCCTGCTCAAATATAAGCTTTTGGTAATTGGTTAATTCTTGCCCCTTACTTGCTGTTAAATATTATGAATATCAAACTTCTCGATAATGCTCATTGTTGAGTAATTAATAGGTTAAGTAGTGATTACAAATTTTCTGAAAGGAAAAATTAGTCAATTGGGATAGAAACAGTTCTTTAAAAAATTAAGATTGTTAACTATTATATGTGTATATAAAAGGGTCATACTTTTAAAAAATATTTGTAAAAATGTATAATTTAAATTATTTGGTTGCAATGAATCAGATTAATAACTAAATACATACTTTTAAAAATTGAAGATAGAATAACAACTCTGTTCAACAATTTCATTTTAGTCTTTTACACAGACTATTTCATGTGGTTATTGATATTAAATAAGGTGAACTTTAAATATACTAATTGGTATTAAGTAGGAATCAGTATAATTAACTCAAAATATATTTATGTTGGATAAAGAAGGACAGAGAAAGATGGTAGAATAGAATCTTTAGATAGAATCATGTGATTATTGGTATTAAATAAGGTGAACTCTAAATATACTATTACTAATTGGTATTGAGTAGGAATCAGCATAATTAACTCAGAATATATTCATGTTGAATAAAGAAGGGCAGAGAAAGATGGTAGAACAGAACCTATCATCCTTGCCACAGGAATACCAAATTCAACAACTCTCTATACAAAAAAGCACCTTCATAAGAACCAAGAATCAGGTGACCAAGTACAGTACCTGATTTTAAACTCATTTCATTGAAAGAGGCACTGAAGAGGGTAGGAAAGACAGTTTTGTATCACGGGCAGGCTCCCCCATCCCCTGGCAGCAGCTGCATGTCACAGAGAATCTATGCATTTCTGTGTGTGTGTGTGTGTGTGTGTGAGAGAGAGAGAGAGAGAGAGAGAGAGAAAGTATTGCAATTATAGCACGCTGCTTTGAACTCAGTGCTGTCCTGTCACAGCAAAAAGTAAAACGGTGCTAAACTCAGCCAATGCCTGCCTGCGGAGGGAGCAATTGGACCAACCCTAGCCAGAAAAGAATAGCCCATCCCAGCAGCTGGAATTTGAGTTTTGGCAAGCCTTGGCCACCATAGGCTAAAGTACTCCGGAGCTCCATACAAATTGAAAAGCAGTGAGGCCACAAGAACTACAATTTATAGGCAACTCCTATCACTGATCTGAGCTCAGAGCCAATGGACAAGGAGACATGGGACCGACTGAGACACCAGTGAGGGCAGCCAAGGGAGTGCTTGTACCCTTCCACAAGCCCAGGCAACATTCTTTCATGTTGCTTGAGAAGAGGAGAGGAAAGGGTAAAAAGGATTTTTTCTTGCATCGTGGTTACCAACTTAGCATAAGGCAGAGTTAGGAGGAAAGGCATAAGGCAGAGTTAGGAGGAAAGGCATAAGGCAGAGTTAGGAGGTCCCCATTCCAAGCCCTAGCTTGCAGACAACATATCTAGACACACCCTGGTCCAGAAGGGAACCGACTTCCTTGAAAAGAAGGACCCAAGAGGGCAGTATTCATCACCTGCTGATTAAGAGCCTTTGGACCCTGAATAACAAACAGAGATACCCAGGTAGTACACTGCACACCTTGGGTGAGACTCTGAAATGGAGCAGCTTCAGATGAGTCCCAGCATATTCACAGCTGTGGTAGCTACGATGAGACTCCTGTTTGAGAAAAGCAGAAGGAAAAACAAAGAGGACTTTGTCTTGCATCTTGGATACCAGCTCAGCCACAATAAGATAGGGTACCAGGCAGATTTATAAGGACCTCATTCCAGGACTTAGTTCCTGCATAACATGTCTAGACATACCATGGGCTAGAAGGGAACCTACTGCATTGAAAGGAAGGGTGCAATCCTGGCAGGATTCATCACCTGCTGACGGAAGAGCTCTTGCACCCTGAAGAGCAAGCAGCAATACTCAGATACTAAAGCATGGGATTTTGGTGAGTTTTTGAGACATGCTGGCTTCAGGTATGAAATCAGCTATAGTGGAACAGAGCACCATGTGAGCTCTTGGGGTCTTTACATTTAGGCCTTGGCTTTTGGATGGTATTTATGGACCTGCCCTGGGCCAGAGGGAAGCCCATCACCATGAATGGTGTATATCTAAGGCCTGGAAGTATTCACCACAAACTGAGTGAAGAGACTTTGGGCTTTAAGTGAACATTGGCAGTAGCCTGGCAGTATCCCCCAACCATAGATCTGTGGCAGTGATGGCCATGGATAAAGGCTCCTTTGCCTGGGAGAAGGGGAGGGAAGAGCAGGAAGAACTTTTTTGTTGTGGTTTGTGTGCCAGCTTAGCCACAATAGAATAGAGTACCAGGTAGATTTCTAAGGTGTTTGTCTCTCCAGTCCCTGGCTCCCAATCAGCATCTCTATGCACATGTGGGTTCTAGGGGAACTTGTCACTCTGAAAAGGACGACATAAGCCTGGCTGGTTTCACCACCTGCTGATTGTAGAGCCCTAGATCTTTGAGCAAAAAAAGGCAGTAGCCAGATAGTGGTTAGAGGAGACTTTGGGCAAAACTTACTGCTGTACTAGCTTTAAGACTGATCCAGGACAGTCCAAGTGGTGCTGGCCACAGAGGTGCATGTGTCCAACCACCCCAAGTTCCAGGTCACTCAACACAGAGAGAGACTGTTTGAGAAAAAGTCAGGGAAGAGAGCAATAATCTCTGTAATCCAGATAATTTTTCCAGATATTATGTAAGGCCACCATGGCAGTACCTCTATGGGTCTGGAAAAAAATCACAGCATTGCTGTGCTTGCAGTGCCCCTAATGCAGATACAGCTTATACCACAATGCCCAAGACTGTTTGAATACTCAGGAAGCCTTCCCAAGAAGTACAGGTATAAACAAGCCCAGACTGGGAAGACTACAATAAATACCTAAGTTTTCAAGGCTTAAACTCTGATGAACATCCACAGGCATCAAGGCCACTCAGGAAAACATAACCTCACCAAATGAACTAAATAAAGAACCAGAGACTAATCGTGGAGAAAAAGAGATATGTGACCTTTCAGATAAAGAATTCAAAACAGCTATTTTAAGGAAAGTCAGAGAAACTTAATATAACACAGGGAAGGAATTCAGAATTCTATCAGGTAAATTTAACAAAGAGATTAAAATAACTAAACAGAATCAAGCAGAAATTCTGAACCTGAAGAATTAATCAGAGTCTCCCATCAGCAGAATCGATAAAGCAGAAGGTAGAATGAGTGAGCCTGAAGACAGGTTGCTTTAAAATACATAGTCACAAGAGACAAAAGAAAAAGGTTGAAGCATACCTGCAAGATCTAGAAAATAACTTCAAAAGGGAGAAACTAAGTTACTGACCTTAAAAATGAAATAGAGAAAGAGAAAGGGGTAGAAAATTTATTCAAAGGGAAAACAGATAACTTCCCAATCCTACAGAAAGATATAGATATTTAAGTCCAAGAAGTTTATGGAATACCAAGCTGGTTAACTCAAAGAAGAATACATGAAGGCTTTTAATAACCAAACTCTTAAAGGTCAAGAATAAAGACAGGAAAGGCAGGAAGAGAAAGGAAACAAGTGCCATACAATGGAGCTCCAATATATCTGGCAGTACATTTTCAGAGCAAATCTTACCGGCCCTAAGAGAGTGGTATGGCATATTTAAAGTGCTGAAAGAAAAAAAATTACTTACCTAGAATAGCATATCCAGTGAAAACATCCTTCAAACATGAAGGAAAAGTAAAGTCTTTTCCAGACAAACAAGAGCTGAGGAATTTCATCAACACTAGGCCTGTCTTATAAGAAATGCTAAAGGGAGTTATTCAATCAGAAAGAAAAGAATGTTAACAAGCAATAAGAAATCATCTGAGGGTGCACAACACACTGGCAATAGAAAGTACATAGAAAGACAGAATATTACAACACTGTAATTGTGGAGGGTAAACTGCTCTTCTCTTAAGTAGAATGACTAAATGATGAACAAATCAAAAATAATAACTAAAACAACTTTATAAGGTATAGACTGTACAATAAGATATAAACAGGAAAAAAGGTAAAAAGAAGGGGGATGAAATGAAAGAGTAGAGTTTTTATTACTTTTCTTTTTGCTTGTTTATTTGTTTATGAAATCTGTGTTCAGTTGTCATCAATTTAAAATTATGGGTTATAATGTAGTATTTACAAGCCTCATGGTAATCTCCAACCAAAAAAACCATAAATGGATGCATAAAAAATAAAAAGCATGAAATTAAATTCTAGCACCAGAGAAAATCACCTGCACTCAAAGGAAAATAGGATTGAAGGAAAGAAGGAAGACAAACCTCAAAACAACCGGAAAACCAGTAGCAATATGGCAGGAGTAAAAGTCCTTGCTTATTAATAACAACTGAATGTAAATGGACTAACTCTCCATCAAAAGACATAGAGTGGCTGAATGAATGCAAGAACAAGACCCATTAATCTGTTGCTACAAGAAACACACTTCACCTATAAAGACACACAGACTGAAAATAAAGGGAGTAAAGATATTTCATGCCAATGGAAATTTCAAAACAGCAGAAGTAGCTACACTTACATCAGAAAAAATATACTTCAAAACAAAAACTATGAGACAAAAATGTCACTATATAATGATAAAGAGGTCATTATAATTGTTAAATATATAACAATTATAAATATATATGTACTCAACACTGGAGCACCCAGATACAAAAAGAAAATATTATTAGAGCTAAAGACAGAGATGGACTCCAATATAATAATAGTTGGACACTTTAACATCCCACTTTCAACGCTGGGCAGAACTTCCTAGCATATAATAAACAAAGCAACAGTGGACTCTATCTGCACTATAGACCAAATAGAGCCAACAAATATTTACAGAATATTTCATCCAATGGCTATAGAATACACATATTTCTCCTTAGTTTCTGGGAGATTCTCAAGAATAGACCATATGCTCAGTCATAAAACAAGTCTTAAAACATTTTTTTAAATAATGAAATAACACCAAATATATTCTCTGACCACAGTGGAATATAACTAGAAATCAATAACAAGATGAATTTTGGAAACCATACAAACACATGAAAATTAAACTATATGTCCCTGAATAACCAGTGGGCAAATAATGCAAAAAGAAGGAAATTGGAAAACTTTTTGAAGCAAATGATAATGAAAACACAACATGCCGAAACCTATGGGATAGAGCAAAAGCAGTACTAAAAAAGAAGTTTATAGATAGAAGTGCCTACATTGTAAAAGAACAAAAACTTCAAATAAATAACCTAATGATACATCTTAAATAATTAGAAAAGCAAGGGCAAAGCAAATCCAGATTTAGTAAAAGAAAATAAATAATAAATATCAAAGCAAAAATAAATTAATTTCAGACAAAGAAAACATAATGCAGAAGATCCACGAAGTGAAAAGTTGGTGTGTTGAAAAGAAACAAAATTGACAAACCTGTAGCTACACTAAGAAAATAAGAGAGAAGACCCAAATAAATAAAATAAGAAATGAAAAAGGGGACATTACACCTAATAGCACAGAAATTCAAAGGATCATTATTGGCTACTAAGAACAACTACATGCCAATAAATTGGAAAACCCAAAAGAAATGGATAATTCCTAAATACATACAACCTACCAAGATTGAAACATGAAGCAATCCAAAATCTCAACAGACCAAAACAAATAACAAGAGTGAAGCTGTAAGAAAATGTCCCCCAGCATAAAACACCCCAGACCCAATGACTTCACTGCTGAATTTTACCAAACGTTTAAAGAACTAATGCAAATCCTACTCAAAATATCCCAAAAAATGGAAGAGGAAGGAATACTTGCAAACTCATTCTATGAGCTTACTGATGCCCAAACTAGACAAAGACATCCAAAAAAAGAAAAGAAAAGAAAAAAGAAAACTCCAGGTCAGTATCTGTGATGAATATTGTGGCAAAAATTCTGAACAAAATACTAGCAAACTGAATTCAACAACACATTAAAAAGATCATTCATCATAACTCAGGGGAATTTAACTCAGGGATGCAAAGATGATTCAACATACACAAATTAATCAATGAGATACATCATGCCAACAGAATGAAAGGCAAAAGCCATACAATCATTTCAATTGATGCTGAAAAAGCATTTGATAAAATGAAAAATCACTTCATAAAAAAATCCTTAAAAATGTGGTATAAAAGGAATATACCTCAACATAATACAAGCCATAAGGAGTACACCTCAAGATAATGCAAGCCATACATGAGAGACCCACAGCTAGTATCCTATTGAATGGGGAAAAGCTGAAATCCTTTTTACTAATAACTTGAACATTACAAGGATGACCACAGTCACCACTGTTATTCAACATAGTACTGGAAATCCTAGCTATAACACTCAGACAAGAGAATAAATAAAGGACATCTAAACTGGAATGGAAGAAATTAAATTATCTTTGTTTGTAGATGATATAATCTTATATTTGGAAAAACCGAAGGACTCCACCAAAAACTCTTAGAAGTAATAAAAAAATTCAGTAATGTTGTGGGATACAAAATAAGCATACAAAAATCAGTCACATTTCTATATGCAAACGGCAAACAATCTGAACAAGAAATCCAGAAAGTAATCCCATTTACAATATCTGCAAATAAAACAAAATACTAAGAAATTAACCAAAGGAGTCAAAGATCTCTCCAATAAAAACTGTAAAACGCTGATAAAAGAAATTGAAGAAACAAAAGGCATCCAGATTATAAAAGACTGATAAAAGAAATTGAAGAGAATGCTGAAAATGGAAAGATATTCCATGTTCATGGATTGGAAGAAACAATACCATTAAAAATGTCTATACTAAGCAAAGCAATCTACAGATTTAATGCAGTCCCTATCAAAATACTAATAACTTTCTTTACATAAATAGAAAAACCTATCCTCAAATTTATATAACACCACAAAAGACCCAGAATAGCCAAACCTATGCTGAGCAAAAGGAACAAAACTAGAGGAATTACATTACCTGACTTCAAATAATACTACAGAGTTGTAGTAAGCAAAACAGCATGGTACTGGCATAGAAACAGACTCATAAAACAATGGAACAGAATAGAGAAACCAGAAAAAATTCTGTACACCTACACCTACAGCAAACTAATTTTTGACAAAGGGGCCAAGAATATACACTGAAGAAAAGACAATTTCTTCAATAAATGATACTGGGACTTATATTCATATGTAGAAAAGTGAAACTAGATCTCTATCTCTTTCTATATATAAAAATAAAATAAAAATGAATTAAAGTGTTAAATATAAGTCTTCAAACTATGAAACTACTGAATAGAAACAATGGGAAAAGTCTCCAGGACACTGGAGTGAGCAAAGATTTTTTGAGTAATGCCCCATAAGCAAAGGCAACCAAAAGCAACAATGAACAAATAGGATCACGTAAATTTAAAAAAGCTTCTACACAAAAAAGTAAACAATCAACAAAGTGAAAGACACAACCCACAGAATAGGAGAAAATATTTGCAAAGGCCCTATTTGATGATGGGTTAATAACCAGAATGTTTAAGGAGCCCTGACAATTCTACAGGAAAAAATTGAATAATCAAATTAATAAATGAGCAAAAGGTCAGAATAGACATTTCTCAAAATAAGACAATACAAATGGCAAACAGGTTTATAAAAAGGTGTTCAAAATCAGTGATCATCAGAGAAATGTAAATCAAAACTATAATGAGATATCATCTCACCTTACTTAAAATAATTTTTATTCTACATCAGGTAATAATAAATACTGGTGAAGATGTGGAGAAAAGGGAACTTTCATACACTGTTGGTGGGGATGTTAGTACAATTACTATGGAGAACAGTATGGAGATTCCACAAAACACTAAAAAGAGAGCTACCATATGATTCAGCAATCCCACTGCTAGGTACATGCCCACTCCCACCCCCCCAAAAAAGAAAGTAGTATATTGAAGAGATGTCTACATTCCCATGTTTATCACAGCACTACTTATAGCAAAGATTTGGAAGCAACCTAAGTGTTTATCAACAGATGAATGGATAAAGAAAATGGGGTTCATATATAAAATGGTACTATTCAGCCATAAAAAAAGGATGAGATCCCATCATTTGCAAACACATGGATAGAATGTGAGATCATTACGATAAGTGAAATAAGCCAGGCACAGAAGGATAAACTTCTCATCTTCTCACTTATTTGTGGGAGCTAAATATCAGGACAATTAAACTCATTGAGATAGAATGTAGAAGAATGGTTGCCAGAGGCTGGGAAGGGCAGTGAGTTTGAGATAGTGGGGTAATGGGAATAGTTAATGGGTCTCAAAAATAGAAAGAATGAATGAGATCTAGTATTTTCCAGCGCAACAGGGTGACTACAGTCAACAAAAATTTAATTGCACATTTAAAAATAACCAAAAGAGTATAATTTGATTGTAACTCAAAGGGTAAATGCTTGAGGTGATGGATACTCCATTTACCCTGATGTGATTATTATGCATTGAATGCGTGTCAAATATCTCATGTACCCCATAAATATATACACCTACTATGTACCTTCAAAAGTTAAAAATAAAAATTTTAAAGTAAAAAAGGAACAATATATATTCAAGTTGGAGATTTAACCCAGGAAATAGAGAAAACACAAATGTTGCCATATGAGTCACTCTCAACCTTGTCTGTACATTAGATTCACCTGGGGAACTTGTATAGCCCACATCCCAGAACAGTTACATGACGATTTCTGGTGTTAGGGCACAGGTACTAGTAATTTCTAAAGCTCCCCAGGTGATGCCAATACAGAGCCAAGGTTGAGAATCATAAACCTGCATCATCTAAAATACTATCCAGTCCTTTCTTTTGGTTATCCTCCTTAGGTTTAATCAGCTGCATTGCCCTGCCTCTCAGATTTCTGATGCACATCTGCAAATAGCTCCTTGAAAAAGTGATGCAAATATACAAGGAGCTACTGTGAGCAACCATCCCGATTTCCCCAAGACTGACAGGTTCCCAGAATATGGCTTTCAATACTAAAGCCCTAACTGGCACAGTCTCCTCTACCCTTCTGTGGGGGCAGTGGATTCTGGCTCACTCTTGGTCTGCGATCAGAAATAAAGTCAACAATATTATCATTGACATGGTTTGGCTTTGTTTTCCCACCCAAAGCTCATCTCAAATTGTGATCTCTAAGTGTTGAGGGAGGGCCCTGGTGGGAGGTGATTGAATCATGGGAGATGATTTCCCCCATGCTGTTCTCATGATTGTGAGTGAGTTTTCACAAGATTTATAAGAGGCTCTTCCCGCTTCGCTTCCTCTCTTGCCTGCAACCTTGTAAGACTTGCTTGCTTCCCCTTCCCCTTCCACCAAGATTGTAAGTTTCCTGAGGCCGCATAGCCATGCTTCCTGTTAAGCCTGCCGAACTGTGAGTCAATTAAACCTCTTTTCTTTATAATTACCCAGTCTCAGGCAGTTTTCTTTATGGCAATGTGAAAACAGACATTATGAAGGGAATTGAACAAATTTTCTGTTCCTTTATGAAAGAGCTTACATTCTAGAAGTAACGTAGAAATGGTAACACCTATGAAAACTCTAGGCAGCGGAATTTTTCCATCATCAGGAGTTTAATTGTGTAGAAGCCTGAAATATTTGCACACATGATAGCAGTTTGGCTTTTTTTATTCTTCTTATACCCTCAGGCACTTGGTCCACTGACTAGGCTAGAATTTAGCAAGCTTTGCCAAAATAGGCCAACATCATCAACATTAAAAAAAAAAAAAAAAAAAAAACTAAGGGAACTAGACTGTTTTCAAAAGGGGAAAGCCCTGAAATATTTGCACACATGATAGCAGTTTGGCTTTTTTTATTCTTCTTATACCCTCAGGCACTTGGTCCACTGACTAGGCTAGAATTTAGCAA
>NW_016107685.1:0-9562 GCF_001604975.1 Cebus imitator
GATCTGTGTGATTTTCCATACAGTGACTCACTGCGCCAGCTGAAACAGTGATGCTGAGATTCCTGGCAGTTTTTTTGCCCAGGAATCTCCTGACCTGGCTCCCTATTTCAGTCCCCTTTTAAATCAGATGAATGGGCGATCTGCCTTCCTGGGGCTCCAATCGACAGCTGAGAGGGCACCTGGACCAGTGTATTTTGTACAGAGAACTGCCGTGCCAGGGTGCCAGCAAGCAGCTGTGTGGGCCAAACAGCCGCGCTGGCCAAAACAGCTGCGCTGGCGACCCGTGGGGCTCCTCCGCCTGGAAATCTCCTGGTCTGTGGGCAATAAAAATCCGTCTGGAAATGCAGCGTCCGCTCACTCTCTGCGCTTTCACTGGGAGCTGCAATCCTGAGCTTTTCCTAGTCGGCCATCTTCCCCAGGTCCCTAGAGTTTAATTAGATCCCATATTTCTATTTTGGCTTTGTTGCCATTGCTTTTGGTGTTTTTAGTCATGAAGTCCTGGCCTATGCCTATGCCCTGAATGGTTTTGCCTAGGTTTTCTTCTAGGGTTTTAATGATGTTTGGTCTTATGTTTAAATCTTTAATTCATCTGGAGTTGATTTTAGTGTGAGGTGTCAGGAAGGGGTCCAGTTTCTGTTTTCTGCACATGGCTAGCCAGTTTCCCCAACACCATTTATTAAACAGGGAATCCTTTTCCCATTGTTTGTTTTTGTCAGGTTTGTCAAAGATCAGATGGTTGTAGATGTGTGGCATTGCCTCCAAGGCCTCTGTTCTGTTCCATTGGTCTATATCTCTGTTTTGGTACCAATATCATGCTGTTTTGATGACTGTAGCCTTGTAGTGCGACAGGGTTCTGGGACCTGGAGGAGGCTCAGCTTGCTCCTTGGTGGGCTGTGTTCTTCCAGGTTCTTGGTCTGTCACTCACCCAAGAATGGGAGACGGAACCATGCCGGGTGCGGTGCATTTGCAAGTAAATATTGGACCCCAAAGAGTTTTGCAGAAAGAGATTTATTTAGACAGAGAGAGAAAAAGGGGAGAGAAAAAGATAAGAGAGAAAAGCTTCCACAATTAAGTGGAAGAGGATCCAGACATGGAATCCGAGTCCTGATAGAGACTGGGACTTTTAACCTGGGAGGAATTCCCACCTCCTTTAAGTTTTCTGGGCCAATGGAAGGAGTTCCTTCAAACTTCCACTAGAGTGATTGATATGTGATTTTTCTTGTGCGCGAGAGAGTATAAACAAAGACCTCTAATCCCCAGATGGAGAGGTAGGGGGAGGGGGAGGCAAGGTGCTGGGAAGTTCTTGCCCCTGAAACTATGCCCCCTTGTGGACCTAGGAAGAGAATACATTCCCTCAGTAGGATAGTTTGAAGTCAGGTAGCATGATGCCTCCAGCTTTGTTCTTCTGGCTTAGGATTGTCTTGGCTCTGCAGGTTCACTTTTGTTCCATATTAAGTTTAAGGTGTTTTTTTTCTAGTTCTGTGAAGAAGGTCATTGGTAGCTTGATGGGGATAGTGGTGAATCTGTAAATTACTTTGGGTGGTATGGCCATTTTCATGATATTGACTCTTCCTAACCATGAGCATGGAATGTTTTTCCATCTGTTTGTGTCCTCTCTTATTTCCTTGAGCAGTGGTTTGTAGTTCTCTTTGAAGAGGTCCCTTACATCCGTTGTTAGTTGTATTCCTAGGTATTTTATTCTCTTTGTAGCAATTGTGAATCGGAGTTTGCTCTTGATTTGGCTCTCTGTTAGTCTGTTATTGGTGTATAGGAATGCTTGTGATTTGTGCACACTGATCTTTTATCCTGAGACTTTGCTGAAGTTGCTTATCAGCATAAGGAGATTTTGTGTGGAGACAGTGGGGTCTTCTAAATATACAATCATGTCATCTGCAAATAGAAATAATTTGACTTCCTCCTTTCCTAACTGAATACCCTTTATTTCTTTGTCTTGCCTGATTGCTCTGGCTAGAACTTTCATTACTATATTGAATAGAAATGGTGAGAGAGGGCATCCTTGTCTAGTGCCAGATTTCAATGGAAATGCTTCCAGTTTTTGCCCATTCAGTATGATATTGGCTATGGGTTTGTCATAAATAGCTTTTATTATTTTGAGATATGTTCCATCAATACCTAGTTTATTGAGAGTTTTTAGCATAAAGGGCTGTTGAATTTTGTCAAAGGCCTCTGCATCTATTGAAATAATCATGTGGTTTTTGTCTTTGGTTCTGTTTATGTGGTAGATTACATTTATAGAATTGCATATGTTGAACCAGGCTTGCATCCCTGGGATGAAGCCTACTTGATCATTGTGGATAATCTTTTTGATTTGCTGTTGCAATCAGTTTGCCAGTATTTTATTAAAGATTTTTGCATCTATGTTCATCATGGATTTTGGCTTGAAGTTTTCTTTTTTAGTTGAGTCTCTGCCAGGTTTTGGTATCAGGATGATGGTCTCATAAAATGATTTGGGAAGGAGTTCTTCTTTTTGTATTGTTTGGAATAGTTTCAGAAGGAATGGTAGCTCCTCCTCTTTGTACATCTGGAAGAATTCGGCTATGAACTCGTCTGGTCCTAGACGTTTTTTGGTTGGTTGGCTCAACTTCAGACCTTTTATTGGTCTATTCAGGGTTTCGACTTCTTCCTGGTTTAGATTTGGGAGGGTGCAAGTGTCCAGGAATTTATCAATTTCTTCTGAGTTTACTGGTTTATATGCATAGAGTTGTTTGTAGTAATCTCTGATGGTAGTTTGCATTTCTTGGGAATTCATGGTGATGTCCCCTTTGTTGTTTTTTATTGCATCTATTTGTTTCTTCTCTCTTTTTTATTAACTTGTCTGGTGGTCTATTTTGTTGATCTTTAAGAAAAAAAAACAGCTCCTGGATTTATTGATTTTTTTGAAGGTTTTGTGTGTGTGTGTGTGTGTGTGTGTGTGTGTGTGTGTGTCTCTATCTCCTTCAGCTCTGCTCTGATCTTAGTTATTTTTTTGTCTTCTGCTAGCTTTTGAGTTTTTTTGATATTGCTCCTCTAGCTCTTTCAATTTTGACGATACGGTGCCAATTTTAGATCTTTCCTCGCTTCTCATATGGGCATTTATTGCTGTAAATTTTCCTCTAGACACTGCTTTAAATGTGTCCCAGAGATTCTGGTACGTTGTGTCTTCTTTCTCATTGATTTCGATGAACATCTTTATTTCTGCCTTCATTTCATTTATCCAGTCAACATTCAGGAGCCAGTTGTTCAGTTTCCATGAAGTTGTGCGGTTCTGAGTTAGTTTCTTAATCCTGAGTTCTAATTTGATTGCAGTGTGGTCTGAGAGACTGTTTGTTATGATTTCCGTTTTTTTTCATTTGCTGAGGAGTGATTTACTTCCAATTATGTGGTCAATTTTAGAGTAGGTGCAATGTGGTGCTGAGAAGAATGCATATTCTGTGGATTTGGGGTGGAGAGTTCTGTAGATGTCTGTTAGGTCCGCTTGGTCCAGATCAGAGTTGAAGCTCTGGATATCCTTGTTAATTTTCTGTCTTGTTGATCTAATATTGACAGTGGAGGGTTAAAGTCTCCCATGATTATTGTGTGGGAGTCTAAGTCTCTTTGTAGGTCATTAAGAATTTGCTTCCTGTATTTGGGTGCTCCTGTATTGGGTGTGTATATATTTAGGATCATTAGCTCTTCTTGTTGCATTGATCATTTTACAATTATATAAGGCCCTTCTTTGTCTCTTTTGATCTTTGTTGGTTTAAAGTCCATTTTATCAGAGACTAGGATTGTGATTCCTTTTTTTTAACTCTCCATTCGCTTGGTAAATCTTCCTCCATCCCCTTATTTTTAGCCTATGTGTGTCCTTGCACGTGAGATGGGTTTCCTGAATACAGAACACCAATGGGACTTGATATTTTATCCAATTTGCCAGTCTGTGTCTTTTGACTGGGGCATGTAGCCCATTTACATTTAAGGTTAATATTGTTATGTGTGAATTTGATTCTGCCATTTTAATGCTAGCTGGTTGTTTTGCCCATTAGTTTTTGCATTTTCTTCATTGTGTCGATGGTCTTTACCATTTAGTGCATTTTTGAAATGGCTCGTACTGGTTGTTCCTTTCCTTGTTTAGTGATTCTTTCAGGAGCTCTTGTAAGGCAGGCCTGGTGGTAACAAAATCTCTCAGCAATTGCTCGTCTATAAAGGATTTTATTTCTCCTTCGCTTAAGAAGCTTAGTTTGGCTAGATTTGAAATTCTAGGTTGAAAATTCTTTTCTTTAAGGATGGTGAATCACTCTCTTCTGGCTTGTAGGGTTTCTGCCCAGAGGTCCACTGTAAGTCTGATGGGCTTCTCTTTGTGGGTAACCCAGCATTTCTCTCTGGCTGCGCTTAGCATTTTTTCCTTAATTTCAACCCTGGTAAATCTGATGATTATGTGCCTTGGTGTTTTTTTTCTTGAGGAATATCTTTGTGGTGTATTCTGTATTTTCTGGACTTGAATGTTGGCCTGCCTTGCTAGGTTGGAGAAGGCCTCCTAGATAATATCCTGAAGAGTATTTTCCAGCTTGGATTCATTCTCCCTGTCACATTCAGATACACCTATCAAATGTAGATTAGGTCTTTTCACATAATCTCATATTTCTTGGAAGCTTTGTTCATTTCTTTTCACTGTTTTTTCTCTAATCTTGCCTTCTCATTTTCTCTCATTGAGTTGACCTTCAATCTCTGATATCCTTTCTTCTGCTTGGTTGATTCAGCTATTGAAACTTGTGTATGCTTCATGAGTTCCCGTGTTGTGTTTTTCAGCTCCATCAAGTAGTTTATGTTTTTCTCTAAGCTGATTATTCTAGTTGGCATTTCATCTAACCTGTTTTCTAACTTTTTAGTTTCTTTGCATTGGGTTAGAACATGTTCTTTTAGCTCAGAGAAGATTGTTTTTCTCTAAGCTGGCTATTCTAGTTGGCATTTCGTCTAACCTGTTTTCTAAGTTCTTAGTTTCTTTGCATTGGGTTAGAACATTTTCTTTTAGCTCAGAGAAATTTGTTATTACCCACCTTCTGAAGCCTGCTTTTGTCAATTCATCAGACTTATTTTTCATCCAGCTTTGTTCCCTTGCTGGTGAGGAGTTGTGATCCCTTTGAGGAGGAGAGGTGTTCTGGTCTTTGATGTTTTCACCCTTTTCTTCCCATTTTCATGGATTTATCACCTGTGGTCTTTGCAGTTGGTGACTTTTGGGTGGGGTTCTGAGTGGACTTTCTTTTTGTTGATGATGAAGCTATTTCTTTCTGTTTTTAGTTTTCCTTCAAACAGTCAGGCCCCTTTGGTTCAGGAACGCTGGAGGCCCACTCCAGACTCTGCTTGCCTGGGAATCACCTGTGAGGGCTGCAGGACAGTAAGGGTTGCTGCCAGTTTCTTCTTCTGTTATCTTCATCCCAGAAGGGTGTCCACCAGATGTCAGCCAGAGCTCTCGTTTAAGAGGTGCCTCTTTGGATATCTGAGGATCAGGGAACTGCTTGAGCAGACAGTCTGTCCTTTATCAGAGCTCAGGTGCTGTGCTGGGAGCTCCATTGTTCATTCAGAGCTGCTGGGCAGGTACATTTAAGTCTGGTGCAGTGGAACTTATAACTGCATCTTTTCCCTGGTGCTCTGTCCTGGGAAGTTGGGCTTTATTTATAAGTACTTGATATGCTGCTGCCTTTTTGGGAGAAGCACTGCCCAGCAAGGAGGTAGTCTAGTCACAGTCTTCCAGAAGAGGCATTGCTGAGCTGCCATTGGCTCTGCCCAGCTGCTGTGTAACCTTCCTTGTGGTTTCATTTACAGAGGTACAGTTAGAACTGCCTTGGTAATTGTGGTCTGCCTCAGTAATGGTAGACTGCCTCAGTCATGGCAGAATGCCTCAGTAATGGTGGACTGCCTCAGTAATGGCAGACTGCCTCAGTAATGGCGGACTGCCTTGGTAATGGCGGACTGCCTCAGTAGTGGTGGACTGCCTTGGTAATTGTGGATGCCCTTCCCCCCAAAGAGCTTGAGCATCCCAGGTCCAGCTGAGCTTGCTGCGAAACTCTCAGGGTCAGAGTATTTCAGATTGCTGGTCTTTGTGGGGGTGAGATCCACTGAGCCAGATCACCTGGATCCCTGCTTTCGGTCCCCTCTTTTTAAGTTGAATGGGCAGCTTTGTCTCCTAGGCATCCCAGGCACCAGTTGAAAGAGCTGCCAAGATTTGTGTGAGTTTTTGTGTGGAAACTCATGGTGCCAGCTGAAACAGCCATGCTGGAAACTTGTGGTACTTTTTGGCCTCGGAATCTCCTGGTCTGTAGGTGGCAAAAACTGTGGGAGAAGTGCAATATCTGAACCGGAGTTCTGGAATGGATGGAAAAGCCCCTGGTAGCCTCCATTGGGTAGGGAGGGTGGTCCTCCAGGGATTGCACTTCCCAGGTAGTGCCCTACCCTTCCTCAGTTTGTCCTTCTTGGACTAAACCCACTGTGCAACCAGTCCCATTGAGATGCACCTGGTACCTCGTTTGGAAATCTAGAGATCACTAACCTTCTGCTTAGCTCTCACTGGGAACTGTACTCCAGAGCTGTTCCTATCCAGCCATCTTGTTCTGCCTCCACAGGGTCTTTTTTTTCAAAGCCAGAAAAGGCCCACTGAGGCTTCACACATAGAAATAATCCTTTAGGAAGTAGAATTGGTACTGACAGAGTGGGATACTGCTGTAAAGATAACCAAAAAATGTGGAAGGAACTTTGGAACTTGGTAACAGGCAGAGATTGGAACAATTTGGAGGGCTCAGGAGAAGACAGAAAGATGTGGGAAAGTTTGAAACTTACTAGAGTCTTGTTGAATGGTTTTGACTAAAATGCTGATAGTGATATTGACAATAAAGTCCAGGCTGAGCTGGTCTCAGATGGAGATGAGGAACTTACGGGAACTGGCATCAAGGTCAGTCAGACTATGCTTTAGCAAAGAGACTGGTGGCATTTTGCCCCTATCCTATAGATCTGTGGAACTTTGAAGCTGAGAGAGAAAATTTAGGGCATTTGGATGAAGAAATTTCTAAGCAGTGAAGCATTCAAGAGGTGACCTGGATTTTTCTGAAAGTATATAGTCATATGTGTTCACAAAGAGATAATTTGAAATTGGAACTTATGTTTAAAAGGGAAGCAGAGCATAAAGGTTTGGAAAATTTGCAGCCTGACCATGTAGTAGGAAAGAAAAACAAATTTTCTGGGGAGAAAGGCAAACCAGCTACAGAAATTTGTGTAAGCAATGAGGAGCAGAGGAAGTTAATAGCTAAGACAATGGAGAAAATGTCTCTAGGGCATGTCAGAGATCCTAGTGGCAACCCCTCCCATCACAGGCTAGGAGGCCTAGGAGGGAAAAATGGTTTCATGGGTTGGGCCCAGGGCCCCTGCTGTTCTGTGCAGCATTAGGATATGGCACCTGTGTCCCAGCCACTCCAGCTTCAGCCCTGGATAAAAAGGGCCAAGGTACAGCTTGGACCATTACTTCAGAGGGGGCAAGCCCCAAACCTTGGTGTCTCCTATGTGGTGTTGGGCCTGTGGGTGTGCAGAAGACAAGAGTTGAAACTTGAGAATCTCTGCCTAGATTTCAGAGGATGTATGGAAATGCCTGGATTCTGCTGCAGGGCAAAGCCCTCATGGAGAACTTCTGCTAGGGCAGTGCAGAAGGAAATGTGGGGTTGGAGCCCCCACACACAGTCCCAGTGGGGCACTGCCTGGTGGAGCTGTGAGAAGAGGGCTACCATTCTCCAGACCCCAGAAAGGTAGATCCACTGACAGCTTTCACCAAATCCCTAGAAAAGCTGCAAGCACTCAAAGTCTGTCAAAGCAGCCACAGGGGCTGTATACTGCAAAGTCATGGGGGCAGAGCTGCCCAAGGTCATGGGAGCCCACCCCTTGCATCAGCATGCTCTGGATGTGAGAAATGGAGTCAAAGATTTTGGAGCTGTAAGATATAATGACTGCCTGGCCAAGTTTCAGACTTGTATGGGGCCTCTGGCCCCTTTGTTTTGGTCAGTTTCTCCCATTTGGAATGAAACTTATACTCAATGCCTGTACCCCCACCATAGCTTGGAAGTAACTGACTTGCTTTTGATTGTACAGGCTCATAGGCAGAAGGCACTTGCTTTGTTTCTGATGAGACTTTGAACTTGAACTTTTGGGTTAATACTGGAATGAGTTAAGACTTTGGGGGACTGTTGGAAAGGCATGATTGGTTTTGAAATGTGAAAAGGACATGAGATTTGGGAGGGGCCTGGAGTGGAATGATAGGGTTGGCTCTGTGTCCTCACCCAAATCTCATCTGGAATTGTAATCCCCATGTGTCAAGGGAGGGACCTGGTGGGAGGTGATTGGATCATGGAGGAGGTTCCCCCATGCTGGTTTCATGATAATGATGGAGTTCTCATGAAATCTGGTTGTTTGATAAGTGACTGGCATTTTCCCTATGTGTCCTCTCTCTCCTGCTGCCTTGTGAAGAAGGTGCTTGCTTCTTCTTCACCTTCTGCCATGATTGTAAGTTGCCTGAGGCCTCCTTAGCCATACAGAACTGTGAGTCAATTAAACCTCTTTTATTTATAAATTACCCAATCTCAGGTAGTTCTTTGTAGCAGTGTGAAAACAGAGTGATACAGAAGGCAACCACCAATAGCTACTTTTACATGAGCTGAGAAAATGGACATAATACAGCCAATCTGACAAATGTCAATATCTGATCTACAGATACAAGAAGTATTTGAATAACTTACTAAAGTTTTCAGATTTTATGAGACTCTTTAAAGACATAGACATACCCTTTGTATTTCCTTTAAGTCCATTGTTACATTTTTTGAAATTTCATCTTAAATTTTCCTAAAATTTCAAGATTAATGAACTTTAAAACCTAGAAAAAAGTTAGGGATATTGTATTTGGTTTAGATTTAGGTGATGTTTCCCTATGCTGCCCTGCATGTACGCACACAGTGGGTGCCCCTGTTTTTATCCTTTTTGGTGACATGGATAAATCTTCCTTGACTTTGTCATTTCCTTTTCCCAGGGGGAGGGTGAAGAGGGCAGGAAGAACATCTTTCAGAGTCAAGAGACAACAAAACTGTAGCAGTTGCTGCCAAAATGACATTATCTTGATCCAGGAGCCCCAGAGGTTTTGTCTAAGCTGCTAAGTGTACTGTACAGCCAGGACTGTCTCATCTGTCTAGGTGGTCACTGTGAAAGGGCCTGCAGGTATTAACAGTAATAGCAAGAACCCAGGGACCCACTGTAGAAAGTCAGGCCCAACCAGCTGCCTTTCATACATAAATGTCACTGCCTTCTCAATGTGGATGTCAAGTGTGGAAAACACTGGAAGTCAAAGTTTAAATGGTTTTACTGTTAATTTTGTGCAAGCAAATACAGTTCTTCAAAATCAGCAGGGATATTTAAGATAATGCAACACTTAACTTTGTAGAAAACAAGGTAAAACTAATATATTTGTTATGGAAAAGTATTTACTTTTGTTGAAATACTTTAACCTCCAGAGTTCTAATTCAGAAAATAGCATATTGCTGCTTTTTTTTTTTTTTTT
>NW_016107685.1:10740-14691 GCF_001604975.1 Cebus imitator
AGAGGCTGAGGCAGGAGAATTGTTTAAACCTGGGAGGCGGAGGTTGCAGTGACCCAAGATTGCACCACTGCACTCCAGCCTGGCGCCTGGTGACCGAGCGAGACTCTGTCTCAAAAAAAAATAAAAAGATAGATTAGGGAGGCAGAGTCAATGACTCAAGAGGACAGAATCTGTGGCACAGGTCCTTTTGACCTATGCTTTCCATTCTACCAGGAGGAGGTGTCATGAGAACCAGTAGCTGTTGTGAAAGTTTGGCATTAGCCTACGGATAAGCTGGGGGCCCTTAATGACAGAGGCTCAGCCAAAATTTCTGGACTGAAGGGCTGGCTTCTGATCCTCTGAGGCCTTGTGGGCCATCTTTAATCTTGGTTTTTAATCCTTCCCAGGCCCAGAGCTCCTGAACACTAGTGGGAAGACACCAGGGAGTGAGGTGACAGAAGTCATCACACAGCTAGTTGAATTTTGCAGCCCATATGCCCAGGGATTCCAGGCAGCAAGTGACAATTTCATCTTTTGAGTGGAAAAAGGAAGTGGGTTCCTGCCATAGTCCCTGGGAGAAGCTTGATCTGTTCTCTTGGGAGACTGAGCAAAGACAGCTTTATATCAGGGACACTGGAAGCAGGTCTGTAGCACTGCTCAGAGGCTCCCTCCCTCCCTCCCTCCCTTCCTTTATTCCTTCCCTCCCTCCCTCCCTCCTTTCTTTTCTCTTCCTTTCACTCACTCACTTACTCACTTTTGCTCCCTCCAAAATAACAGAGCCTATTTTTGCGTCACATTCATCCTGGGCTTAGGGGTGAAAATAGGGCTCTCTTCTGCAGCTCCTAGTTTGCCATGTTCTCTTTTCCTATTTGCCTTGGAAGTTGTCCTGTAGGTCTTCCTTGGGATATTTTCTTGACTGGTAGGACTTTTTTTTTTCCTGATTATTTTCTTTTCCTCAATTTTCTATTTCACTTCTTCCATGAAGGTCAGCCTATCTTGGAAAGTACTTGATAGAAAGTAGGATAGTGGGGCCAGGATCGGTGGCTCACACCTGTAATCCCAACACTTTGGAAGGCCAAGGTGGGCAAATGACCTGAGGTCAGGAGTTTGAGACCAGCCTGGCCAACATGGTGAAACCCTGTCTCAACTAAAAATACAAAAAAATTAGTTGGGCCTGGTGGTGGGTGCCTGTAATTCCAGCTACTCAGGAGGCTGAGGCAGAAGAATTGCTTGAACCCGGGAGGCAGAGGTTGCAGTGAGTTGAGATGTGCCACTGCACTCCAGCCTGGATGACAAGTGTGAAACTCCATCTCAACAACAACAACAACAACAACAAAGGGAAAAAAGTAAGAAAGTAGTAATAGTGTGTGCTATCCCAGAAAGGTCCCATTTATACATGCCTCTCTTCTTGAAAGCTCATCTCAGAGGCATACCAGCATTTCCCAAACATTGCCAAAGGCTTGACTCTGACTTGGATGACCCCAAAGGAGCACCTCTGTAGCTGGGGAAGTGTTCACAGTGATTGCCAAAGGATATTGAGAGGTTTCCCTCCTCTTTGGTCCTGACAGAGGACTGAAGGAGGAAGAGTGAGGAGTTCCCATTAGAGAGAAAACCTGGGTCTCAGAGGAGTCTCACAGGCTACTCAGCCTCTGGTTGTGCTCTGTTGCAGCAACCAGCTCAGGACTCCTGTGTGAGAGAGATACTCTTTGTAAGGATGTGGAAGGGCCCAGTAAGCAACAGGTGAGCCGTCTTTTCTGGGTTGAGTTTGAGTGGCAATACCAGAGGCTGGGCACTCCTAAGCTAGATGCCTTCAGTAGTCCCAGGTGGCTATGAGTGAAGTGGGTGGCCAGGGGCAAAGTGACCTGCAGAATTATCAGGATCCACCTACAGGCAGCAGACATTGTTTTTGGCTATATTCACATCCATATTTGTGTCTTTTTCTCGGTTCATTAAATTACTATGCATAAATTTGTTTTGAAAGTTCATAAGCACTGTATTAGTCAGAATCAGTTGCTTTTCTTTAGCTATGCTCTGTTTATTTCTCCATGTTTAGCCCTTCCCCTCTCCTCTGCCTGTTATTACTCACTGCATTCTCCCCATGTGTTGAGCGTTTTATGTGCTTTTAAAATGACAGCTATTAGGAAGCCCTTTAACTCATTAACCTCCCCACTGTTACTCCTATCCCCACTGTCTCCAAATATGGCCCTGATGAGCCACATCTGGTATTCCATTCTTGTGTAATTTCTTTCCCCTTGAATCTGAGCTGATTCAAGATTATGACACACTCTTGACCCATAGAATGTGGCAGAAGTGACTCTAGGTTACTTTAGAACTTACTTAACAGAAACTTGAAGCAGCTACCTGGCTCACTGGCAATGCTAGCTCTGGGGGAAGCCAGTCTCTTTACGCTATCTTGAGATGTCCATGTTGTGAGGAAGCCCAAAGTAACCATGTGGAGGGACTATGTGGAGAGAGATGTCCAGCCATTCTGTGGCTGTTCCAGGTATTTCAATTCCGGAGCCAGATGTGAATGAAGAAGCCATTCTAGACATCCATCCCAGGCAGGTATTCAGATGATGCCAGCCCCAGATGCTATCCGAGAGCAACCATGAAACTCCAGGGGAGAGCTTCACGTAAGCTCAATCAACCAGATAATCAAGAGAGACAATACCTTTCTATTGAAGCCACTATGTTTTGGTGCTTTGTTAGGCAGCAGTAAGTCATTGGAATGTTCCCCATTGCAGGACAGGATGGCCATGAAAATAGCAAGCCATTTTTCATACCTATCCTTTGTCGGTCTGCCTGACTCAAGTGTAAAATAATTATTTTCTTTCTGTCATATGAAATGTAGTTCTACTGATGGCCATGTGAACTAAATCATACCTCTTTTTTTTTTTTTTTTTTTTTTTTTTTTTTTTAAATGTGATGGCCAAAACACTTCCTTTCCTCTGGGGACTTGGCATTGGGCTGCCTGGGTCTTTTTCTCCATAAAACATTTTGTATTCACTCTTTTCATCCAGAAAACAAAACAGGAATACACTGACCATAATATTGGCCCATAATGCAGATTCACTGCTTGGCTAAGAACACCCATGAGCCTTGTTGACACCAGCAGGCCCAATGAGCCTTAGCAGAGTTCCAGCCTGAGTTGTGGACACGAAGGCAGGGACAGCACATTTGCTTCTTTTTTCAACATGCATAATTTGTGGCAATGCTTTTCTTTATTGAGCTCTTATCTTGCTTGTACTGTCTAGTGTGCTTTTAAGGTAAGGATTGTTTGAAATCCTTGTTTTAGACAGAAACATTTAAATTTAGTTCTAAAACTTTTTGAGGAGAAAATATATATTTTTAAAATCATTACTTTTTTGAAATGAAGGTAAAATTTGTTTCTGGAAGATTTACTTACCAGTTTATATGGTTCATAAGCTCATCTCTGGAGCCCTGAAGACAAATGTCTTCAGGTATTTGAAGAAAGGATTTCATTAGTCTTTGAGCTCTGAATTAGGCAAGTTAAAAAAAAATGCCTGTTTTTGATCAATTTAAATCTAAATCCAAAATCAAGTCTCTGGATGCAGTTGCTGTGCAAAAAGAATTTGATCTAAATTGTGTGAATGTTTTGAAGATGATATTCACTTGGAAGAAAAAAACTCTCAATATTCCTATGTAAAATAGTAGTTTTGAAATAACTTTAATTCAATGAATAATTATTGGAATAATAACTATAATAAATTTAGTATTGAGTCAATACATTAATTTTTCTACTATAATATTTAATAAAAAAAGTTCAATTTTCAAAAAATAAAGAAAATGGATAAAAGCAAACTATAATATGCAACATTGATTATCATTAGTCCATTTTATATTGATATATATACTTTTTAAATTGGTGAGCATGTTCATCCAGCTTTCACAGAGTATCTTAAGATAGATTGGGGGCCAGGCATGGTGGCTCACGCCTGTAATCCCAGCACT
>NW_016107685.1:14732-23596 GCF_001604975.1 Cebus imitator
GTCTGATTTCTCTGGGACCGTTCTTCTGGGCTCATCTGCCTGGATCTACAGACAGTATTTCTGCTCACTATCCTGGTGGCGCTAGCCCTTCGTGCTTTTGTTCTAAACACCGGTATGATGGAGGATGTCTGAATGAGGGATGAGCAGAGGGGAACCTTGAGCAGAGGAAGTTGAATTTTCCTTATGCCATCAGACACAGACAGAACCTTGGATTCTCTTTGAATCCCAGTGGTTGGAAGCCAATCTAAGAAGTAAAGCTTGAATGTAATGACACTGCTTCCTACAACCAAAGGCCTACAGCCTTTTTAGATCTGCCATCACGGTAGAGGTTCTTGTACAGTACTAGGTAGCTGGGGCAATGAGAACTTTCTAAAGACATGCAATCATCCTTCTTCCACCCAGTTAGCTCCATCCTGAAATGTTAATTGAAACAAAGATAATGAGCTTTCCAGGAAAGTAAACTACAATCCAGATCTAGATTCTGCTGCAAATAGATGGTGTGAAAAGGAAAATATTATCTTGGGATAGTGGTGCAAATGTGTGGATGGGGTGCCTTGCACCTATAATGGGACAGAGGACCATTAGGTAACAGCCCCTAGTCCTCCCAGGATATGCTGAGGCCTTTGGTTTCATTTATATGGAGGCAGAGCAATGAGGATGAAGCGCATAGCTGGCCATTGGTTGGCAGACTTGGTCAGGAAGGAAGCTGAGTAATGAATGAGATGCCCAGGGAGTGCCCTTGACTTTCACTCTTGTAGGTATTTCCATCCCCAAGTGCTGTGAAAGAGATGTATGTGTTTGAAGTGAGAAGGAAACCTCTGCGTGTGGCTGCCCAAGGCTATGACTCTGGGCTGTTGCATATGGAAATACCCCAGAAGGCACGCAGGCCAAAGAAGCCCAAAAGCTGTGCCTTTCTCTAGGGGATGGCTGTGTTCTCTCTCCGTGATCTCATCTCACCTATTGCTACACCAGTTTCTGAGGCTGTTAACTCAGTGGACAAACGTGCCTAGGAAAGGATATTCTACATGCTCATACCACTGAGATGTATGCTCTTCTAACTGGGATAACAATTACTTTTTTCATTCTAATAATACTCCCAGTTGAAAGGAAGTGGCTGCTGGCTACAGAGGGAATAGTGTTGGGGGTCTCTGATTCCTCAAAATCTGGTTTTAGCAGAAAACAGGGCCATATTGATACTAGTACTCTCTACTATGTGCATGGAAAGAGGCAATGAGTTTGCTGTGAACTAGCCCTCCTTGCCACTAGATTTCTTCCAGGGAACAGCCTGCTTGTCCTATCGTTCTCCTGGAGCTATTCCTTGCAAATCTGGAGCACTTACTGGGGCAAAGTTATTTTCTGGAGACAGTCATTAGCTCAAAGGTAGTCATGTATGAATTGAGATCTGCTGCCTATTTAGCACCTGGATATATTTTTAAATAGTCTTTCCTTCCAGGGCATTCTAGAAAATAATATCATGTTAGAATAACAATTTCCAGGGCAGATTCTATGTCCTCATCACAAAGGGCTCCATATGAAACACTGAGTCCTGGTACCTTTGGTACTATCACTATAGCTATCATTTGTTTTTGCTCATAGTCCAATCTTGGTTCTTGGCCATAGGAGACATGCTTCGCCGTCAGCACATCACCTTGGGTCACCTGCAGAAGGTGGCTGGACCATTCAGGTTCACCAAACTCAGTCTGGAAAGAAGGCCAGTTATTGCTGTGGTTACAGCTGAGCATTTGGTCACTGAAGTCGTCTGGGTGTTGCTGGATGGAAAAAGTTACTTAAGATCTTTGTAAGGTGGTTGTACTATTGTGTCCTTGGTGCAAGCAGTCCTCTTACCCATGATCATCGTTTCTGCAGGAAGAAAAAACAAAAAGAATAATTTGGCTTTCATTCACACATTTTTTTTTTTTTGAAATAGAGTCTTGCTCTGTCACCCAGGCTGGAATGCAGTGGCATGATGTCGGCTCACTGCAACCTCCATTTCCCGGGTTCAAGCAATTCTCCTGCCTCAGCTTCCAGAGTAGCTGGGACTACAGGCACCCACCATCATACCTGGCTAATTTTTGTATTTTTCGTAGAGACAGGATTTCACCATGATGCCAGGATGGTCTCAAACTCCTGACCTTGTGATCCACCCTCCTTGGCCTCCAAAGTGCTGGGATTACAGGCATGAGCCACCATGCCTGCCTCATTCATACATTTTTAATGTGCACCAAACAAGTGGCAGGCATGATAATAGATGCTGGGGATACAAGGACCATAAGTAGGACACTCACCTTGCTTTCAAAGGGCTCACAGGGGGAGAAATTACAGTGTGAGAAGCTGAATAATATAGGTGTGCATGGAATACTGCAGGGGCCAAGAGAAGAGAGAGAGTAACTTCAAAGGGATTGAGGAGGTCTATAGAGAACACCCTGAAGGATGAGTCTTGAGCTAGGCCATTTAGGCTGACAAGGAATCCCTCTAAAAAGAGGGAAGGAAGATCACTTGGGGTAGAGGAAAGAGAATGTGCAAAGGCAGAAGTGCAGTAAAGGGCAAGGTGCATTGAAGGAATGATCACAATTTGGTGTGGCTGGACTGTAGTGTGAGGAGGGAAATGGTAGGAGATAAGACTGGTGATATGATTTGGTTGTGCCCCAACCCAAATATCAACTTGAATTGTACCTCCCAGAATTCCCATGTGTTGTGGGAAGGACCCAAGGAGAGGTAATCGAGTCATGGGGGCTGGTATTTCCCGTGCTATTCTCATGATAGCGGGTGAGTCTCACGAGATCTGTTGGTTTATCAGGGGTTTCCGCTTTCACTTCTTCCTCATTTTCTCCTGCTGCTGCCCTGTAAGAAGTGCCTTTTGCCTCCCACCATGATTCTGAGGACTCCCCAACCATGTGGAACTATAAGTCCAATTAAATCTCTTTTTCTTCCCCCTCTCAGATGTGTCTTTGTTAGCAGTGTGAAAATGGACTAATTCAGCTGGGATGGAAAGAGGAGGTCTGAGTGGTGCAACATCAATCCTTGTTTCCAAGACGTGAAGGAGGGCCTCTCTTAAGGAAGCCCTAGACTTAGACTAGCAGGATCTCTTGTGTTTCACACTCGGCCCAGCATTCAACTTAATTTAAACTCAGGGCACCTTCCAGCACAGGTTAAATGTAGTAATACTGTGGCCATAGAGAGAAAAAACTGAAGTGACTTCTATGGATATAGGAATAACAATTTACATGTAAACTATGAAACAGCAGCAACCATTCTGATACTGAAATTTATGAACTTCATTTCAGAGATCAAAAGTTCACATGTGAGGCTATAACTTAAGGAAAGTATTGAAAGCCAGTGTGTTCCCTGCAAAGGGAAACCATGTTTGATTGTGACCTGTGGCTTTGAAGTATGTGCATGTGTGTAGACACACACACACATCTCTGGGAAAGGGGTATTTGTTTCTGCATGTAGAAAGAAAGCATGAATATTGTGGTTTAAATATCAGTTTGCCAGATCCGCTGCTACTCTGGAGCGCCCTCTGAATAGCTTTACTTTCTAAGGAATCACCTACGTCAGGCTCTTGGTTCCCTAGCCACTCTTTCAACTATAAAACCCATACCCGTATCAGTTTGCCAATTTCTGAGTCCTTTCTCACCAGAGAAAGCAAATTGTTAACAGGCTCAGCTCTACCAGTGAATGTGGTCTGGAATTAGTTGTGATGGTATCATCCAATATTCCTTCATTTTTGGGTACCTATTGTATGCCTGGCACTGGGATATGGACTTCACAAGTTCTTAAAAGGCCCCTTGAGGTTCTTTAATGGAGGATGCAGAGTTATAGAGACTAATTTGCACACAGCCACACTGTGACTAAGTGTCAGAGCTGAGATTTAAACCCAAGACTTCTAATTTCAAAGTCCAAGCTTTAGCAATTATGTCAATTCCATCTGTAGGTCCAGTCCACATTTCTGATGTATTAAAAGTACTTTATCTGCCTTGGCTTTCTAGATACTCTAAATCTAGCCAGATGAGCTGCCTTTAAGAACCCTAGTCAAAACTAGTAGCATACAGCAGGTGTCATCTCCCACTTATGGCTTCCTAGCTGCTTATCCCATTTCTCTGGATTCCCCCAGCTACTGATATGCACATGTATCTAGTTTGCCCCCTCAGTTCTGTGCACAACCTCATTTTTCCATGTTATGATCTAGTTTTACCTCTCCATTTAAACAGTTCCTTCAGAATGCTTCGGATTTAGCTCTCCCAAAGTACCTAGCCTTAGGGACCACCTCTATCTGGTTTCTTATGGCCTGTTTAAAGCCTGCATAGAGGGCTAGGCTGCAACCTCAGCTAACTTTTTACCAGCCCCCATACCCAGGGATACCAGTAGCAGAGGCAGTGTTGCCAATGGCCAAGTCATAGCACAGCTCCGACCTGAACTCCATAGCTGGGCTTTGCTCATTTGGTGAATTTCCTTGTGTGTGCAATTAGCCAGAATCAAGGTCAGCCTCTGGAAATATGGTGATGCAGCCTACTGGTCTCCTCCTTTTTAAGGTGCAGCCCTTCAGTTGGGTGAGTTTTCTGGACTCTGAATCTTTTCCTCTTCTGGATAGTGTCACTAAGGTTCTAGAATGCTTGCAAGCCTGGACAAAGCCCACAAGATGACAGGATAAAGGAGTTTCAATACATCTGGTAGCACGGTGGTATCATTGCTACCAGCAGTCTTGCAAGAAAAGCCTCTCGAAAAGAAATTTATTTTAGGGAAAGTCAAGCATACGAGTCAGGTCTGAAAAAGTTGTCTCAGGAGAAGACATGGGTAAATTTCGCTGTTGTTACTCAGCCCCTTTTTTTCTGGCTTCTGTTGGGGGAAGACTAGAAAAACTCAATCAAACCAAACAAAATAAGCAAATTACCACTTTCCGAACTTCTATAACCTACTGAGCTGTTTGTCAGCCAAAATTTTATAAAACAAAATGTGAGAAAATATTTTTCCATAATTCAGAAACGCACTGACCCAGTGGGATTTTGGTGAGAGGAAGGTGGTGGAGACTGAGGCATCAACACCAGAGACAGCAATGGTGGTTTAATAACTGTTGAGCATAATGCTAGCCTGGCTGGTTCCAGTGCTGGTGCCAGACCTATTTCCAAGGGCAGAAGCAGCAGTGTCCTTGTTACGAGACTTGGGAGGCTCCCAGGCAGTACCAGGGGTTTAGAAGGTACCAATAACTCCAGTAGTATCAACAGGAAGTAGTGGTTACAATCCTATCTGAACAGAGGAGATTTTAAGTGAATTCAATTGTCCTGAGACATAAGGATCTAATTTGAATTAAATTGAATTGAAACCATAGATGAGAACTGTCCCAATGAAAACTGTAATGTGAAGTGACATTTCGATCACAAAAATGATAGCTGATATGAGACAGGCCATTGAAAACAGGCCGCAAATTAAGAACATGAAAAGACAGAGTGAAACATTAGATAATATCTGTGAATCTGAAAATGGGTCTTTATTACAGGAAGTACCTAAGGGCTCTGAACTAAGAAGCTTGTCAAAAATGGAAGTGATTCTTATTACATGATTTAATCTTATATGTACTTAATATTGTTAAGGTTACATTTAAAATTGTATTTAAAAAGCACAAAAATCTCAGGATTTTGTTGACTATTGCTTAGCACAGCTTTGCAAATATAAGAAGAATTATCAGGCTCTGCTAGTTTACAATCTGATTAGCTTCTTTCTGTAAAGAGGACATTCTATTTTTTTTTTTCACTTTCCCTCTCCCCTTTAAGAACAAGTATCTTAAAGAAATAAAGCAGTATGAATGTGACTATACTGCCTTTCAGGAGACTGGGCCAGTAGCATGGAAAATGAGAGTCCATTTGGGCAATAACTACTATTTATTGAGTGCTTAAGCACTAGCTGTATCCTAAGAGCTTTGCATATCTTATCTCATTCACACCTCACCTCAACCTTTTGTGACAGATATTACAATTACAGTTTTACAGTGAGGTAACTGAGTCTGAAAAAGGCCAAATAATAAAGGTAGTAAATGGCAGAGTCAGAATCTGCCACCATGCTTTTATGGATTCAAATGTATGCTCTTAAGTATTATGCCCAGAAAGGCAAATTATTGCACTTTGAATGGTAACTCCAGTATAGCACCTTTCTAAAAAGGATTCTTAGTCCAGAAATGAATTCTGAACAGTCTAGACTTCATAGGAGAGTGTGTTAAGATTCACTGTCTCCCATCCAAGTATATAGGTGAAGGGGAGGAAGGCAGCAGATCACACTGCCATGTGTGTACCTATGCAACAGTCTTGTATGTTCTTCACATGTACCCCAAAACCTAAAATGCAATTAAAAAAAAAAGATTCACTGTCAAGTAGACCTTGAGGGGAAAGGTGGCAAATGGTGCATGGCATGTGTGACACGTAGACTGTTATTTACTGAGAGGAGCTCATTAGAAACCACCAAGAAGCAAAAGCTGCAGTGAAGGCACTATTCAGAAGGTAATACGAGGACTGCCATATTTTTCAGATGAGGTACCAAGATAGGAAATTTCTACAGGGCCAAAATTACTCTACCTGACAAAGTAAAGTGGAAGATGTTTGGAGTTTGCTACTTCAAATTAATATTGATTACATTTATTTATCATTCAACAAACATTTATTGAGCACCAGGCATTTGAACTGAGTGCTAAGAAAACACAGATAGGCTGGGTGCTGTGGCACATGCCTGTAATCCCAGCACTTTGGGAGACTGAGGGGGATGGATCATCTGAGATCAGGAGTTTGAAACCAGCCTGGCCAACATGGTGAAATCCTATCTCTACTAAAAATACAAAAATTAGCCAGGTATGATGGTGGGTACGTGTAGTCTCAGCTACTTGGGAGGCTAAGGCAGGAGAATCTCTTGAACCCGGGAGGCAGAGGTCGCAGTGGGCTGAGATCACACCACTGCACTCCAGCCTCGGCAACAAAGCCAGACTCCATCTAAAAAAAAAAAAAAAGAACACAAAGATAAACAATGCACATCCTATTCTTGAAGGGCTCAGAGTGATCAAAAGAAGACTATAGAATCAAAGATGAAGAGAAAGAACAGAGTAAAAGGACGTTTCAGCAGGAAGTTCTGATTGTGACTGCTACATGTGAGTGTCCATAATTCCATCTACCCAAATCAGGGAATAGGAAGGAAAAAAGTTATGGCAAAAAAAAAAAAAAAAAGTAAGTGTGAAATTGGAAAGATTCCTGGGATATATGTGATGCACTAGGTTACAAAATAAAATTCAATTAAAAAGCCCAGGATTGTCTCCCACTGACAGTACAAAGAGCAGAAGCCAACCAGAAGAAGAAATTTGCCTTATTAATTTATAGCTCTGGTAAAATTCCCCTGTGAGGTAACCAATGCCCCATCCCATGTCTGTGCAGTTACTCTTCCTCTGCTCTTTGGGACTCCAATCTCTACATCTATAATTGCAATTCCTAGAAAGAGTGCGTAAACTCATCATTGTATTCCTATTAATTAGAAAAGTAGCATTGTGACACAGAAAGATTTAACAAATAAGAATTATAAATAATGCTTTTGTGTAATTTATTCAAGTGCAATACATATCTTGTTATCCCAATTTTTCTTTGTTTTTAAACTAAATGCTTAACAATTTGATATACTAGAAAATTATAAGATTCATGATTTTAATGGACATATTTAGGCTAACTTAACTAGTTAAATTTATAGTCACTATTTAAATGATTAGGAAGATGTATTATACTACATTTATAAAACTTATTTTTAAGATGTTGAAATGCTTAAGATAATTTCACCTAAATGTATAAAATTTTATTTATTATTGTATTTTAAGTTTTGGGGTACATGTGCAGATCATGCAGAATTGTTGCATAGGTACATATATGGCAATGTGGTTTGCTGCCTCCATCCTCCTGTCACCTATATCTGGCATTTCTTCCCATGTTATCCATCCCCAACCTCCCCACCCCCAACTGTCCCTCTGTTAGCCCCACCCAACAGACCCCAGTGTGTGATGCTCCCCTCCCTGTGTCCATGTGTTCTCGTTGTTCAACACCGGCCTATGAATGAGAACATGTAGTGTTTGGTTTTCTGTTCTTGTGTCAGTTTGCGGAGAATGATGGTTTCGAGATTCATCTATGTCCCTACAAAGGACACGAGCTCATCGTTTTTTGTGGCTGAATATTATTTCTTTTTTTTTTTAATTGCATTTTAGGTTTGGGGGTACATGTGAAGAACATGCAAGATTGTTGCATAGGTATGCATGCGGCAGTGTGCTTTGCTGCCTTCCTCCCCTTCACCTATATCTGGCATTTCTCCCCATGCTATGTCTCCCCAGCTCCCCACCCCCCACTGTCCCTCCCCTATTTCCCTCCAAGAAACCCCAGTGTGTAGTGCTCCCCTCCCTGTGTCCATGTGTTGTCCTTGTTCAACACCCGCTTATGAGTGAGAATATGCGTTTGATTTTCTGCTCTTTTGTCAGTTTGCTGAGAATGATGGTTTCCAGGTTCATCCATGTCCCTACAAAGGACACAAACTCATCGTTTTTGATGGCTGCATAATACTCCATGGTGTATATATGCCATATTTTCCCTGTCCAGTGTATATCATCGATGGGCATTTGGGTCAGTTCCAGGTCTTTGCTACTGTGAACAGTGCTGCAATGAACATTCGTGTGCATGTGTCCCTATAGTAGAATGATTTATAATCCTTTGGATATATACCCAGCAATGGGATTGCTGGGTCAAATGGAATTTCTATCTCTAGGTCCTTGAGGAATCGCCACACTGTCTTCCACAATGGTTGAACTAATTTACACTACCACCAACAGTGTAAAAGTGTTCCTATTTCTCCACATCCTC
>NW_016107685.1:25071-27395 GCF_001604975.1 Cebus imitator
GGTTTGTTGTAAATAGCTTTTATTATTTTGAGATATGTTCCGTCAATACCTAGCTTATTGAGGGTTTTTAGCATAAAGGGCTGTTGAATTTTGTCAAAGGCCTTCTCAGCATCAATTGAGATAATTTTTTGTCTTTGGTTCTGTTTATGTGGTGAATTACATTTATAGACTTGCATGTGTTGAACTAGCCTTGCATCCCTGGGATGCCTAGTTGATCATGGTGGATAAGCTTTTTGATGTGCTGTTGCAATCGGCTTACCAGTATTTTATTGAAGATTTTTGCATCTATCTTCCTCATGGATATTGGCCTGAAGTTTTCTTTTCTTGTTGATTATCTGCCGGGTTTTGGTATCAGGATGATGTTTGTCTCATAAAATGATTTGGGAAGGATTCCCTCTTTTTGGATTATTTGGAATAGTTTCAGAAGAAATGGTACCATCTCCTCTTTGTATGTCTGGTAGAATTCAGCTGTGAACCCATCTGTACCTGTGCTTTTTTTGGGTGGTAGGCTCTTAATTGCTGCCCCAACTTCAGATCTTGTAATTGATCTATTCAGGGTTTCAACTTCTGCCTGGTTTAGGCTTGGGAGGAGGCAAGTGTCCAGGAATTTATCCATTTCTTCCAGGTTTAGTAGTTTATGTTAATAGAGTTGTTTGTAATAATCTCTGATGATGGTTTGAATTTCTGTGGAAGCTGTGGTGATATCCCCTTTATCATTTTTTATTGCATCTATTTGGTTATTCTCTCTTTTCCTTTTTATTAATCTGGCTAACGGTCTGTCTATTTTGTTGATCTTTTCAAAAAACCAGCTCCTGAATTTATTGATTTTTTTGAAGGGTTTTTTTGTGTCTCTATCTCCTTCAGTTCTGCTCTGATCTTAGTTATTTCTTGTCTTCTGCTAGGTTTTGAGTTTTTTTGATCTTGCTCCTCTAGCTCTTTCAATTTTGACAGTAGGTTGTCAATTTTAGATCTCTCCTTGCTTCTCATGTGGGCAGTTATTGCTATATATTTTCCTCTAGACACTGCTTTAAATGTGTCCCATACCAGAGATTCTGGTATGTTGTGTCTTCGTTCTCATTGGTTTCGAAGAACATCTTTATTTCTGCCTTCATTTCATTGTTTATCCAGTAAAGATTCAAGAGCCAGTTGTTCAATTTCCATGAAGCTGTGTGGTTTTCAGTTAGTTTCTGAATTCTGTGTTCTATCTGAATTGCATTGTGGTCTGAGAGACTGTTATGATTTCCATTCTTTTGCATTTGTTGAGGAGTGATTTACTTCCAATTATGTGGTCAATTTTTGAGTAGGTGTGATGTGGTGCTGGGAAGAATGTATATTCTGTGGATTTGGGGTGGAGAGTTCTGTAAATGTCTATTAGGTTTGCTTCTTCCAGGTCTGAGTTCAAGTCCTGTATATCCTTGTTAATTTTCTATCTGGTTGATCTGTCTAATATTGACAATGGAGTGTTAAATTCTCCCACTATTATTATGTGGGAGTCTAAGTCTCTTTGTAAGTCATTAAGAATTTGCCTTATGTATCTGGGTGCTCCTGTATTGGGTGCGTATATATTTAGGATCGTTAGCTCTTCTTGTTGCATTGATCCTTTTACCATTGTGTAATGTCCTTCTTTGTCTCTTTTGATCTTTGTTGCTTTAAAGTCTATTTTATCAGAGACGAGAATTGCAACTCCTGCTTTTTTTTTGCTCTCCGTTTGCTTGGTAAATCTTCCTCCATCCCTTTATTTTGAGCCTTTGTGTATTCTTGTATGTGAGATGGGTTTCCTGGATACAGCACACTGATGAGTTTTGTCTTTTTATCCAATTTGCCAGTCTGTGTCTTTTGATTGGGGCATTTAGTCCATTTACATTTAGGGTTAATATTGTTATGTGTGAATTCGATACTGCCATTTTGATGCTAGCTGGCTGTTTTGCCTGTTAGTTGATGCAGTTTCTTCATTGTGTTGATGCTTTTTACCATTTGGTATGTTTTTGGAGTGGCTGGTACTGGTTGTTCCTTTCTATGTGTAGAGCCTCTTTCAGGAGCTCTTGTAAAGCAGGCCTGGTGGTGATGAATTCTCTGAGTACTTGCTTGTTCGCTAAGGATTTTATTTTTCCTTCACTTATGAAGCTTAGTTTGGTTGGATAATATGAAATTCTGGGTTGAAAACTCCTTTCTTTAAGGATGTTGAATATTGGCCCCCACTCTCTTCTGGCTTGTAGGGTTTCTGCTGAGAGATCTGCTGTGAGTCTGTTGGGCTTCCCTTTGTGGGTAACCCACCTTTCTCTCTGGCTGCCCTTAGCGTTTTCTCCTTCATTTCAACCCTGGTG
>NW_016107685.1:28579-32010 GCF_001604975.1 Cebus imitator
TTGTTCTGCTGCCTTTTTTTTTCAGGGCTGCCCTGCCCAGCAAGGAGGCAGCCTAGTCACTGTCTGCCTGCAGAAGCTTTGCTGAGCTGCTGTGGGCTCCACCCAGCTGCTGTGTGAGCTTCCCTGCAGTCCTGTTTATATGGGTGTGGTTAGAACTGCCTCAGCAATGGTGGCCCACCTCTGTAATGGCAGACTCTCTCTGTAATGTCAGGTTGCCTCTGCAATGGCGGGCTGCCTTAGGAATGGCAGACTACCTCCGTAGTGGTGGAGTGCCTTGGTAATGGCAGACACCCCTCCCCCACAGAGCTGGACCATCCCGGGTTCAGCTGTGCTTGCTGTGAAATACTCTCAACCCAGAGCATTTTCAATTGCTGCTTTTTGTGTGTGTGGGGGGTGTGACCAGCCAATCCCGATCGCCTGGCTCCATGACTCAGCTTTATTTTTTTTTTAGTTGAATGGTAGACTCTCTCCCACGTGTTCCAGTTGCCTGTTGAAAAGGTGCCGGGATCTGTGTGATTTCCCGTGCAGCGACTCACTGCGCCCACTGAAAGAGTAGCGCTGAGATTCGTGGCAGTTTTTTTACCTGGGAATCTCCTGGCCTGGCTCCCTGTTTCAGTCCCCTTTTAAATCAGATGATTCACCAGCTAAAAGGGCACCTGGACCAGTGTATTTTGCATGGAGAACTGCCGTGCGAAGGCGCTGACAAAGCCACCACTCTGGCCAAAACAGCTGCGCCAGCCAAAACAGCCACGCTGGTGACCCGTGGGGCTCCTCTGCCTGGGAATCTCCTGGTCTGCGGGCTATAAAAATCTGCCTGGAAATGCGCGTCCACTCACCCTCTGCACTCTCACCGGGAGCTGCAATCCTGAGCTGTTCCTAATTGGACATCTTGGATCCTCTCCTTGGCTGAATAGTATTTCATGGTGTATATGTGCCACGTTTTCTTTGTCCAGTCTATCACTGATGGGCATTTGGATTGGTTCCAGCTCTTTGCTATTGTAAACTGCCACAGTGAAGATACATGTGCATATGTCTTTATAATAGAATGATTTATTGTCCTTTGGGTATATACCCAGTAACAGAATTGCTAGGTCAAATGGAATTTCTATTTCTAGGTCCTTGAGGAATCGCCACACTGTCTTTTACAATGGTTGAACTAATTTACACTCCCACCAACAGTGTAAAAGTGTTCCTATTTCTCCACCTCTTCTCCAGCATCTGTTGTCTCCTGATTTTTTAATGATCGCCATTGTAACTGGTGTGAGATGGTATCTCAATGTGGTTTTGATTTGCATTTATCTAATAACCAGTGATGATGAGCATTTTTTCATGTTGGCCTCATAAAGGTCTTCTTTTGAAAAGTGTGTGTTCATATCCTTTGCCCACTTTTGAATGGGTTTATTTGTTTGTTTTTCTTGTAAATCTGCTTTAGTTCTTTGTACATTCGGGATATTAGCCCTTTGAGTATAAAAATTTTTTCCCATTCTGTTGGTTGCCAGTTCACTCTAATGACTGTTTCTTTTGCTATGCAGAAATTCTTAAGTTTAACTAGATCCTATTTGTCTATTCTGGCTTTTGCTGCCATTGCTTTTAGTATTTTAATCATGAAGTCCTTGCCTACGCCTATGTACTGAATGGTGTTTCCTAGGTTTTCTTCTAGGGTTTTTATGGTGTTTGGTCTTATGTTTAAATCTTTAATTCATCTAGAGTTAATTTTAGTGTAAAGTGTAAGGAAGGTGCCCAGTTTCAGCTTTCTGCACATGGTTAGCCAATTTATTAAACAGGGAATCCTTTCCTCATTGCTTGTTTTTGTCAGGTTTGTCAAAGGTCAGATGGTTGTAGATGTGTGGCATTACTTTTGAGGCCTCTGTTCCATTCCATTGGTCTATATCTCTGTTTTGGTACCTGTACCATTCTGTTTTGATTACTGTAGCCTTGTAGTGTAGTTTGAAGTCAGGCAGCATGATGCCTCCAGCTTTGTTCTTTTTGCTTAGGATTGTCTTGGCTATGCAGGCTCTCTTTTGGTTCCATATGAAATTTAAAGTGTTTTTTCCAGTTCTGTGAAGAAGGTCAATGGTTGCTTAATGGGACTAGTGTTCAATCTATAAATTACTTTGGGCAGTATGGCCATTTTCATGATGCTGATTTTTCTTAACCATGAGCAAGGAATGTTTTCCATCTGTTTGTGTCCTCTCTTATTTCCCTGAGCAGTGGTTTGTAGTTCTCCTTGAAGGGATTTTTGCATCCTTTGTTAGTTGTATTCCTAGGTATTTTGTTCTCTTTGTAGAAATTGTGAATGGGCGTTTACTCATGATTTGGCTCTCTGTTTATCTGTTATTAGTGTATACGAATGCTTGTGATTTCTGCACATTGATTTTGTATACTGATACTTTGCTGAAGTTGCTTATCAGCTTAAAGAAATTTTGTGCTGAGACAGTGGGGTCTTCTAAATATCCAATCATGTCATCTGCAAATAGAGACAATTTGACTTCTTCTTTACCTAACTGAATACCCTTTATTTCTTTTCCTTACCTGACTGCTCTGGCTAGAACTTCCAATACTGTATTGAATAGGCATGGGGAGAGAGGGCATCCCTGTCTAGTGCCACTTTTCAAAGAGAATGTTTCCAGTTTTTGCCCATTCAGTATGATACTGGCTGTGAGCTTGTTGTAAATAGCTGTTATTATTTTGAGATAAGTTATCAATACCTAGTTTATTGAGAGTTTTTAGCATAAAGGGCTGTTGAATTTTGTCAAAGGCCTTCTCTGCATCTATTGACATGATCATGTGGTTTTTGTCTTTGGTTCTGTTTATGTGATGGATTACATTTATAGATTTGCATATGTTGAACCAGCCTTGCATCCCTGGATGAAGCCTACTTGATCGTGATGGATAAGCTTTTTGATGTGTTGTTGCATTTGGTTTGCCAGTATTTTATTAAAGATTTTTGCATCGATGTTCATCATGGATATTGGCCTGATGTTTTCTTTTTTAGTTGTGTCTCTGACAGATTTTGGTATCAGGATGATGTTGGTCTCATAAAATGAGTTAGGGAGGATTCCCTCTTTTTATTGTTTGAAAAAATTTCAGAAGGAATGGTGCCATCTCCTCTTTGTACATCTTGTAGAATTTGGCTGTAAACCTGTCTGGACCTGGATTTTTTTTTGGTTAATAGGCTATTAATTGCTGCCTCAACTTCAGACCTTGTTATTGGACTATTCAGGGATTCAACTTCTTTCTGGTTTAGTCTTGGGAGGGTGTAAGTGTCCTGGGATTTATCCATTTTCCAGATTTGCTATTTTATGTGCATAGAGGTATTTGTAGTAATCTCTGACTGTGGTTTGTATTTCTGTGGCTTCAGTGGTGATATCCACTTTATCATTTTTTTATTGCATCTGTTTGATTCTTCTCTCTTTTCATTTTTATTAGTC
>NW_016107685.1:32199-103007 GCF_001604975.1 Cebus imitator
AGCTCCTGGATTTATTGATTTTTTTTTTGAAGTATTTTTGTCTCTATCTCCTTCAATTCTGCCTGATCTTAGTTATTTCTTGTCTTCTGCGAGCTTTTGAGTGTTTTTGATCTTGCTCCTCTAGCCCTTTCAATTTTGACAACATGGTGTTGATTTTAGATCTTTCCTTTCTTCTCATGTGAGCAGTTATTGCTGTAAATTTCTTTCGGGACATTACTTTAAATGTGTTCCAGAGATTCTGGTACATTGTGTCTTCTTTCTCATTGGTTTTGAAGAACATCTTTATTTCTGCCTCCGTTTCATTGTTTATCCAGTCAATATTCAAGAGCAAGTTGTTTGGTTTCCATGAAGTTGTGCGATTTTGAGTGAGTTTCTTAATCCTGAGTTCTAATTTGATTGCGCTGTGATCTGAGAGATTGTTTGTTATGATTCTGTTCTTTTCCATTTGCTGAGGACTGATTTACTTCCAATTATGTGGTCAATTTTAGAGTAAGTGTGATGTGGTACTGAGAAGAATGTATATTCTGTGGATTTGGGGCGGAGAGTTCTGTAGATGTCTATTAGGTCCACTTGGTCCAGATCTGTGTTCAAGTCCTGGATATCCTTGTTGATTTTCTGTCTCTTTGATCTAATATTGACAGAGGATTGTTAAAGTCTCCCACTATTATTGTGGGGAGTCTAAGTCTCTTTGTAGGTCATTAAGAACTTGCCTTATGTATCTGGGTGCTCCTGTATTGGGTGCATATATATTAGGATAGTTAGCTTTTCTTGTTGCATTGGTCCTTTTACCATTATGTAATGCCCTTCTTTGTCTCTTTTGATCTTTGTTGGTTTGAAGTCTGTTTTATCAGAGATAAGGATTGCAACCCCTGCTTTTTTTTTCTCTGCATTTGCTTGGTAAATCTTCTTTCATCTCTTTATTTTGAGTCTATATGTGTCTTTGCATGTGAGATGGGTCTCCTGAATACAGTACACCACGGGGTCTTGACTTTTTATTCAGTTTGCCAGTCTGTATCTTTTGATTGGGGCATTTAGGCCATTTACATTTAATGTTAATATTGTTATGTGTGAACTTGATCCTGCCATTTTTTTTCTGGTTGGTTATTTTGCCTGTTATTTGGCACAGTTTTTTCATTGTATCCTTGATCTTGACCATTTGGTATGTTTTTGCAATGGCTGGTACTGGTTGTTCCATGTTTAGTGCTTCCTTCAGAAGCTCTTGTAAGGAAGGTCTGGTGGTGACGGAATCTCTCAGTAATTGCTTGTCTAGAAAGGATTTTATTTCTCCTTTATGAAGTTTAGTTTGGCTGGGTATGAGATTCTGGGTTGAAAGTTCTTTTCTTTGAGGATGTTGAATATTGGTCCCCTCTGTCTTCTGGTTTATAGGGTTTCTGTCAAGAGACCTGTTGTGAGTCTCATGGGCTTCCCTTTGTGGGTGACTAGACCTTTCTCTTTGGCTTCATTAGCACTTTTTCCTTCATTTCAACCCTGGTGAATCTGATAATTATGTGCCTTGGGGTTGCTCTTGTTGAGGATTATCTTTGTGGTGTTCTCTGTATTTCCTGGATTTGAATGTTGGCCTGCCTTGCTAGGTTGGAGAAGTTCTCCTGGATAATGTCCTGAAGAGTGTTTTCCAGCTTGGATTCATTCTCTCCATCACTTTGCAGTACACCGATCAAGTGCAGATTAGGTCTTTTCACATACTCCCATATTTCTTGGAGGTTTTGTTCATTTCTTTTCACTCTCTTTTCTCTAATCTTGCCTTCTAGTTTTGTTTCATTGAGTTGATCTTTAGTCTCTGATATCCTTTCTTCTGCTTGATCAATTCAACTATTGAAACTTGTGTATGCTTCACAAAGTTCTCATGCTATGTTTTTCAGCTCCATGAAGTCGTTTATGTTCTTCTCTAAGCTTCTTATTCTAGTTAGCATTTTGTCTAATTTTTTTCAAGGTTTTTAGTTGAAAAAGTTTTAGCTCAGAGAAGTGTGTTATTACCCACCTTCTGAAGCCTGCTTCTGTCAATTTGTCAAACTCCTTCTCCCTTCTGTTTTGTTACCATGTTGGTGAGGAGTTGTGATCCCTTGGAGAAGGAGAGGCCTTTTGGTCTTTGATGGTTTCGTCCTTTTTGCCCTGGTTTCTTCCCATCTTTGTGGGTTTATCTAGCTTTGATCTCAGGGAGCCATTTGAGAAGGCGGTTTTCTGTCCCTTGTCTGCCTGCAGGGGCACTGCTGGGCTGCCACCGCCTTGGTGGAGCTGCTGTGTTTGCTGTGTCTTTTGTTTACACAGGAAGATTAGAATGCCCTCTGCAATGGTTGCTGCCTTCCTCCACTGAGCTCGATAGTTTTGGGTCGAGCTCGAACTGATGTTCTGGCTGTGAAACTCTCAAGCGAGAGGGCTTCAGTTTGCTGGGCTTTGTCAGGATAGGGACCCACCTAGCCCTATTGCCTGATTCCCTGCTTTTGGCTCCCCTTCTTTGTTGGGGGCAGGTAGCTCTGTCCTGCAGGCTTTTTCATTGTTAGCCAGTACGTCCACTTAGATCTGTGCCAACAACTTACACCCCTGGCTGGGGTTACTGCTCAGCTCTGTGCAGGTACCTCACGGGTGCTTTTCAGCCCAGTGACGATCTCCTGGTCTGTGGGTTGCAGACGGCTTGTGTGAAGTGCAATATCTGAACTAGAATGCTGGAGGAGGGCCTCCTATCCTCCTAGCAGATGTACTTTCAGGGTGGGGCAGCACCCCACCCTGCCTTGATTTGCCCTCTTTTGGTTATACCTACTGTCCAACTAGTCCCATTGAAATGAACCTGGTTCTTCATTTGGAAATATGTAGATCACTCGTCTCCTGCGTCTTTCTCACTGGGAACTGCACTCTGGAGCTGTTTCTATTTGGCCCTTTTGGTGGAGCCCTCAATTTTATTTATTAGCATTATAAGACTTATTTGATGGAGAACAATTTTGTTTAACACCTGCATTGGATGTTTGGAGTGTTTGATATAATCACATTTTAAATTTGTGATCTTAGTTTGATATATTCACAGAAATTTAATCAATTGCTTAAATAATGCCTAAATATTTAGGAGAATTTTAGTCATTAGATTTATATATTTTCCTTATTTCAAAATATTTAAAGAATTTGATTAAATGTAAAATTGACATTTAAAACTTTAGGGAAATTTAATCTGTCACATTAATGAGCCAATGAGAATTTAGCAAAGAACAAATGCAAACAAGTGTTTTTATTTTGAAACAAAATTATTAGATTTAAAATCATTATAACAGTTAACATGTAGAATTTAGTATGTACCATTATAAGACTGTTATAGTATTACTCCTTGCCACAATTCACAGAGGCAGGTACTTTTTTTCCTATTTTACAGATGAGAAAATCAAGGTACAGACATGTTAGTGGCTGCTTTATCAAATGTGTTAGTTTCTTAGGGTTGCCATAATGAAGTATCACAAGCTGGAAGGTTGAAAATAACAGAACTTTATTGTCTTATGGTTCTGGAGGCTAGAAATCTGAAGTCAAGGTACCAGTGGGCCCATGTTTCCTCTGAAGGCTGTAGGGGAGAATTCTTCACTGCCTCTTCCTAGCTTTTAGTGGTTGCCAGCAATTCTTGGCTTATAGCTGCATCACTTCAATTCCTGCCTCCATTGTCACATGGCAGTCTCCTGTATGTCCCTCTGTGTCTTTCGATGGCCTTCTTAAAAGGACACTAGTCATGGAATTTGGTGCCTACCCTGATCCAGCATAAGCTCATCTTAACATATCTGCAAAGACCTTATTTTCAAAGGTGACATTCTGAGGTTCTGGGTAGACACAAATTTTGGGAGGACACTATTCAAACCAGTACCCCATAGTCACCAATCTCCAGCACATTAATAAACTCAATGTCAGTCCTTAATCCTCATTTTATTTACATATTATTTGTCACATCTGGGCATTCCTTCTTTCTGGAAACAATTTCTGTCTTGCCTTCTAGGATACTACACCCTCTTGGTTTTCTTACTACTTCAATGACTTGTTCCTTCCCAGTCTATTAGTTTCTCTTCTTTTCTCTCTCTACCTTTAAGTAGAATATCTCAGTTCTTAGTCCTGGGACCTCTACACTTTACCATTTACATCTCATTCATTTTTACAGCCTGATCTTTCATGTTTTCCTGTGGATATCCAATAGTTGCTTCAAACTTACTAGGTCCAACTCCTGACCATCCCACATAGGTGCTCTAACTGCAGTCTTCTGAGCTCACTTCATGGCAGATCTGTCTTTCCATGATTAACCTTGGGATCATCCTTTATGTCTCTCATACCCTACAGAAAACCCTATTGGGTCTCCCTTCAAAATGTACCCAGAATGTAACTGCTTCTCACTGGTGCAAGCCTCCGTTATTGCCCTCTGGATTGTAGCAGTAGACTCCTAATGGGTATTCTCATGTCCAGCCTTGTCATTATCTATTCTCAACACAGCAGCAGAGGGATCAGTTATACCTTTGGATCATGTCAAAGCTCTCTTAAAAATTGCCATCTCAGTGAATGAGCCAATGTACTTTTGAGGCTCTACTGGGTTCAAGTAACCTGAGCTCCACCCATTGTTACCTTTCTGATCGCATCCCCTACTTCTTTTTTTCCCTCCTGCATCCCCTACATTGCTCTTCTCACTATTCCTTGTGTGAACTTTCTTAAGGCCTTTGTATTGGCTGTTCCCTCAGCCTGTATTTCTGCATGGCAACAGGGCTTGCTCCCTCATATCCTTCAAGTGTTTGCTCAAATATTCTAATTATTTGTGAGCCCTACCATTACCTCCATTAAAATTAACCCCTGTAAAAAGTAATCTATATCACATTTCTGATCCCCCTTACATGCTTTATTTTTCATAGCATTTACCTCTGTGTCTCCCACATAGCAAGTTTCACTTGGGCAATGAATTTTGACTATTTTCTCCCTAAAAATGTGTCTTCAGTACCTATAGTACATATTCAATTAATATTTGTTGAACAAATAAATAAATGCTTGAAACTCTCCATTTCCTCTGCAAAGTGATTGTTTCAAAGGAAGCTTGATTGATTCTTACTTGAACAGAATTCTTATAATACAGCAAATGATGCCACACAATGAAGCACCTTGAAAGATTGCTAGGATAAGCTGACAGCATGGCAGCCAACATAGTGATTTCAGGCTTGCAGGAATTCTGTGCTTTCTGGAGGAGATGATCATGGGTTTCCCAACCTGCCTTTTAAATTAATGTAAGTACCTTATAAAGACCTTTATGAGAAATATTTGAGCCTTCATGCCACTGCAAATCTATCTGAGATGATGACAGGGACCTTCACTGCTATTGTCTTAACTTTCATGGGTGTTGCCTTGATCTCTGGCTTTCAGAGCTAGCTCTCAGTTACTTTGGTGCATTCACAGAACCACTGTGCCTGTGATTTGAAAAAACTTGGCATGCAGAATTTATCTAAGAAATCAGTTAAGTAAAACTTGTAAAAATCATTTTACAAGTTGTAAGATAGAAGAAATTAAAATTCTGTCCAACAAGAACTTATTCAGTGCTGACTGTGCCAGGCATTTTGCCAGGTGCTTGTTATACAATGATGAATAACACTCAGGCCCATTCTCAAGGAGCAGCATGAGGTGCTGGGGATGACAAACACACAGATAGTATCAAGGGGCACCAAATGCTATGTCAGGGACAGGCGCAGGGTGCTAGGAGAAGATAGCACAGATGAGAAACATTTAGCTCATACCACAGGATCTTCAGAATGTTTCCTGAAAAAGCTGACAATTGATTAGATGCTAAAAACACAGGTTGCATTCAGCCAGGAAATGGGGGATTGAAAGGACAGCACAAGAAAAAGTTAAAGCAGATGCAAAGTCATGGGGATGAATAGAAAGCATTGTGTAAATGACCAGCAATTAGGTGTGGCCCCCAACATAAAATATAAGGAGGAGATGGAGGCAGCATTGCAGAGGACCTTGAATGCCAAGGTAGGGATCTTGACCTTGATCTTGTTCAAGATGAAGGAGAGTTATTGAAGGATTTTTAAGTGGGAGAGTTACATGCTCAGATTTGTACTTTAGGACTTGAAGAAGTATAGAGGTTGGATTGAAGAGCAAACAGGAGAGTCAGAAAACCAGAACTGAGTGATAGTATGGGATCAGCTGAAGCACCCCTCTTGCCTTGACAGACCCCACTGAGCCTGGTCCTGTAGAAGTCCTGGTGAGTGAGGATGGGAAGGAGGTAGTTGGCTTCAGCACTTGAGAACTCTAGGTGGCTGGCCCAAAACAGTACTGGGGTATTTAAATTTAGCATTTCCTAAATAGGGACTAATGGAGCTCTGAAAAAATAAGTCAAAAATACAAATACCGAAGAGATCATGAATGAAGAGTCATATATCTATCACCCTCTCCCACCTCACCTTAAACTTTAGTGAACAATAAGATGGACATTAGATCTGTTCGCCTGTGAACATGACTTCAGGATATCACCATTACCACTTATGGAGGTTGGGCATTTTCTGGCTAAAGAGCAAGATCCCAAGGTCCTCTAGCTCTCATTTGCCTGACATGAGGAAGACACTGGAGGGAGGTGTAAACAGCCTGCTGCATGTGCAGGCACTTTGCCTCTCTCCTCTGGGTGCTTCCACCCACTGTGAGGAGCTGTGTGCAGACTACACTTTGTCTTAATCCTCCTTTGGGTACTTACACACTGACCAGCCCCCTCCTGCCTCCTGACTATTGCATACTAGAAACTTTTCCATGACCAAAGAGCAAAAGCTCAACTGCCATGTTTAGTAAGGGTCTCCAGTAAGCCCAAATCAACTAAATAGTAAAGTCAGTGGGTACTGATAGACCCTACACCCCAGACCTAAATGAGTCCACATCAGGAGAGAAGATGTATCTAACTAACTACAAAATAAAAACTAGAGGTGACGTGGTCAGTGTACAATCAAATACAAACTATTAAAGGAGTACTTTATTCTAAATGGGACATTGCTCACTAGATACTTCATGGAGAAGGTAGCACCTAAAGTGAACCCCGAGGATTATATTATGTAGGACTTATAGATAGTGGGTGACTTTCTTCTTGGTCACCTGCTGGGATCAGCCCCATCTGACTGGATGGTGATACTTGGTTTAGCAGACATGACTCAGAGAATGGTTATTTTTTGCCCAGAATTTACACAGGTCACAAAGAGCAGCTGTAGATTTCATAGCCTATTGGGATACCAAGAGGGACTAAACACCAACCCCATGAAGTCCTCAAGCAGGGGCCTTCACCCCTTTCCCAGGACCTTCATGCTCTCCTTTCCTTTTCCAGGTGTGATTTACAGATCTGTTTTTCTCTATTTGAGAAAAGTCTCAGAATTAGCTTAAATGGGCCAGGCACAGTGGTTCACGTCTATAATGCCAACACTTTGGGAGGCCAAGGTGGATGGATTGCTTGCTCTCAGGAGCTTAGGAAAAGCCTGGGCAACATTGTAAAACCCCATCTCTACAAAAAAAAAAAATTAGCCATGTGTGGTGGTGGGTGCCTGTAGTTTCAGCTACTTGGGAGGCTGAGGCAAGAGAATTGCTTGAGCCCAAGAGGTGAAGGCTGCAGTGAGCTGAGATGGTGCCACTGCACTCTAGCCTGGGTGACAGAGCAAGACTGTTTGTTTAAAAAAAAAAATTAGGGAGTATCTTGGGACATCAGCCAACATGGCCAAATAGAAGCAGCTCCAGAGCACAGCTCCCAGCAACAGAGATGCAGAAAGAGAGTAATCTCTGCATCTCCAATCAAGGTACCAGGTTCATTTCAATGAGACTGGTTGAACAGTGGGTACAGCCCAAATAGGATGAACCGAGGCAGGGCAGGGCACTGCCCCACCAGGGAAATGCAACTGACTGGAGGATTGGGAACTTCTCCCTCCCCCTCAGCCCTCTGGTTAAGATATTGCACTTCCCCCATGCCCTCTGCAGCCCACACACCAGGAGATCCCCACCAAAAGTGTCATGAGTTCTCAGCACAGATATGAGCAGCTGCTCCGGCTTGCACCTTGGGTTGTCAGCACAAGTCTGGATGGGCAATCTGACTAGCACTGGGAGCACCTGCAGGAAGAAGCTGCCCTCCCCCCAGAAAGAGGGAGAGCTGAGAGCAGGGAGACAGCGCATAGAGCTTGGTAGGTCCCACCCCCACAAAGCCCAGCAAGCTGGAGCCCTCTCACTTGAGAGTTTTGTGGCCAGCACATCAGTTTGAGCTCGACCCAGGATGACTGAGCTCAGTGGGAGGAAGGGAGTCTGCCATAGTGAAGGCAGGGCTCATTGCACCCGTGTAAACAACAGTCAGAGGAAGCCTATAGGGCAGCTGGGCTGAGGCTGAGGCAGCCCAGCAGCACCTCATCAGGCAAACAAGGGACAGATTACATCCTCAAGCAGCTCCCAGGCCTCTGCAGAATAATAATAATAAAAAAAAAGCCTCATACAAGAGAGTTCAGGCTACACCCAGTGGTTACCCAGTACTTCTGGGACGAAGCTACAAGAGCAAAGATCAAACAACAATCCTTGCTGCCTTGCAGCCCCCGCGGGTGATTCCCAGGCAACCAAGGCCTGGAGTGGACCTCCACCAGTCTTACAAAAAACAAAAAGAAATAATAGCCTCAATATCAACAGAAAGGACATCCATTCAGAGACCCCATCTGAATTCACCAGCTTCAAAGATCAAAGGTAGATAAATACATGAAGATGGGAAGAAACCAGCACAAAAAGGATGAAATCATCAAAGACCAGAATGCCTCTCCTCTTCCAAGGGATCACAACTCCTCACCAGCAAGGGAACATAACAGGATGGAGAAGGAGTTTGATGAATTGACAGAAGCAGGCTTCAGGAGGTAGGTAATAACAAACTTCTCTGAGCTAAAGGAACATGTTCTAACCCAATGCAAAGAAAATAAAAACCTTGAAAAAAGTTAGACGAAATGCTAAATAGAAAAACCAGTTTAGAGAAGCAAATAAATGACTTCATAAGCTGAAAAACACAGCATGAGAACTTCACAAAGCATACACAAGTTTCAACAGCTGAATTGATAAAGCGATAAAGCAGAAGGAACAGTATCAGAAATTGAAGAGCAACTCAATGAAATAAAATGAGAAGGCAAGATGAGAGAAAAGAGAGTGAAAAGAAGTTAACAAAGCCTCCAAAAATATGGGATTATGTGAAAAGATCTAATCTGTGCTTGACTGGTGTACCTAAATGTGACAGAGAGAATGAATTCAAGCTGGAAAACACTCTTCAGGACGTTATCCAGGAGGATTTCCCCAATCTAGCAAGGCAGACCAACATTCAAATACAAGAAATGCAGAAACCACCACAAAGATATTCTTCAACAAGATCAACCCCAAGGCACATATTCTTCAGATTCACCAGGGTTGAAATGAAGGAAAAAATGCTCAGGGAAGCCAAAGAGAAAGGTTGGGTCACCCACAAAGGGAAGCCTATGAGACTCACAGTGGATCTCTCAGCAGAATCTCTACAAGCCAGAAGAGAGTGGGGCCAATATTCAACATCCATAAAGAAAAGAAGTTTCAACCTGGAATTTCATATCCAGCCAACCTAAATTTCATAAGTGAAGGAGAAATAAAATTCTTTACGGACAAGCAATTGCTAAGAGATTTTTTCAACACCAGACCTTCCTTACAAGAGCTCCCGAAGGAAGCACTAAACATAGAAAGGAACAACCAGTACCAGCCACTGCAAAAATGTACCAAATGGTAATGACCAATGACGTAATGAAAAAACAGCTTCAACTAATGGGAAAAACAACCTACAGTAACAACATGACAGGATCAGATACACACACAGCAATATTAATGTTAAATGTACATGGCCTAAATGCCTCAATCAAAAGACACAGACTGGGAAACCGGAAAAAATGTCAAGACCCAATGGTGTGCTGTGTTCAGGAGACCCATCTCATGGGCAGAGACACACATAGACTCAAAATAAAGGGATGGAAAATGATTTACCAAGCAAATGGAAAAAAAAAATAAAGCAGGGGTTGCAAGCCTAGCCTCTGATAAAATGGACTTTAAACCAAAATGATAAAAAAGACAAGGGCATTACATAATAGTAAAAGGATCAATGCAACAAGAAGACCTAACTATCCTAAATATATACACATCCAATACAGGAGCACCCAGATACATAAAGCAAGTTCTTAATGATCTACGAAGAGACTTAGACTCCCACAAAATACTAGTAGGAGACTTTAACACTCCACTGTCAATATTAGATCAAAGAGACAGAAAATCAACAAGGATATCCAGGACTTGAACACAGATCTGAACCAAGCAAACCTAATAGACATCTACAGAACTCTCCACCCCAAATCCACAGAATATACATTCTTCTCAGCACCACATTGCACTTACTCTAAAATTGACCATATAATTGGAAGTAAATCAATCCTCAGCAAATGGAAAAGAACAGAAATCATAACAGTCTCTCAGACCACATAGCAATAAAATTAGAACTCAGGATTAAGAAACCCACTCAAACTACATGGAAAATGAACAACTTGCTTCTGAATGATGACTGGATAAACAATGAAATTAAGGCAGATATATAGATGTTCTTTGAAACCAATTAGAATGAAGACATAACGTACCAGAATCTCTGGGACACATTTAAAGCAGTGTCTAGAGAGAAATTTATAGCAATATATGCCCACATGAGAAGTGAGGAAAGATCTAAAATTGACACCCTATCATCAACATTGAAAGAGCTAGAGAAGCAAGATAAAAAAAATACTCAACAGCAAGCAGAAGACAAGAAATAACTAAGATCAGAGCAGAACTGAAGGAGGTAGAGACACAAAAAACCCTTCAAAAAAATCACTAAATACAGGAGATTGTTTTTTGAAAAGATCAACAAAATAGACTGCTAACCAGACTAATAAAAAAGAAGAGAGAAGAATCAAATAGATGCCAAAAAAAATAAATAAAAAAAAGGATAAAGGGGCTATCACCACCAATTCCACAGAAACACAAACTACAATCAGAGATTACTACAAACAACTCTATGCTCATAAATCAGTAAATCTGGAAGAAATCAATAAATTCCTGGATACTTGCACCCTCCTAAGACTAAACCTGGAAGAAGTTGAAACCCTGAATAGACCAATAACAAGGTCTGAAGTTGAGGCAGCAATTAATAGCCTACCAACCAAAAAAAGTCCAGGTCCAGATAGGTTCACAGCTTCTGAAATTATTCCAAACAGTAATAAGAGGGAATCCTTCCTAACTCATTTTATGATACCAACATCATCCTCATACTAAAACCTGGCAGAGACAGAACTAAAAAAGAAAACTTCAGGCCAATATCCATGATGAACATAGGTGCAAAAAATCTTCAATAAAATACTGGCAAACCAAATGCAACAGCACATCAGAAAGCTTATCCATTACAACTGAGTAGGCTTCATCCCACGGATGTAAGCCTGGTTCAACATGTGCAAATCTATAAATGTAATCCATCACATAAACAGAACCAAAGACAAAACCCACATGATTATCTCAAGAGATGCAGTGAAGGCCTTCAACAAAATTCAGCAGCCCTTTAGCTAAAAACCCTCAATAAACTAGGTATTGATGGAATATATATCAAAATAATAAAAGCTATTTATGATAAACTCACAGCCAATATCATACTGAACTAAAACTGGAAGCATTCCCTTTGAAAAGTGGCACTAGACCAGAATGCCCTCTCTCACCATTCCTATTCAATATAGTATTGGCAGTTCTAGCCAGAACAATCAGGCAAGAAAAAGAAAGAAAGGGTATTCAATTAGGAAAAGAGGGAGTCAAGTTGTCTCTATTTGCAGATGACATGATTGTATATTTAGAAGACCCCATCATCTCAACACAATCTCCTTAAGCTGATAAGCAACTTCAGCAAAGTCTCAGGATACAAAATTAATGTGCAGAAATCACAAGCATTCGTATACACTAATAACAGAAAGAGAGCCAAATCATGAGTAAACTTCCATTCACAATTGCTACAAAGAGAATAAAATACCTAAGAATGCAAAAACCCCTTCAAGGGGAACTACAAACCACTGCTCAAGGAAATAAGAGAGGACACAAACTGATTGAAAAACATTCCTTGCTCATGGTTAATAAGAATAAACATTGTGAACATGGCCGTACTGCCTAAAGTAATTTATAGATTCGACGCTATTCCCATCAAGCTACCATTGACCATCACAGAAGTGGAAAAAAACACTTTAAATTTCATATGGAACCAAAAGAGAGCCTGCATAGCCAAGACAATCCTAAGCAAAAAGAGCAAAACTGGAGGCATCACGCTACCTGACTTCAAACTATATTACAAGGCTACTGTAATCAAAACAGAATGGTACTGGTACCAAAACAGATATATAGACCAATGGAACAGAGCAGAGGCCTTGGAAGCAACACCACACATCTGCAACCATCTGATTTTTGACAGGTTTGTCAAAAGGCAATGGGAAAAAGAATCCTTGTTTAATAAATTGTGTTGGGAAAACTGGCTAACCATGTGCAGAAAGCAGAAACTGGACCCTTTCCTTACATCTTACACTAAAATTAACTCTAAATGGATTAAAGATTTAAACATAAGACCTAACACCATAAAAATCCTAGACTAAAACCTAGGCAACACCATTCAGGACATAGGCATAGGCAAGGACTTCATGACTAAAATACCAAAAGCAATAGCAACAAAAGCCAACACAGACAAATGGGATCTAATTAAACTTAAGAGTTTCTGCACAGCAAAAGAAACAATCATTAGAGTAATCAGCAACCAAAAGAATGGGAAAAAATTTTTTGCAATCTAACCATCGGACAAAGGGCTAATATCCAGAATCTACAAAGAACTAAAGAGATTTACAAGAAAAAAACAAACATTCAAAAGTGGGTGAAGGATATGAATAGACGCTTTTCAAAAGAAGACATACATGAGGCCAAAAATACATGAAAAAATGCTCATCATCACTTGCCATTAGAGAAATGCAAATCAAAACTACATTGAGATACCATTTCACATCAGGTAGAATGGTGATCACTAAAACATCAGGAGACAACAGATGCTGGAGAGGATGTGGAGAAACAGGAACACTTTTACACTGTTGGTGGGAGTGTAAATTAGTTCAACCATTATGGAAGACAGTGTGGCAATTCCTCAAGGACCTGGAAATAGAAATTCCATTTGATCCAGCAATCCCATTACTAGGTATACACCAAAGGACTATAAATTGTCCTATTATAAAGACACATACACACCCATGTTCATTGTGGCACTGTTTATAATAGCAAAGACTTGGAACCAACCCAAATACCCATCAATGATAGAGTGGATAAAGAAAATGTGGCACATATACTCCATGGAACACTATGCAGCCCTAAAAAAGGATGAGTTCATGTCCTTTGTAGGGACATGGATGAATTTTGAAACCATCATTCTCAGCAAACTGACACAAGAATAGAAAACCAAATGCCGCATTTTCTCACTCATAGGTGGGTGCTGAACAATGAGAACACATGGATACAGGGAGAGGAACATCACACACAGTGGTATGTTGGGGTTTTGGGGGCCAAGGGAGGGACAGCAGGGAGGTTGGGGAGGGATAACACTGGGAGAAATGGCTGATGTAGGTGACTGGGGGATGGAAGCAGCAAACCACTTTGCCTTGTATGTACCTATGCAACAATCCTGCAAGATCTGCACATATACCCCAGAACTTAAAGTACAATAAAAAAAAAACTGGCTTAAACATTGGGATGCTGTATGGAACATATACATCTAACAGGTTGAAAATAACTTCATTTTGAAAATTCTATTAAATATGTGCTAATTTTGGAAAATGTATTGTCTTGTAGCTTGCTTTTTTTTGTTTGTAAAAGAGAGAAAGAGACAGAGAAAAAAAAAAGGCCCTTAAATGTGTTTGTTTGAAAAGAGGATACAGGATAAGAAACTGTCTTTTACCCCTAAAGTTTTAGAGGCTTTTACTGATGTTATTAGTAATATTTTTTGCACTATTCCAACTATTAGCTTTTGATCTCAAAGATACTCACAATGTTAAAACAAATAAAACCTATTAGCCTAATTCATTTTCTCTAATTTGTGTCACTGCTGTCCTCTATAAACTGTGGCTGATAGTAGGCCATGGCACGTATCTCTCAGACATACTGTTAGCACTGGGCCTTTGCATGACTTAGAAATAGAAGCCTCCTCCAGGGAAACACCACTTGGTGAGTGGAGAGAAAGCTGACTTCAAGCTGACTTTAGCTTCACACATCTCTTCCTTCTGGCATCCTAGTGAAGAAACCCCTGCAAGACAGTGTGCTGGGGCTCTGGGGAAACAGCTCTTTGGGGAGGTATCAGATACCTTAGGTTATTAAAGGGAATGCCCAGGTCCTGTCTCAGAATGAGAGGCTGTGTTATTCTGCATAATAATGTAAAATGTGTTACCCATAGGCAGTTTCCTATTAGCAGAGGCTATTAGATGGATGTTTCTTTCCCTGGCTACAGAATTTTCAATTTTGGTTATTATAAATTAGACAATTTACATTGTTTAATTCACTCATGTTATCCCCAGCTGTTAGGAAATCTTCATTAAATGCTACAGTCTGAAATTTGCATGCTTTTGGGAAATGGGGAAAGGGGCTGTGTCTATGCTTGGGATAGGTTGGGGGGATAGGGCAGGAAAAAGATGGTGGCAAAGCAGCTGAAGGTCTCTAAAGATGGCTGTAGAGAAGCCTGGAGTGCAGCTGGGAGCAGAAATGGTAAGCATCATCTGGAATCGTGAGATGCATAAAAGACCATTATTCAGGCCACTGCAGAGACACACAGTAGGAAGAAGTCAACTAAGGGCTAGAGAGAAATGGTGGGGACTCAGTTGGGGTATTTGAGTATTAAAATGAAGGGTGATTCTGGGAGCTGGAGGCTTGGAGTCTCATCAAGGGCTGGAAATCAGGTAGGTATCAAGGAGAGGAAAGTGTCTGGGGAGCAGCAATGTCAGAATAGGGGCAGCTCACCTGGACTTAGGGATTAGTGTCTTGCCCTGTGGGAAAGCTGAGCCCTCTTGGCCAGCTGGGAGCCTCTGGCCTGTCAAACCAGAATAGACCACAGAGAGAGCCTTCAGAAGAAGACTGGGCTTAAGGCCTCTTCCCTGGTGCTCCTGAGGTGGGTGAGTGAGATCTGAACTTAGGGGCCATGCTCTCCACAACCTGCCCTGACTCCCTTTTGGCCTCCTCTCTTACAACTCCACCTCTCATTGCTCATCGCCCCAGCCATACCTGCCTCCTCTCTACTTCTGGATAGGCCACCCTGAACCTTGCTTCAGAGCTGTGTGCTGGCCATCTGCTCCGTGATGGAAATGAGGCTTCCCAGGCCTTTGTTTGGCTGGCTGCTTCTGGTCAGTGATGGAAAGTGTTATTTTCTCAGAGCCTTCCCCAACCATCCAGCACAAAGGGAGTGCCCTATCACTGCTGTCGCATCTTGCTGTTGTATTTGCATCCTCCAGCTTGTGATGACCTCTTTTCCATTCAACTATATGCAATTTGCCTGTCTCCCTCCACCAGAATGCAAGCTCCATGGTTCAGGGATCCCTATTGCCTTGCTTCCAGTGTTGGGAATGGCATTGAGGGACTCTGTTAACTTCTCTTCCCGGGTCCACAAGGGGTGTGATTTCAAAGGCAAGAACTTCCCAGCGCCATACCTCTGTCCACCCCCACCATCTGGGAGCCTAGAATTCTTTTTCTAACTTTCCTGTGTGCGGGAAGGTAGACTGCCCAGGTGAGCTTCCTTTGTTTAGAAACGTCCATGAAAAGCCCTGGAAGGAGGAGCTCTGTTGTGGGCTGGACAGCCAATCTGACATCAGAGTCAAAGATCAATCACTCGGAAGTTTGAGGGAACTCCTCTCATGGGACAAGAACTTGAATGGGGTGGGAGTAACTCCCAGATTAAAAGTCCCCCTTCCCCTTACCTGTGCGGTCTCTGTCTCTGGATCCCCTCCCTCAACAGCGTGGGAGCTCCCTCTCTCTCTCTTTCCCTACTTCTCTTTCTGTCTTTTTCTCTGCCTAATAAATCACTTTTCTGCAAAACTCTTTGGGTCTGATATTTACTTGAACAATATCACTGTGTCACCAGGATCTCCTACACATTCTTGGGTGAGTGAAAGCCCAAGGACCTGGAAAAAACACATCCAATCAGGGAACAGTGAGCGCCCACCCAGAGATGCTCCTGCAACCTGCTCCCATCCCCCAGTTACATCTCTGGTGAGCCAGGTAGGAGAGAAGGGCATAAGAGACTGTTACTTTAGAGTGGTGAGTGCAATCAGACCCTCTCACTTGCTTAACTCTGTCCTATCCCTTCTGTTAAATCTGGTAAGGAGAACTGCTGGGTCTGTGTGGGACCTGGCACCACAGGAGCAGCAGCTGCGGGTGAAGGTGCAGCTGGGCCAGATGCTCATGGTCAGCTTTGCAGGCTCCACCCAGCCTCTAAATAAAGTGGCCCAGCCACATTAAAAGGTGCTGCACCTGACTTTCTGCAAACCTGCTCCCTCCCTCTCTCTGTTGTTTCTCTGCATGCAGCCAGGCCAGGCCCAGGGGCTTCTGCCCCCAGTTGCTCCCCCCTAACCCTGCTGGCACCCTCACCACAGCACAGGAGTGCTTCCCCAGGCCTGCATGAGGCTGGTGGTGAGCAGCGCTCACAGTGGGATCCATGGCTTGTGGTCCCAGCAGTCCAGATGCAAGTCCTGCCTATCTTTTCCATAGCATGGGCTGGCTGCCATAATTTAAATGTACATGTGGCCCTGAGCCTGCCTCGGGAGCACAGGGCTTTGCCGAGCTGGGCAAGCACTCTTGGTGTCCAAGCATGGGCTGGGTCTCCCCCCGGCACTGGTCATGGCATTTTTCATTCTGGCAGTGCTTAAGGGAGCAGCCCAAGGACCGATTTCCCCAGGCCACATGCATAGCAAAGGCTGCAAACAGCTCTGCGTGCGTGGAACACACCTGGCTTTCAAACTCACAGTGGCAAGCAGTTTTTACTTTCAGACCCATACCTCCTGGGTCCAGATTTATGTAGGGCAGACTTCTTCCCAGAAGCCCCCTAGCACAAGAGCGGCCTACTAGTGCAGTCATTAAGGTGTAGGGCTGGAAGCCTCAAGGTCGCCAATTCAAATCCCCAGTAGGGTCAGGCTTGACTGGTGCTTAAATGAGGAACTTTTTCGGGAGTCCAGAAGCTGGAGGCTATAGGATATTGTGTTTTTTGTCACCCACAAATTTCCAAATGCAACTGAATGGTGCCAGAATCTAACAATGTACAATTTGTCTTGCTTAGGAATGGCTCTCCCTACGACAGAACTTTTCCATCTAGTAGACCATAGTCAAACCGGGTCCCAGGCTCAAAGAGTAAATTACAGGCCCCACAACCCTAGGTCATTTTCCTATGATGGAAAGTGGAGTGGGGAGGAGGCCTGGGTCCTGAGGGCATTGTTTCAGCCTTGGCCATGCAGCTATCCAGACTTCTTTGGATTGTTGTGTTCAGAGGTCACCCCTAGAAGTTTATACTCTAGGGCAGCTTTATAATCTGGCTTATATTAATGGAACTCTTACTGGGGAATATTGGTACCCATCACCCAAGCCTCACCGGCCTGGTTCAGGGACTCGCTGGTACGAAGCACCCATCCCAGCAGCCCATGTCTTTATGGTGGTCAACGAAGGCATGAAGACAGTGAGCATGAGTATCCATGATGCTGGTAAGTGTGATTAAACCCAGCACATGGGAGTCCCCCAAAAGATTATCACACATCTTGGGCATAAGGAAATTATGAGGTGCTATAACTGGGGGATGCCCCAGGCTGGCACCATAACTGGGGGATGCCCCAGACCTAGCTATTGCAATTAATAACCAGGGATGCAGGCATTCCTGTGTTTGATTTCAGATGGGTGCTATGCTTCCCAAGATAAAGTCTCCTTTAAAATGCATCCTGGAGAACTGGGACCAATTTGACACATGATCTTTGAAGAAGCAGCAGCTCATTTTTCTCTGTCAAACAGTGTGGCTGAAATACCCTCTGCCAAGTGGAAAAACCTGGCCTCCTAAGGAAAGTATACATTATGACACCATTCTACAACTAGGCCTGTTTTGTGAGAGTGAAGGTAAATGGTTTGTGGTCCCCTATATGCAAGTTTTCTTTTCTCTAAGGAATAATCCTAAGTTATGTAAAACTTGTACCCCATACCCTACTAACCCCTCCTCAGGACTGCCCCCACATTTAGGACTCCCTGTGGCTCCTCCCTCCGCAAATGCTGACCAGGCCTCCTCAGCTCCAATAACCCAAAAGGAGCCAGGGGAGGCTGAGACAGCCAAGGCACCACAGGCTTCTAGGATGCCCAGACTCTGCCCCCTACAGGCAGTAGGAGAATTTGGTCCAACTAAGGTGCACACTCCCTTTTCAATTTCTTACTTAAAGCAAATCAAGGTGGACTTAGGAAAGTTTTCAGATGACCTGGAGAAGTACATAGATGTTCTGCAGGGCCTGGGTCAGTCCTTCGAATTAGACTGGAAAGAGATCATGTTATTGCTTAGTCAAACCCTAACCAGCAATGAGAGAAAGGCTTCTCTAGCAGCAGCTCAAGAGTTTGGGGACACCTGGTACCTTAGTCAAGTACATGACCAAATGATGCCAAAGGAAAAGGATAGATTTCCTACAGGTAAACAAGCAGTCCCTAGCATGGACCCTCGCTGGGATCCTAACTCACAACAGGGGGACTGGAGTCACGGGAACCTCTTAACCTACATACTTAAGGGATTAAGGCAAACTAGGAAGAAGCCATGGACTATGCAGTGTTACCCATCATAACTCAGGGAAAGGAAGAAAACCCAACAACCTTCCTTGAGTGATTGTGGGAGGCCTTAAGAAAGTATACTCCCCTATTGCCAGACTCCACTGAGGGTTAGTTAATATAAAGGACAGTTTATTATGCAATCAGCAGCTGACATTTGGAGGAAGCTCCAGAAGCTGGCCCTGGGGCCAGAACAGAGTCTAGAATCATTGTAACCTAGCAACCTCAGTGTTTTATAATAGAGACAAGGAGGAACAGGCAGAACAGAACAGGAGAGACCAAAGAAAAGCTGCAGCCCTAGTCATGGCCTTCAGGCAAGCAGACTCGAGAGGCTCAAATGAGGGAAAGCCCTGGGTCAGCTGCCAGTCTGGCAGAGCTTGTTACCACTGTGGCATAACAAGACACTTTGTAAGAAATTGTCCCCAGAGAAATGGACCACCACCTCATCCTTGCCCACTGTGCCAAGGGGATCACTGGAAGGTACACTGTCCCAGGGGATGAAGGTTCCCAGGGCCTGAGGTGGCTAACCAGATGACCCAACAGCAGGACTGAGGGTGCCCAGGGCAAGTGCCAGCACAAGCCATCACCCTCACAGAGCCCTGGGTAAAGCTGACCATAGAGGGCCAGGAGGTTGATCTCCTTCTGGATACTGGTACGATCTTCTCCATATTACTCTCCTGTCCGGGACAGTTGTATTCCAAGTCTGTAACTGAGGAGTCCTAGGACAAGAAGTCTCCTGATATTTCTCCCAGCCCCTAAGCTGTAACTGGGGAAATATGCTCTTCTCCCATGCCTTCCTCATGATGCCAGAAAGTCCCACTCCCTTACTAGGGGTGGGACCTGTTAGCCAGAGCAGGAGCCATTACCTATATGAACCTTATCAGGATAATCCCTCTCTGCTGCCCATTATTTCAAGAAGGGATTAATCCCGAGGTTTGGGCAATGGATGGATAATTCAGATGGTCAAAAAATGCATGCCCAATTCAAATAAGACTAAAGGATCCCATCTCTTTTCCTTACCGAAGGCAGTACCCCCTAAGACCAGAGCCAAAAAGGGGCTACAGGATATTGTAAAGAACTTAAAAGCTCAGGGTCTAGTAAAGTCCTGTAACAGCCTTTGTAACACTCCAACTTTAGGAGAACAAAAACCTAATGGACAATGGAGGCTGGTGAAAGATCTCAGGCTTATTAACAAAGCTGTGATTCCTTTATACCCAGCTGTACCTAACCCTTACTCCTTGCCCTCTCAAATACCAGGAGAGGCACAATGGTTTATAGTCCTGGACCTTAAGGATGCCTTTTTCTGTGTACCATTACAACCTGACTCCCAGTTTCTCTTCATCTTTGAAGACCCTTTAGACCAGAGTTCTCAGCTCACCTGGACAGTGTTCCTCCAGGGCTTTTGAGATAGTCCCTACCTGTTTAGCTAGGCTGTAGCCCAGGACCTTAATAACTTTTCACATCCAGGTACTCTGGTTATTCAATATCTGGATGACGTACTTTTAACTGCAAACTCCAAAACCTAGTGTCAGCAGGCCACCCATGACCCCCTAAACTTCCTTGCCACCTGTGGATATAAGGTTTCCAAACCAAAAGCCCAACTTTGTAGGCAAGAGGTAAAATACCTAGGGCTTGTCTTGTCTAAGGGCACTCTAGCCCTTGATAAAAAATGTCTCCAACCCATGCTGGCCTTCCCCCGGCCAAATACCTATAAACAGTTGTGGGGATTCTTGGGAATAACTGGTTTTTGCTGATTGTGTATTCCCAGATATGGTGAAATGGTAAAACCCCTCTACACTCTGATTAAGGAAACCCAAAAAGCTAACACCCATCTAATACAATGGGACATTATAGCTGAGGCAGCCTTTCACACTCTGAAGCAGGCACTACTGCAGGCTCCAGCTCTAAGCCTTCCTACAGGGAACAACTTCTCCCTATATGTTACGGAAAAGTCAGGAGTGGCACTGGGAGTTCTCACCCAGACTTGGGGGACCACACCACAATCAGTGGCATACTTAAGTAAGGAAATTGATGCAGTAGTGAAAGGCTGGCCACACCGCTTGCGAGTCATAGCCACGGTGGCTATACTGGTCTCAGAAGCCGTTCAAATAGTGCAAGGGAAAGATCTAACTATATGGACTTCACATGATGTAGCTGGAATTCTGGCCCCTAAGGGAGGCTTATGGCTGTCTGACAATTGCCTACTCAAATATCAGGCCTTAATGCTTGAAGCGCCTGTACTTCAGCTGCACACATGTGCAGTCCTCAACCCAGCTACTTTTCTTCCTGAGGAAGAAGCAGACACAGAACAGGACTGTCGGCAGGTTATAGCTCAGAACTTTGTGGCTCGAGAGGATGTCTTAGAAACTCCTCTAGCCAACCCTGACCTTAACCTGTACACTGATGGAAGTTCATTTACAGAAAATGGAGTTAGAAAAACAGGATATGCAGTAGTCAGTGATCAAACAATGCTTGAAAGTAATTGCCTTCCTCCTGGAACTAGTGCCCAGCTGGCAGAACTGGTAGCCCTCACTCAAGCTCCAAAATTAGGAAAAGGAAAGAATATAAACATATACACAGATTCCAAATATGCTTACCTGGTTCTGCATGCCCGTGCTGCCATATGGAAGGAAAGAGAGTTCCTAGCCTCAGCAGGAACTCCCATTAAATATAAGGAAATTTTAGATTTATTACAAGCTGTCCAAGAACTGAAAGAGGTAGTGGTCTTACACTGCCAGGGTCACCAGAAAGGAGATGAGAAGGAAGCAGACGGCAATCGTGGAGCTGACCTAGAAGCAAAAAGGGCAGCTAGACAAGAATTTATAGAAGGACTTTTAATATGGGAAAACCCTCTCCAAGGAACTAAACCTCAATACTCATCAGAAGAGGTAGAGTGGGCAATTTCCCAGTGATATAATCTTCTTCCTTCAGGATGGCTAGCTACTGAGGAGGGAAAAGTACTCCTACCTGCTGCCAGCCAGTGAAAAGCACTTAAAACCCTACATCAAACCTTCCATGTGGGTATAGAGAATACATATCGAATTGCCAAATCTGTATTTACAGAGAAAGGTCTCTTGAAGGCTATCCAACAAATAGTCAAAGGATGTGAAATATGCTAGAAAAATAGTCCTTTGGTACATTGCAAACTCCTTCTAGGGAACAGCGAGCCAGTCATTACCTAGGTGAGGACTGGCAAACGGACTTTACCCATATGCCTAAGTCTCAGGGATATCAATATCTATTAGCATGTGTACATACCTACACCAACTGCATTGAGGCTTTCCCTGTAGGACAGAAAAAGCCCAAGAGGTAATAAAAGTCCTGATTAATGAAATAATCCCTAGATTTGGGCTCCCTGTCATCAAAATAATAACAGTCCTGCCTTCAAAGCTGCAGTGACCCAACGAATTTCCAGGGTGTTAAGAATACAGTATCATCTCCACTTTTCCTCACGGGAAGTGGAAAAGATGAATGAAATTATTAAGAGACACCTAAAGAAACTGGCACAGGAAACCCACCTCTTGTGGCCTTCTCTATTACCAATAGCACTCTTAAGGGCTCAAAACTCTCCTCAGAAAATAGGACTCAGCCCCTATGAGATGCTTCATGGACAGCCCTTTCTTACTAATGATCTTGTATTAGACAAGGAAACAGCAGATCTAATAAAAGATATAACCTATTTGGCTAAGTACCAACAGGCTCTTAGAACCTTACCTGAAGGACACCCTAAGGAAAAAGGAAAAGAAAAAGAGTTGTTCTGCCCTGGGGACTTGGTGCTTGCTTAGTCACTCCCCTCAGACTCTCCCTAACTAGGCCCATCTTGGGAAGGACGATTTTCAGTTATTCTGTCTATCCCAATGGCAGTTAAGGTGGTGAGAATAGACTTGTGGATTCATCACACTTGACTGAAGCCTTGGACACCTCCTGAAGAAAATCCCAGGCCCTCAACTCCATAGCTTGAAGTTCCAGGAGATGACCCTTTGTACACCTGTGAGCCATTAGAGGATATACGTCTGCTCTTCTGACAAGATCCCCAGGAAAGTAACTGCTCATGAGTCTAATGTACATCGTGGCATTAACAAGACGATCACTCTTAACTTTGCTATCTCTCAAACTCCAATTATTCCTTTCATAGTGGGGTGGGGGGAAGCTGGAATATTAGGAAAACTTGGTACTGACATTAGAAAAGTTACTACCTCTACTCAGTTTTAATATAAGCTATCTCTGGAGTTAAATAATAACATAAAAAGGTTGCTAATTCTATCTGCATAGGCAGCTCACTCTGCAGAAACAGCTTAACTCTTTAGCTGCTGTAGCTCTTCAAAGTAGAAGGGCCCTATATCTGCTAGAGAGAGCCTGTCTTTTTCTAGGGAGAAATGCTGCTACTTTGTAAACCAGTTAAGTGTGGTCTTAAAGAATTCAGGGATCATTCGAACATAGGGCTAAAGACCTTCAAGAAACAGTACTGTGGAGCTTGTTTAACAACTGGCTGTCCTGGCTCTATCTTCTCCTAGGCTTGTTTATAACCATTCTATATTTGTTGGCCTCTGGGCTTCTCACCTTTAACCTTCTTGTCACGTTCGTTTCTTCTAGAATTAAAACCATAAGGCCACAAATAATCCTGCAACTGGAACCCTGATGTCCTTGGTTCATGAACGCTATCATGGACCTCTAGATCAACCTGCACCCCTGAAAGACTCCCCTCTGGAGGAAACCTCAACTGCAGGGCCCCTTCTATGTCCCAATTCAGCAGAAAGTAGCTAAAAAGTGATCGACGCCCGTGTCCCAACAGCAGTTGGACTTTCCTGTTCAGAGGGGGGACTGAGGGGCTGTGTTAACTTCTCTTCCCGGGTCCACAAGGGGCATGGTTTCAAAGACAAGAACTTCCCAGCACCATACCTCTGTCCACCCCTCTGTCTGGGAGCCTAGAATTCTTTGTCTAACTTGCCTGCATGCAGGAAGGTCGACTGCCCAGGTGAGCCTCCTTTGATTAGAACAGCCCACAAAAAGCCCTGGAAGGAGGAGCTCTGTTGTGGGCTGGACAGCCAATCCAACATCAGCATCAAAGATCAATCACTCCAGCAGAAGTTTGACGGAACTCCTCTCATGGGACAAGAACTTGAATGGGGTGGGAGTAACTCCCAAATTAAAAGTCCCCCTTCCCCTTACCTGTGGGGACTCCGTCTCTGGATCCCCTCACATGCCAGTGTGGGAGCTCCCTCTCTCTCTGCTCCCCTACTTCTCTTTCTCTCTCTGCCTAATAAATCACTTTTCTGCAAAACTCTTTGGGTCTGATATTTACTTGAACACTAACATTGCACTACCAGGGTCTCCTACCCATTCTTGGGCGAGTGAGAGCCCAAGGATCTGAAAAAAACATATCCAATCAAGGAACAGTGAGTGCCCACCCAGGGATGCTCCTTGCAACCTGCTCCTGTCCCCCAGTTACAGCATGTGGCACATGGTAGGGCTCAATATACACTGGCTGAATGAATGCGTGCATGCTACAGACCAGGACATCTGAAGATGGTCATGGGAATTGATACCAGATAAGGCAGTGGCTGGCTCTTAGGGCTTAGGGAAACACTTTGGAGTATGTTCCCAGCTTGCACTGACAGTACCCACTACTCCCTATGGTGGGCATGGCACCATGCCTGGCTTTTTTTGTTTTGTTTTATAGAGACAGAGGTCTCAGTATGTTTCCCAGGCTGGCCTAGAACTCCTGAGCTCAAGCAACCCACTGACCTTAGCCTCCCAAAGTGCTGGAATTACAGGCATGAGCCACGGCGCCCAACCTCATTTTATTCTTTAAAGGAGTTTGAGTTAGCTTTTCTGTTCCTAGAAACCCAAAGCATTCTGCTTGACTCAGGGTGTGATAATTGTCCCATTAAAAGCTCTCTGGGCAACTGCCTCCATTGCTATCTTGTATGGAGTTTATGCTCTGCTCTAGGGAACAGCTTTCTCTGAAAGGACTATGAGTAAGGCAACAATAAAAACAAAAGCACTTTGGAAGGAAGGGAGGGAGTCATTCAGAGCTGTCCTAATGGACAGACCTGGAGCAACATGTGGAAGCCCCAATGAGATCATTTTGACTGTGTAGAAGCAAAACTGTCAAAAATCAGAACTTCTTTACAACAACCTCTCAAGATATTGCACAAGAGGATGGGAGAAGATTGCCTTTGAAATGGGCCCAACTTACGTACCCACACCTTTATGGGAAAGCAGTGGACAGAGTCAGAGAGCAGCTTTTCTGTGTGAGCAGAACTGCAGGGAACAGAAGCAGGAGTGAGAAGGCCTCTGGGAGCTAGGACATTCTTATTTAATACTTGATGCCAATGTGGCAACAAGCAGCATTGCTTATGAGTAGATTTTCTAGATGTTAATTACTTAAGATGATTATACATTCTGATTTATTTCACATTTGAATTTGATTTCTTACCATTGTTTGCTTCCTCAGTTTTTCTTATATATAAATCTGTAATGCTGTCAGTTCTGTCTTACTTAGTGACCCTGAATTGCTCATTCACATTTTAAAATTAACAACTGGATATTTTGTGTATTTTTTTCTCTGCTTTTGTGTGTTTAGACTAATTTTCTAGCTATTTCTTTCTCTAGAGTTGGGATTCAGCCAGCAGCAATGTCAGACTTATTGTTGCTCAGGGGTTACATGCTAGTCCCTTGCAAGAAACAGTTGCAGGCACAGCTGGATCCAGAGGTTTAGACAGTGTCATCAGGACTCATTATCACCTTCTCCACTTCTCAAGTATGCTTTCTTTTGTCTCACTCCATCCTGGAGGGCACTCTATTATTCTGATGGTGAGAGAGCAGCCAGCAACTCCACATTTGCATCCTCACAGCTTCAAGTCCAGTGGCAAGGTGTGACTTTTCCTGATAGTTCCAACAAAATTCCTGGGTCTAAATTGGGTCACACACTCACCCTGAACTAATTTCTGAATGTGATGATTGGGCCTAAGCTGGGGAGATGCAAAGATGCCCTGGAGCTGAGGATGTGGATACCTCTACCCAAACCACATGGTCAGAGAGGGGAGGGGGGCAAATCTTCAAATGAAAATGTGGCTCTTTTATCTGAAGAGGAGATGAAATGCCGCATAAGCAAAGTCATACATTTTCACTTCAGGGCTTTTCAAGCTAAGACAACAAGGGACAATTATGTTCTGCTTTGGAGGAATAAAATCTTTGCAACTAAAAAATTTAGTCTTAACAGTATCCAACATTTAAAACACATCTGTGGGAAAACCACACAGAACACAGCATGACTTCTAAAGTAAAAAAAGAGTATTCCATTAGCTTTCAGAGTTTTAAAAACAAAGGGCTTTCTGTTAATCAATTTTATTGCATATTGTTCTGTGCATGTCCTACTGGGTTTAGAAATTATGGTTATTTTGAAGCATTTGATTAGGTGGGGAGGAAATATCAGAAGCAAAACAACTGGAAGTACATTAGGAAAAACCCTACATCATAAATCATTTGGGAATGCGAGGTCATAAAGGATGATAAATTGGTGCCAGCAGGATGTAGACAAAAGAATTTTCTTAAAAATTCTAAGGCATTGTTCTAGTTTTAATTGTTAAGTGAGCTGAATAATAACAGCTGAGAAGGAAAAGTCTTTTCAAACCATCGTAACTGTGTGATCCTTATACTGACCATGTCAGAAACCAGTTGTGCTCTGGTTGGTATACCTGTGTCTTCAAAGCTGTTTGACCAGCAGAGATGTGAGGCTGAGAGGTTTGCTGAGATGTGTCGGCATGTGTAAAATTTTTTTCCAGGGAGAGGGCAAGAAAAAGAAAAGAAAAGTTAAACTGGAACTCCAATAGGTTGTGAGATTCATCTTGATGATAAAATAGTGAAGACAGAAAGCCTTTCCTAACAGGTGGAGAGAAGTCCGCATTTGGACCCAAATAAGCTTGGTAGCTATGCCTAACAAGCACTGAGATGGAGGAACACTGTGAGTTTAAATCTGTATTTAGTCAGCTTTTTGTTACAGTAGCAACCCCCAAACACTAATGGGTTTGTGGCTGGCTGCAGTTCTGCCAGACAGGTAGAGATCTACTTCTGCATCTTCTCGTTCCAGGACCAAGCTGAAGAAGCCCCTATTTTCCAAGTCATGTTATACCCATGACAGATGCTAAAAGTTCAAGGGGGTGAGTAGAAACATGTGGAACTGGCATGCTGTCATACATTCATAGTCTATTGGTCAAAGCAAATCCCAGGGTGGAATCCCAAGCCATTGGAGTCAAGACCCTGACAAAATACAATCTACCTTCATCTGCTAGCTCTGCCAGTTATTTGCCTCATGATGTTGGATAAATTAGTTAAACCTCAGCTTCTTGTATCTGGGGAGACAATACTGTTTACTTCACAGGGTGAGAGTTAAACTAGGGATGCCTGTACAGCACTGAGCACAGTGGCCTGGATAGAGTAGAAATGCTAACGTTGGCTTATTATTCATTGGAGACTTCATATTGCAGGCAAAGTATGCCTGCCTGGGAGGATGGCAATGACTGGCATCAGGGAGAAGGCAGGACAGGAGTTGAGAGGTTCCCTGGGCATAGGAGATGGGGTGGTGGTCAGACAGGCGAGGAGAGGGTTTAAGGTGGTGGGAAAAGCAGGGGCCTACCAGACCCAATACTCACAAACACTGGGGAATGGATGAATAAATGGGTGCATGAAGAGAGACAGTTCAGGCCCTCTCTCAAACAACTCTAGGAGAACAGCTGGTCTGAGCATGGCTGTGGCTTTATCTTCTAGGACAGCCTGGTCACCTTGCTTCCTCTGGGTGAAGCAGACTTTGCCCCTTGAGATCAAACCTGGCAGGCTGTGCTTTCCACACCCCATATCCAGTCACCTCTCTGTCCCCCATCATCATATCCTGCTCTGAACTTCCCCTTCTCCAAACCAACCCCCCATTTTTCCACTGTCTCCAGCCCTACTCTGGTGCTCCACCACCTACCTCCCCTACATCCTCATCCTTTACGTAAACTTTCAATCCACTTTCTCATTTCAACTGAATCCTGGTTCTCCTTTAAAGTCACAATACTTTCTTTGTAGCACTCTCAAGAGAAGGCCATTTGGTCCCTTACATTCCATGCATCTCAGGTGGCCTGGTGAGGTTGTCTCTTTTTCCTTTTCTTTTTTTGAGATGTAATCTCCCTGTGTTGCCCAGGTGGACTCACTGCAACCATTGCCTCCTGGGCTCAAGAGATTCTCATGCCTCAGCCTCCTGAGTAGTTGGGATTACAGGCACCCACCATCACGCCTGGCTAATTTTTGCATTTTTAGTGGAGATGGGGTTTTTCCATGTTGTCCAGGCTGGTCTTGAACTCCTGACTTCAAGTGATCTGCCCATCTCAGCCTCCAAAATGCTGGATTACAGGCGTGAGCCACCGTGCCAGGCCTCTTTTGCTCCTTGATGCCTTTGCTCCTCCACTTTCTCGTAATCCTCCATCTTGGCTTCTCCTCCCTGCTTCCATCAGTAACACCCTCGGCCACCCTCCTTCATTCTGTGAAAACCACGCCCCTGCTGCTCCCAAGTTTCCTTTCCACCTCAAGCCCTGCATCTGTCCCATGCCAATCAACTAGGCCGGCAGCTGTCTCATCCTTAGTGCTGACCCATCCACTGTGAAGCCATGACTGAAAAGTGGGTTTCAGGTCTCTGGGGAAGCTGCAGAGACCCTGCCTGTCACTCATTGTGCCTGCTACAGAATTATGTTTGAAGGCCTATGAAAAGTGAGTTATTTTGAGAGAATTCTCTTTGCTCTGTAGAGCAGGTTTTGCCACTTTTTCAAACTATTTCAGTATGTCTGAAAAACAGGACCACACACCACACAACACTGGAGACATAGTGGGCACAGTTGCCATTTTCAGCATAGATTGACATGCATAATCACAGCATGAAATTGCAATAAATAAAGCACAGTCATCTCGCTGAAGCGGCACACTCACAGTGGTGCTGTCTTCCTTGGAGCAGGAGGTGTGTGCTGCTACCCTGCTCTGCCTCGAGGTGAGCTACAGTGGGGATTTGGAGCCCTGGGCAGAGAAGATCTGCACGAGGAGTCTGTGTCCACACTGCTTTTTAGCAGGTGCCATCACAGGCAATGATGTTTTCCCCAAGCCTCAAGCCAGACCCCTGAACCTGGGAATGGTGCCCTCTCACTGTAAAGGCTGCATTCAGAATAAATCCCAGAGAGAACCAGATGGCCCTCTGGTCCTTCGGAGACTCCCCAACTCTCCTCAGTTACACAAAGTTACTAGATTGTCTCAACAATATTTATGGAACCCTGAGCCCAGAGGTATTTCTCTCCTTGCAGATTTCAAGGCTTTGCTTAAACCCCCTCCAAAGAGGGAGAGCTCATGCTATAAGGCAAAACATGAGATGCAATCGGCGAGGGCGTTTTTCATTGAGCTTTTTAGAGTGTAGATGTTTGAACATGCAATCTTCTGAAACCATACAATGATTGTCAATGAAGGATCCCTGATTTGTGAGTCAGATCTTCCTGTGGTATCAAATGCTAATGTTTGGGATCAGGAAGTTGTCACATTGTCACTGGCTCCAGAGATCACTGGACAGGAGGACCAGCCCCAGAGTAAACCCTCCTGAGAGTTCTCAAAGCATGAGCATCAGTGTTTCTGGCCAAGACTCCATAAACCTCATGAAGCCTGCTTTCTCCTTTAATAATAATGATACTAATAATAGCTAATATCCATTGAGCAAACATTTGGTACTAGGCACTCTTGTAAGTGTTCTTCATTTATTAACTCATTTAATTCTTATAACTCAGAGGTGGTTAAAAATTAATATTCACTGTACAGTCCTTCCAACAATAACCATGATTATCCCGGAACACAGAGACTTGATATTCTAGCTCTATGATTTCACCAGTTTGGAGCTTCTCATTTCCTTTGCAGCCCTTGGCTCAGCAATAGGCACAATTGTAAGGTCAAGTGGGTATCTTCCAGGAAACTTGATGCTGTGCCTGGGGCTGGTTCCCAGCTTGGGGCTCCCACATAGAGGCTGCTTATGCCAGGGCAAAGACCAGTCTTGTGAACAGTTCTATGCCAGCTACAAGAGCTGGGCTTTTTAGTAACTTCAGCACAGGAGCCACATGCTGTGGGCAGTGGGGTAGGATGATCTGAGCCCAAACATGGGCCAGAGGACTTGTGCAGCCATCTGGAAGAGTCAGCTCACAAAGAGGAGACCTCCCCAGTGCCCCACTGTATAAACAGTGCCTCTGGGGTTCCAGTGGTAGGCATAGTCTGAAGAGTATTCAGCCCAAGACTCCTGTCTATTAGAAAAATTGCCTCCCTGGCTGAAGGAGGCCAGGAAGCAGCTGCATCCCTGTGGGCCATCTTCCCAGATGTTGCTTTGTGTGGTGTAGAAAAAACAAACAATGGCTTAGGTCAGAAACTTGAGGCATGAGTATGTACCACTGTCAGCCAGTGAAAGCCCATGAGAAAGAGAGGAAATGGTGCTTGGAGGTGTAGGAGGAGAGCAGGCGTATTCAGGGGACCAGCAATGCCTCAAGGATTCTGGAGAAGCATCAGGCTGGAGCCATGAGAGGGCAGGGTCAGGGAGAAGGGGAGCAGAGGGGGACTGGAATCAGGGGCTCCCAGGAGACCATGCCCAAGGGAGGTCAAGGTCTGAGAGAGCAGAGGGCATCTGTGGAGTCTGAGGCTGGACAGCAAAGCCCAGAGACAGCCCCAGACCATGCCACACGTACTTTCAGAGGCCCTAATTCCCGCTGAAGCACATTTTTGGACATTTGAATTCTCCCTTCTGCTTCCCTCCTTTTCTTGTACATACATGTATGTTAAATAATATCAATTATCAAAGTTTACCTAGCATCCATTAAGTTCCAGATGCTGTGTTAAACATGTTACATTCATTTTTTCATGTAAGTTCTGTGAGGTAGGATCTATTACCGTGTTGCTAAAGAGTAGAATAACCTGAGATTTCGAGGAATTTAGAAACTTGCTCAAGGACACACAACTCAAAATGGCAAAGCCAGAATGTGAAGCCAGCTCCAGCTCCCATGCTTTTAAATACCACACTCTCTCCTGGGTTTCCAAAGTGAAAAGACCCCATCCTGGCTTTGATAAGTGGATGACGGCCCAGGGCCCTAGCTGGGATTCTTCCCAGCAGGGGAGGACTCTCCTAGAAGCTTCTTGGCAAAACAAGCCACCCACCCATCTGCCCCCAGCCACTGACCTCTAAGTCCCCGTGCTAATCCTGCTTTGGAAAATCACAAACTCCACGTGAGATCAAAGGCAAAGTCCTAACTCCCGCCTGTCAATCCATTCCTGCTTGGCCCTTTATGTGGTGCAGGCCTCCAGGGAGGCAGCAACCACAAGCCAGGAGATAATCTCAGCTCTGCTTTCGTGGAGAAAACCTCCATTGGCTATGGAAATTGAGCAATTTTTCACTTAAAATCATCTGAAAACAAACTTCAGTGCCTTCAAAATTATATATTCACAGAACATTTCTAGACTCTGGAATAGGATTAGATGGTAATGATTTAATTGATGGTTAAGTGTGTAGATAAAATGAATATGCTGAATTCTTTCCGTAATTATCTCTCCAAGGAGCCCCAGCAGCTGTAATTACTGTCTGAGGCCAAAATTACAAACCAGCTGTAGTTTTAAGAAAAATATGTTGCAGCCTCCACTGGATCATTGAGGAAAAGTTGGTCACTACCAGCGCAGAGGCCCACTAGAACCCATCAAAGAGGGAACACACCTTGGAAGACGTTCATTCCCAAACCTCAGGGAATATGTTCTTGCAGCCTTGTTCTACATCTGGGTGCTTCACTGTTACTGTGCACTGCTCTCTCCTTCCAGCTGGGAACCCTTCTTCCTCCCCTAGGAAGATTTCTCACACCCATCAGTTCACACCGATCTCTCACCCTGAGGACCAGAGAGCAGACTGAGCAAAAAGAGGCACTTTTAAATCTCAGCCCGGGGAGGAAGGGGGAGCCCTTGTTGGCCTGCAGGTAGATTGACAGTCTCACTACAACTCAGAATCTGTGCCCTTTTTGTAGCCAATAAGTAGGTCAAATTGGGTTCTAAATCTACTTCTGGCTACAGTAAACTGGAATGGCTGCTTCCACTGATCAAATAGGTTCAATCACGACCGACTTCTCTGCAGATGCTAAGCTCCTGCCTGAATAATTATGCAAAATCCAAGCATTTATTCAACAACCATCACAGAATTATGAAGTATCTCCTACGTGCCAGGTACTATGTGAAAGATTGGGTACATGTTGATACACAGAGTAGATAAGTAGATATGGCTCCTGCACTGTTGGACTGTGGCTCTTGAATTATCCCTGACTTGACTTGGAATCTGCCAACAGTCCTGTCTGAGACATTAGGATCTGCATCTGGAGATGAAGTGGTTGGGTAGAAGAGAGTTTCAGGATGAAGTGGGCATGCTGCAGGTGTAGAAGGGAGCACATGAGCTGCTGATTTCAGTTGAACTGGCTGGAGACACTGGCCTGGACTCCCGGGAGCCCTGTCTGCTCAGCAGCCTCTTTCATGTGTTCAGCACTTCTTAAGGTGCCTACCATGTACACAGGCTGTGCCCTCTGTGGTTCACTCCTTCTACTCCTTAAAACATGGACCCCATGCCCTATCCTTGTTGTGCGAAGCTCTTGCTAGGCATGACTGAGACACAACACAGTACCAGGTAACACCATAACTGGTATTAAACAATCGCTCTAATTATTTTCTTATGTCTATTTCCTTAGCCATATTGTAAAATTCTGTGGGGGATGGGACCAGCATTTCCCCATTATACCTCCAGTGCCAGATAGGGTGCTTTACATTTTCTCAAATAATCAGTTTAAAATAAATTCTCCAACTCCACTTCCAAAGGAAAGGCAGGGGGATTCCTTTTCAGGTGAAGGCGTTAGGCAGTGGGGTCTGCAGAACAGTGAGCAAATCTAGACTTCCACAGGGGCACACCAGAATCCACCCATTCCCATTCAAAGCATCTTCTCTCTCATTCTCATTCCTTCTTTCATTCTCTCTCTCTCTCTTCCTTTCCCTCTCTCTCTTTTCCCTCATTTTCCTCAGTAGACTATGTACTGGAAGGCAGGCACCATGTGTTTTTGTCACTGAATCCTCAGTGGCTGGACATCACGTGGTACAGAGGGTCCCTAAATAAGTGTTTACTGAATGAATGTATCAATGAGCCCATGAGTCCTGAAGAGTTATCTGCAGTGATGTCAACGGCCAGGGGAGGGCAGCAAAGGGCAGCAGAGCTGATGGCAGAGGCCCCAGGAAAGGACTACTGCTCTTGGGGAGATAGACGCTTGGCATTGTGTCAAGGGACCCATGACCAATGTGAGTATTTCGAGACGCTGAGAGCCACAGGACTGGAGAAAACTGCTGACAGGAACCCAGAGAAGCCCGGTGTCATAAAGGAGGGGGACCAAATTGAATGGGGAGCTCCAGAAGTGGGTGGCCAGTGCTGGGGGTGGAGGTGTGTGGAGAGAGGAGCTGAAATCCCGATTCCCAGTGGTCTAGTCTAGAGTCACAGTGTTGGCAGCACGAGTCCTGTGCTGAGCTCTCTAGGACTCCAAACATGCCCCAAGGGCTTTAACTCTCTTGTTCTTGAGATGACAAGTGTTCTGAAAGTCGGGTCTGATACCATTCTCCACCCTGGTTTGTGCTGCAGAAGAGTGGGAGGAGAGAGCCAAGAGCAGACTGCAGCTGCGTGTGTGTGTGTGTGTGTGTGTGTGTGTGTGTGTGTGTGTGTGTGTAGAGGTGTTCTCCAGCCCCTCCTCAAGTCCCACCACAGGGGTAGGGAATGGCAGCGTTGGGTCTGTAGAAGCAAAGCTCCTCCCCTCAGCCATTTTCACTGGAGGGTAGAGCCCTGATGGCATGTGCAGAGACGTGGCAGGAGGTGGTGGCACTGCTGGGACCATCGCTTCTTTGGAGAGTTTTGCAGTGGGTTCTGCTGGTCTGGCAGGCTTTGAGATTCAGATCTGGTTTGCTGTCCTGAGCTGTGCTGGCCTGAACTTTATGGAATAGGCTACAGAATGGTTTGCTTCCAGGAGGGTGGATGATGAGTGCAGAGTTGTCATCAGTAGAAATCAGGTGCCTGTGGGAAACAGTCATAGCTGGAAGGCTGGCTGAGTATTGCCAGGGGAGAAGGGGATGATGTTTTTCTTGGTGTCCCAGAAGAAGGGATCCATCTCCAGGGCTGAACCTGTTTGGCCCACACAGACCCATTCCTTTTGCCAGTGACTGCTTCAAAAATTGGCATACTCTGGCCATGATATCGTAAGGAGCCAGTTTGCTGGGGACTTGAATAATTTTTTCCTTGCTCTTAACAGAGAGCTACATGAAATACATTTTCCTGTGGATACTTTCATGTCTGGATGCAATTCCTCGACCTGCATCCATCTTGCCACCAATCTGAAGATGAATCAAAAGGAAGGAATGATGGCCCAGTAGCCTGGGAAGAACTGGTGTTCCTGGTACCATCATTAACCACAGAGTCTGCAATCCCTGAAACCCCCATTCTTAACCATGGAATCTACAATCCTATCTCTAGACCCTTTGTCCAGATGCTACTCTTTCTTTGTTTAATCCAGTTTGTGTCAGGATTTCTGTTCATTACATCAAAAGTTTTCTAATACAGCAAAGCAACTGTAGAACTTTTCATTTTATCTTTAACCAAAGAAGACTTCCAGGAAATATCTCCTCAGTGGGTTTCTCCCCAACCACGGGAATTTTGTCTTTGTACTAGTGCTATGATTTGTTTTAGGAGTCTCATCTCTCCACCTGTCATATTCCCTTGGCAGGCTAATTTCTGCTAATTCCCACAATATGCATATCAATGAGCTTTCAACCTCAGGTACACAGAACTTCAGGCATGAATAGCACATTAATCGGTCTACTTCTAAGTGGTCTGCTGACATGTTTGGGTGTCAGTTACACCTACAAGGCTGTAGTCACTGTCCTGGGTTATTCTGTTTGATCTCTCTGCAGGATGCCTTAGGACACCCAAGGCCATGGCCATCACTTACATCTGGGATTTGATCTTATCTCCTGTCTATCACTGGAAATCTCCTGTCCTGGAACTTTTTTTTCCCATCCACTGGGTGTCATTCATAGCAACTGGTCTTGTGCACTGATGTTTTATTGTGTTGTTGTACTCTTCCTCCTGGTATTGGTTTTTATGTTTTCTTGATAAGATTCACTAAACAATCGCTGAGCAATATAGTCCCTCATGTCTTTGTAAGATTGTCTGCACTCTTGGCTAGGAACGATTTCTTCTGTTTTTTTAAGCTGTGCTTCAGAACCTCATTCTAAACATCAGCCTTATCTTGTAAGTCCAGTACTGATCATCATCATTGATATTCTTCAGTCTTCCAGAGTTCCAAAGGGCAGTAGGAAGAAGCAATGAAAATACCACCTGTATTCTCATATCTTTTATTTTCCACTCAAAAAAATACTGCCATATTCACTCATGGTGGAGTGTTTATGTCCACGAGAAGCAGTGGCTTTGAACAGTTTTGGTAGACTCTTTATTATGCCTTACACAACACTGGGAAGGTATCTTGCCATCAGACCTTTTGAGTCTCCACGAAACTTCTTTATGCCCCCCTCCCCCCAGGAAGAGTCATTGTGATCTTTCTGAGCTTCTAAAAGCAGCATTTTTTTTTTTTTACACTCAAGTGAGTGGGGATCCTCCCTCATTTGTGCTTCTCTTCCTGAAAGTGTGACCTCCTCCCAGTAGGATGAATCTCATGCCTATTTATGTTATTTCCATAATTCCAGCTTCTTTTCTACTCATGGGGGTTCCAACCCTTTTAAGGTTTCATCTTCAGCACTTCTACACTGTGTAAAACTATGTGAAAACAAATGGAGTGGCCAAACACACCATTTGTCACTGTGCTTTGGATAGCTGTGAGTCAATACATGTTCTGGTGAGTCTTCAGGTTGTATGGAAACAGAGGCTCAGTCAAGGTAGTTCAATGAAAGTTTTAGATGGGAGTGCTTATGGTGTTCTGTGATCAAATACTCATGGAACAGAAATAGAAATGGATTCTTAGAGAAGCCCAAGAGAAGAAACGATGATTGCCTCATTTTCCTGACATTTCTAAGTTTGGTGGTGGAATCTAATTGACCCAACTCACCTTCATATGCCATACGTCACTGGACAGCACTTAAACAGGGTTCTGGGAACATTTCCCTGTCTTGATCCAATCACCTATGGCCAGGGACACACACTTTACAAACCATCATGGTTAGGGCTGCCTGCTCAACAAATATTAGGGATGAAGTTGTAGATGCATGCAGGGGAGGCTGAGATGGTAGGCACCGTGAGTTACATGTTCCAGTGTGGGCTCTGCCTCTTATCTGCTCTGTGACACACCCCTACTTCCTTGTCCTGACCTCCCATTTGCTAAAGTCTGATTTCCAGCTTTGAAGTCTCTGCTCAGTCTCTCCAGCCTTCTTCTGCTCATGTCTTCACCTCCCACCTTGCAGCCTGTCTTTCGATTTGAGGTTGCTCAACTGCAATTCCTGTGGCTTGGCCTGGGGGTCCACTCCCATGAAATGCTTCTCTGGCAATCTTGGCAGGTGTATCCCAGTATTCCTAAGCACTGGCTGTATCTTTGCACAGTGCAGGCTGCTTGAGATTAGACATACTCCTCCCCTCCTCCCAGTCCACATTAGCCCTACACTGACTCTTTTCAACCTCCTTTTCTTTGTTTTCTGGAGCAGAGCAAGGTTTCCCAGACGGTTTAAATGTACATTCTTGGTCAAGGTCTCATGCTATCATGACACTGCAGCAAACAGAGTGACTTCCTTTCTTCTGTGCTGTGTGCATGCCTCCATGCCCCTACTAGTTTGTATAATTCCAGTTTCTATAATTTCTTCCATTCTTTTCTGGAACTTTGTCTTCTCTGTTAAAGTAGATTTTTAGGAATATTTTCCAGGTTGGCTCATCCCTCTGAATGTCTTGGGTTTGTCTGATTGAAGCCAAATGGACACAGTGAGTATTTCCTTTCTGAGTGGTGGGCAGTGGCTCTTGCATCAGTTTTAGGCCCATTAGAGCTTCAGAGTAAATGCTTAAAGACTGCCCACAGCTGGACTTGCTGGCTGTGAATTAGATCTGGGAGGAGAGGACTTAGCAGGAAAAAGCTTCTGTATCTGATGCTAAAATCAGAGATGAAGTCTGAACAGAAGTGGGACATCCAACAGTCAGGGGCGGGATGTAGGAGGTGCATGAATGACAGGGGCGTGGCTCTGATCTAAGAAGGGCAGTTTCATTGCGCAGAGCAGAGCACTGAGAGGTGATGAGTTGTTCCAGGCAAGCTGATGAAAGTTGACAGAAGAACAGGAGCAAGGTTTGGATGGTAGCAAAAGACCCACCTGCACCAATGTGAAAAAGTGGCCCTTTCAAGGCTGAGCCAGGTTGGAAGAGGGCAGAGCTGCTTCCAGGACACCAGAGAGTGAAATGCAGCAAGTATGCAGAGAAAACCTGGGCACCAAGGGACCTGGGAGAGAGGATGCGGATGATGGGTGGGCCAGGTTCTGGTGGTTGGGGAAGGTGGTAGAAGGCATTGCATTAATGCTGGGTCCTTTGCCCTTGTACTAAGAGCAGCACACAGCTGTTTCTGAATCCCGCCCATGGAGTGACATTTGCTTCTGTATGCCACAAAGATGAGACGGGGCCCTGATGTGCCTGTTATAGGAGAGCAGAGCATTCTGTATGCTCTGTGAGAAGAGCCAGGCCACGTGTCTCCAGGTCAAAGCCCACATACTGGTTATCCCCTCCCTCTCTGTATCATCAACCTTTCCTTTCTTATTGGGAAGGATTTCTGTATTTCCAAGAGCCTGGTGAAGTGGGGTCAGCATGTGTCTCTGGAGACCACCCTCTTCCCTGTGGAGATTTGGCAACTCTCCCATCTATACAAAGTTTGAAACCACCAATTATATGATTTGCACAATTACAATGAAATAATTTCCTGTCAGACTCCCCCTCCAGATTCTTTACAGGCAGGTGCTTTGTCTTCCTCTCTGTGTCCACAGCACTTGGTATGGTATTCACAACCTGGCAGGAATGAAGGAGTCCGTGTGCAGCCAGGCACCTCAGGGAATCCCTTCATAGCAGTGACACACACCTCCAACATGAATTGCCTCTTCCTTCCTTCTGTGGCTTTGCACAGCATTTTTCTTTAATTATAAACACACAGTTGGTATCTCGATGCTGTTTAGTCTATGCACAGCGCAGCTCCAAACTGGAAGGTTAAATATTTGTGGTAAAAATAATTTGTTTGTGCCCATGTAAATGTGGCAACACAAACTTAGGCATGTAGTATTCTATGCAGAGAAGCTAAAACCAAGAGATGACGTTAATTTCTGGTGAAAATATGTGATAAAAATCTTAGAATTTTGGCATTTCAGAAAAAAAAATCACTCTAGAGGGTCCTAAAAATAAGTACAGTGGCTGTTTTCAAAGTGCATATCACACAGTGTTTTTTGAACTGTGAACAGTGTCCATTAGGGGTTTGTGAAATTAATTTAATGATTGTGACCAGTAGTCTATTTTTAATGAAAAAAATAAAATACATCACATTATGTTTGTTAATTTCATGAAACTTTTGTTTCAGTTTTATATGTATGTCCATGTCATGATTAAAATATATATTTAAATGTGAATCAACGCCAAGCACATTTGAGGCACACTGCTCCCCTCCATGTAGAACTGGGGACTTACTGAAATATTGTGCTACACCCTGCATTCTTGACAGCGAAGTCTTTGTGAAGTACTGGAAATTCCAAAAGCCTGATAAATGAGAAACTTGGGATGTTTCTGGAAAAGTTATCCTTATTTAAGCACTACAATAGAATCATCAAAAATAAGCTACTAGAAAGCCTGGGTAGAGTTATAGTTTCCCAGATTTTTAATTGGCTGCAAAAAGGAAAGAAACACTTGTCCAGCACCTTTCACTGCTTTCACCAGATATGATGCTAGGGGCTTTCATGTAGATCATTTAATCATCCACACACAGGTCTCTAAAACTACGTGCAAATATCCCCATTTTACAGAGGTGGAAACGAATCCTCAGAGAGATGAGATAATTTGCTCAAGCTCAGCGGCTCTAAGTGGCAGAGCTGGAATTAGGTTCCTCTTCCTGAGAGACACTAGTGACAACGGCACAACTGAGGTCATACACCAGGAAATTGAACTGGGTCATGTCTTCCTTTTTCAGTAAATACTTTTGCTCTCCTCATTTTCTGCCTGCTTCTATCACAGTAGCTCTTGAGTTTATCTGTTTTGGACATTCAGCTTCCAAATTAGATTTGAAAGAATTTGGCCAAAAAAACAACCAACCAACCAAACAAACAAAACACAACCCTCCCCCCTCTGCCCCCACCAACTGGACACCACTGTATTAAACAAGTAATTTAAGTCTTTGTGTGTATGTTTAAGTTTGCTAAGAGCTCTTACATTTGTACATATACACGCATATAAACGGCATGTTACAAATAATCTAGAAGCAGATAGGAGCACCACGGACCCTTCAGTCTGGGATCAGACTCAGCAAGTTCTCATTTTACAATCCAAATGTAAATCCATGTCAATCCTACGAAGATACTGCTCCCAGTTCCCTCCCTCCAAAGCCACCAAGTTCCTTTCCCTGTGGCTGGCTGCTGCACCAACACTTGTTTCCCTTTTCCAAACCTACTCTTTCTTCAGCTTCTTTAACCACCTGTAAAGAACCTTACATAACCTACCACCCTACCCACCTCAATAGCAAGCATGTCCTGCTTAGTAGCACAGAGCCTTACAAACAGAGGCCACCTAATGTTCTCTTAGCATGGAGTGGGGGGTAATGGTGGAGGGTCTCAGTCCTTAACTTCCAAGCCCTCTTCTCTAAAATTGGAAAAGGTGAAGCCCTGAATCTGGCCCAGACCTGTTTCTCCAGTAATAGTCCTGGCTCATGCAGTCCTCTTCTTTTAGGCTGATTTTCTTGTTTTGAAATGGAGTCTAGCTCTGTTGCCCAGGCTGGCGCAATCTTGGCTCACTGCAACCTCTGCCTCCTGGGTTCATGCAGTTCTCCTGCCTCAGCCTTCCAAGTAGCTGGGATTACAGATGTGCACCACCACAACCAGCTAATTTTTGCATTTTTGGTAGAGACAGGGTTTCACCATGTTAGTCAGGCTGGTTTCGAACTACTGACCTCAAGTGATCCACCTGCCTCAGCCTCCAAAGTCTGGGATTATAGGCCTGAGCCACTGTGCCTGGCCTTTCTGCTGATTTTCTAATCAAAAAGTTATATCAGTCTCTGTCTTCAATTTTTCAAGGACTGGCTTTTAAAGTGCACAGACTATACAGGGCTCAGCACTGTATTTCCAGTTATGGAATACAGTTATTTCATATAGGTTATATCATTCTTAATTCTGTCCCTAGTTCCTGCTACTGAGGAAGTCCATACTTAGCAGGAAAGTCTCCTGGTCTGCCATGAATTCAAACACAATGTAAAGAGAGTGAAGGAAGCTACATCTGTGCTTGGGGACTTTAGAAAATTATTGGCTTGAAGCAATAAGAGGAACATCTGGGCTGAGAAGTCCTCAAAGACTCTCATGTGATTCAAAAGTCCTTTTCTTCCTTATTATTTCCTCTCTTTCTATCAAGCATCTCCTCTGGCAGTAGCAACTGGAACTAAAAGTGATTTCTCTGTAACAGAGGGCAACTTTCTCATGGCCTTTGCTATTAACTGTTTCATGCCTGCTGACCTGCAAAAGAATCAGGAGAGCTAGCACTGGAGCAGATGATGCACTTTGAGTGATGGCTTAGATTCTTCCTGGACTCAAACCACTTGGTTGATGGCAGGATCCTATATTTTCTCCCTTCTTATCCAGAGAGTACAGGGTTTCTGTGAATTATTTCTTTCTTTGCAATGATCCCTGGATCCTCATTCCTGATATAAGACTAGTTCTAAGTAAGCACACATTCATGTGATACATTGGTTCCATACTAGGCAATGGAAATGTCACTTTATCTGTAAGGAGCAGGATAAGAGCCATCAGCCCTAATCCTTGGAACAGACTTTTTGTAACTCTAAGGAACATAAAATTTAAAACGTAACTGAAAGATTAGATTCTGTCACCCCCAACTATTCACTCATAAATACAACAGGCACCATGGAAGCCAGGATAAAGTGCAAATTTAAGATTATGAGTGTGCTTATAATAAATATTGACAACATCAGGCCTTCAGTGTTACCAATCTTGATGTTATCCTGCACGCCCAAGGTGGAGAAGCAGAACTGCTCCCCTGGCTGCACTGCCATGCTTTGGGGTCATGTGATATAAACTTCCATAGCCATGGGGCCTTGGTTGCCAACTCATTCCTGGACCTTGTGTGCCAAAGTGAGTCCAGCTCTCACACTCTTCACCTCTACCACCGGGCTGACCGAGACTGCCAGGCTAGGATCCTCCAAGCAGGATCCTACCTCGATCTTAAAAGCTTCCTATGAAGAGCTCCATCATCACTTTTCCTAAAACCAGAAGCCCACCCTAATCCCTGCTTGGCTTTTGGTTCCTTCATTAGACGCAATCACTGCCATAGAGAGCCCCACTCACTATCCCTCCATAGACATTTCTAGAACTAAGTTGGGAGCACCAGATGCTCAGCCTTGATATTTCATCTAGAACAACACGGGAGTCTTTGAGGACTACCCAGCCCAGACATTTCTCTTATTGCTTCAAGTCAATAATTCTCTAAAGCCCCCAAGCAAAGATGTAGCTTAACTATCTTTACAGATTGTGTTTGAATTCATGGCAGACCAGAATACTGTCCTGCTGAGTGTGGACTTCCTCAGTAGCAGGAACTAGGGACAGAATTGAAAATAGCACTAACACTGGAAATACAGTGCTGAGACCCGTACTGTAGCTGAGGTGGATGGTCTCTGACTCTGTGGGACTCTCTGCAGCCAGTCCAATTCCTGTCTTCCTCTTGTGAATAAATGTTGCTGGCTCCAACTTAGCCTTATTTCTTGATGTGACTCTAACTACCGTTATGAAGGGGGTTATCTTAGTCCTTTTGGACTACTATAACAAAATACCTTAGATACGGTAATTTATAAATGACAGAAATTTATTGCTCCCACTTCTTGAGGCTGGAAAGTTCAAGATAAGGAGCTAGCTGATTTGGTGTCTGGTAAGGGCTGATTTGGTGTCTGTCCCTCTGCCTCATGAATGGGGCTGTTGTTCTATGTCCTCACATGGTAGAAGGGGCAAACAAGCTTCCTTGGGCCTCTTTTGTATATATATACATATATTTTATTGCACTTTAGGTTCAGGGGGACATGTGCAGATCATGCAGGATTGTTGTATAGGTACATATATGGCAAGGTGGTTTGCTGCCTCCATCCCCCCGTCATCTATATCTGGCATTTCTCCCCATGTTATCCCTCCCCAACCTCCCCAATCCCCGCTGTCCATCCCCTAGTCCCCCCCAACAGATCCCAGTGTGTGATGCTCCCCTCCCTGTGTTCATGTGTTCTCATTGTTCAACATCTGCCTGTGAGTGAGAACATGTGGTGTTTGATTTTCTGTTCTTGTGTCAGTTTGCTGAGAATAATGGTTTCCAGATTCATCCATGTCCCTCCAAAGGACACGAACTCATTGTTTTGTATGTCTGCATAGTATTCCACAGTGTATATGTGCCTTGGGCCTCTTTTATAAGGGCAGTAATCCCATTCATGAAGGCAGAGCCCTCAGGACCTAATTGTTTCCTACCTCTTAATACCACCACATTGGAGATTAGATTTCAACATATGAATTTTGGGAGGATGCAAGCACTCAGACCATAGCAGAGAGAGAATGCAGATAAGGCCCAGCAGAATGCACCAGTAGATGTGGATGTATTTAGATCCACTTCTCCAATCCCATTTCCAGGACTTCATTAAGCATTAATAACAGGAAGAAAAATTCAGAATGTTTACATTTTAAAATTTTTAGTCAATCTTAATGCCTTTGGATGGTATTTACTTTCTTGATTAGTGTATTAGTCCATTCTTGCATTGCTATAAAGAAATATCTGAGACTGGGTAATTTATAAAGAAAAGAGGATTAATTGGTTCACAGTTCTGCAGGCTATACAGGAAGCACAGCACTGACATCTGCTTGACTTCTGGGGAGGTCTCAGGAAGCTTTCACTTATGGCAGAAGGCAAATGGCAGAGCAGGGGCGAGCAAGGGGGGTGGAGGTGCTGCACAGTTTTAAACCAGATCTTGCAAGAACTCACTCACTAGTATGAGGACAGCACCAAGCCATGAGGGATATCATCAAAACGCCTCTCATAAGGCCTCACCTCCAACATTGGGATTCACAATTCAACATGAGATTTGGGCAGGGACAAAATATTTAAACTATAATCCCACCCCGGCCCCTCCCAGATCTCATGTGTTTCCCGTATTGTAAAATACAACCATGTCTTCCCAATAATCCCCCAGTCTTAGATCATTCCAGCATTATCTCAAATTCAAAGCCCAGAGTCTCATCTGAGATGAGGCAAATGCCTTCTACCCATGAGCCTGTAAAATCAAATAGCAAGTCATTTCCGTCTAAGATACAATAGAGGAACAAGCATTGGATAAACCTTTCCATTCTCAAAGGGAGAAATTTGCCAAAAGAAAGGGGTTAGAGGTTCCCTGCAACTTTGAAACCCAGCAGTGCAGTCACTAAATCTTTCTCTTTTTTTGAGATGGAGTCTCTCTCTCGTCACTCACGGTGGAGTGCAATGGCACTATCTCAGCTCACTGCAACCTCTGCCACCTGAATTCAAGTGATTCTCCTGCCTCAGCCTCCTGAGTAGCTGGGATTGAAGGTGTCTGCCACCACACCTGGCTAATTTTTATATTTTTAGTAGAGATGGGGTTTCACCATGTTGGCCAGGCTGGTCTTAAGTTCCTGACCTCAAGTTATCTGCCCTCCTTGGCCTTCCAAAGTGCTGGAATTATAGGCATGAGCCACTACGCCTGGCAGTTGTTAAATCTTAAAGCTCCAGAATAATCCTTGACTCTGTGTCCCACATCCAGGACACACTGGTGCAAGGAGGGGGCCCCCAAGCCCTTGGGCAGCTCTCCCCCTGTGGTTTTGCAGGGTTCATCCCCCAAGGCTGCTCTCTTGAGCTGGGATTAAGCGCCTGTGGCTTTTCCAGGCACAGGGTGCAAGCTGTCAGTGGATCTACCCTTCTGAGGTCTGAGGATGGTGGCCCCCTTCTCATAGTTACCCTAGGCACTGCCCCTGTGGGGACTCTGCGTGGGACCTCGGATCCCGTATTTTTTCTTGGCACTGCCCTAGTGGAGGTTCTCTGGGAGGGCTCAGCCCCTGCAGCAGGCTTTTGCCTTGGCACTCAGGCTTTCTCATACATCCTCTGAAATCTAGGCAGAAGCTGCTAAGCCTTCACTCTTGTATTCACAGTTAAATACCTGCAGGCTTAATGCCACATTGAAGCTGCCCAAGCTTATGGCTTGCATTCTCTGAAGTAGCAGCTGGAGGTATACCTGGGCCCCTTTGAACCACGGCTAGAGCTGGAGCAGCAAAGATGCAGGGAGCAGGGTCCTGAGGCTGCACAGGGCAGTGGGGCGCTGGTCCTGGCCCAAAAAACCATTCATTCCTCTTAGGCCTCTGAACCTATAATGAGAGGTGCTGCTGCCAAGGTCTCTGAAATGCCGTTGAGGTCTTTTTCCCATTGTCTTAGATGTTAGCATCCGGCTCCCTTTTAGTTATGCCAGTATCTCTAACAAGTGGTTGCACCACAGCTTGCTTGAATTTCTGTCTTGAATAGCTTTTTCTTTTATTGCCACATGGCTAGTCTGCAAATTTTCCAAACTTTTACACTCTGCCTCCTGTTTAAGTTCCAACTGTAAGTCATTTCTTGGGCTGTCAGAAGCAGCCAGGCCAAATCTTGAGTGCTTTGCTGCTTAGAAATTTCTTCTGCCAGGTACTCTAAGTCATCACTCTCATGTGCAAACTCCCACAAATCTCTAGGGCATAGACACAATACAACCAGGTGTAATTTCTCAATGAATTCTAAAGTTCCCCTTGCTCTGCAGAAAACCTCTTTTCTTTATTTTAAGCATTTTGATGATCAGTATCATCACATTTTATGTCCTGAATTATTTAAAGTGTGAAAAATATGTAATTCTACCACTATTGACTGAAGACTTTAAACATACATTTGAGTTTTCCATAAAAATAAAATAGATAACATAGAAACAAAAATAATACTATAATTGCTAAAATATTGTTGTTAAAAACATAGAGTTTCATTTTTGTTCTAAATAAATGAATTGCAGTATATCATATAAGACATGGAAGGGAAAGGAAAGCTGTGTGACTGATCTTCACTCCTGAGGAATTGTGCCTTTATCAATGTAAGGGAGTGATTATAAAATGGAGAGCTCCCCATGGGCCCTGAAACTCCATGTAGGATTTGAATAACATATAAATACAAAAGGAAAGCACTTTTCTTAACCTTATATTTGTATGTCATTGAGAACCAAGTGTCCCTCTTTTCACCATGCTTGTTTTGACACACAATTACATGAACATTAATAATTTGCCTCATTGAGAAAACTTTACTGGGAGTCTACTGTGGGCCATGTACTTTGTTAGGTATTGGACATACCACAGTGAGCCAGGCAGAAGAGCTGATCTCACCACAGCTTTGGGAATGGTTCTCTTCACTCCCAGAGAACACCACTGGAGCAGCGTGAGTGTTTACCTGTATCCTAAATAAGATGTTTTCCATTTCAAATGAGAGAAATTCTGCTTAATATTGCTTACACAACAAAGGGAATTTATACTTTTCATACTCATAAAGGCCAGAGGTATTACTATGTTTGGGAGAGGTTTGATTCAGGAGCTTAACCACATGACTGAGAGTGTGGTTTCTCTGTATCTTTGGGCTTGGTCTCTCCCTAAATCTGGATCTTCTATAGAAATCCAAAGAAACCATAACTGCTCCCAGGGTATATAGTGCTTTGTTTACATCCGACAAGAAAGAGAGAACATCTTTGTCTATGCATTCACACCAAATGTTTTATAATACTCTTGGACCGAATCAGCTTATGCAGTGCTAATCCCTGTGGTTGGTTTGACAGGTTTAGCCTGGAACTAAGTCACATGTACCATCACCAGAGACAAGGATGGAGCCAGGCTCCCTAGAATCACTAATCAGAAATCAGGGCCATCAGAAAGGGGACTTGATGCTCAGGAGGCAACTAATAAATATTCACACTGTCAGTGTATAGGTCCCCACGGGACTGGACAGGATCTTCTGTGAGGTTTCCTTCTGCCTTTTGTTGCTGGAGTGTGAGAACTAAAACTAACTACTCCAACACAGACCCTCCATTAACTTGACTGGATTATTCTACTGTCTTGTTTACTACAACTTCAGTGTTCACTCATGGGACTTCCCAATTTTTATTCCTTAGAGAGCATCAACAGACAGTTTACATCCAAGACTCTTTGAATCCCAGGCTCAGAATCCTCAACTTGCTGTTCCACCTCAACTATTATATCATGGCACTGGTACAATCCTAACCAAGCTCCCCACCTCCTCACTTTCTCTCCCCCATCACATGGAGAGACCCACCTTAAACCACACTTCAAAGTCTCAGTAAATAAGACCCTGCACTTCCCCTTCCATTACCTGGGAAAGCAACAAACTCAGCTTTGTCTTATCAATAGGTTGTTCTGGTGATGTTTGGAAGACAGCATTTGACAGGTGCCTCTTCTGAAAGACTCATATCCGGGAGCAGTGGTCTTCCTGAACGTCCCCTGAAAGGGTGTTCCACCTTTGCCCCAGGCCCCATCCCCAGGAAGGAATAGTCTTCCTCCCACCAGACTATCAGGAGGGAGTGTATTTCTTTCAGAGGGTGGCATAAAACATTCTGGTTTATTTCATCTGTGAGGAAAAAAATTGGCCTATCATGTTAACAGTCACCTCTGAATACCATTGCTGGAGATGGAGACAGCTGAGGGCTCAAGCCCATTGTTATCTACCTTCCTATTTAATAGCTATTCAAGTGTGCAGCAGGGACGCTCCAAGGCAGTGACACTGGAGCAAGGTCATCTGTGAATGAGAGGAGAGTCAAGATGCAGTTGACTTTCTAAACAGGCAGAAAATGTTATTTTCTACCACACTGTCATTATCTTTTATACCTCTAGTGTTTACCCTAATTACTCCTATGTTTGTATGATTACTGTCTCTACGAACCTTCAGAAAAGTCACAAAAGACGCCCATCTCTGCTAAAGATGAGAAAATGCCTACAGTCTCTCTCTCTTTTTTTCTACAGATAATTTAATACAAGAAAGAAGATTTGCTTGGGAAGGTCTGAATGGCTTCCCATAACCTCCACCAGCTGGAAACACAATGCCTCACTAATATCAACCGTGCCTGCTTGTGCAAACAGCGTTCTGGCCACTTACAGCAACTGACACAAATTTTAACAGGTCTGTTAATGTTTTTCAGATCCTAAGCTTGTAGTACATTTTTATGTTTTCTGCAATCAGCTTTGCTTCAGCAGCCCTGCAAGTGTTTATGCATGAAGGCATGCTAAATCTCACCATTCTAAGTAGTTTATTTTTTTATAACAAAATCTCAAGAACAATTTATTTGTCAAAAAATATCCCATTCCTATTATTTTTCTTTTCTTTATCTTCACAGGTAGATGGGGCAAAGCAGTACCTTGTGTAAAACTGCTGCTAAAATATTTTCCTAGTGAGAAAGGCCAACTTGTGGGCTAAAGTCCTTGTCATCTCCTGATCAGTTCTCACTTAGGGCACAGCAGTCTGCCATTCACCACTAGGATCTCTGTGTGTTTCTTCTCTCTTATGAAAGAAGATACTGAGTACTCTAGGACTTGGCTGCCCATATCAAGTAGAGGGGGATCTTCATGATTCACTAACAGGCCTCAGTTCTGAATATTTCCCATTATTCAAAATGCAAAGCCATTGTCATTACATGGCAGTTCAGTGGAACTAAGGGGAGAAATAATTCCTTTTCATGTTCTTCTCCTAAATAGAGAAAATGTAATTAAAACTTGGAGGTTAATAAGGGCCATCTCCATTTAGACAGCCTACAGCAAATCCATTCTCAATACCTTTTGCACCTTGTCTAATTTGACTTCTACAGTATACTCCATTGCATGGAGAATTCTGGAAATTTAGAACGAAGGGAACCCAATTCATTCTATATGTATCTCATTCATTCATTTTTTCATTTATTCACCAAATGCTAATTCAGTACCTATGTAACAGGGATAATGTTCTTATTATCTGTAAATCATGCTGTCCCATGCATTGACTAAATGCCATATATCCTTGGAAGCTGAGGGCAGATAACTCAAGGTAAATGATCAGCTGGTCCCCTATGAAATAAGTATCTTAATGTCAGACCTTATTGAGAAAAAACAGACACTTCCAAATTCCAAACGTTTCCTTACATGTTGAGAGGAAACCTTGGAGGTCTGAGCATGAGTCACAGGAAGAAAGGAATCAGGCTAGGATATAAAGTGTTTCCACCAGACAGGAAGAGGAAGCAGAGAGCCTTTGGCAGAAGAGATACACACAACAGAAGAGGAGTGGTTCTGGCTTTACCCTTCAGGTTTGAAACCCCAAGTTCAGATGGACTGAGGGGGAAGCTGAAGGCAAATGTGACCCCTGGGCCAACACAGGCTAGAGGAACCATGTAGAAATGGCCATGCAACTTTATAGGCATGAAGAGGATGCCTGTGATGGCAATGAGTCTCCTGTGGCTCCCTTGTGTGCCCAAATGCCTGAAGGATGTGAGGGTATTGGTTGGCAGAACTTCAGAGTGTTCCAGCAAGTGAAGAATGACTCTGTATTAAGGGCTGCAAAGAAAAGCTTCCAGGCCAGGCATTGAGAGGGAGGTACTATCTACCCTCGGGGATCTACAGGGCCTTCAACAGCCGATATGGGGCCCCATCAGACTCAAGGTGGCCAAGTTCCTACACTGAGACAACAAGCCACAGTTACACTAGCCAAGATCCTCAGCAGAAGAGGCATCGATGATGAAGTCTGATGCCCAAAGACAAGCAGAACAATATACTTAATGCTGGCCAGGCCCAGATACGCGGCCAGGCCCAGATATGTGACCAGGCCACGAAGTCGCCTTTGTGCTTCCCTATACATAGATGGGAGGAAGGAAGGAGAGAGGAGACCCCAAGGAAGAAGAGAAAATAATTATCCCAAAGAGACTGACATAACCTGGAAAAGACTAAGAACTATGAATTAACAAGATCAAGTTTATTTTCCCCTTCCTGCTTCTTACAAAGATGGTATGTGTCCTTCTAGATAATAAAGAAATTTATGTTTTCTTGCCCTATTGTAATGTGATTTAAATGTTTTTTGTTTTTTCCATTTCCACCCATAACAAAGATTTTGTTCTTGGAGACACTGAGACGTGAGACATGATGCTGGACTGTATGGGGGGAGCACATCACAGCATGGGGAAGAACGCTTCAGCAGCATGGAGCTCTCCACGTTCTGACTATTCACTTCTCTATTGCCAACCCCTAACACACATATTAGCTTTTGCTATGTTCATTTACCTAGCCTGTAAGCCACTCCTTCAGAGGGCAAGGCATGGAGTTGCCAGCCTCAGTTCCCCATCAACTGACAGGGGTCTGGAATTAGGGCGTTTTCAAAGACCTGTAGTCTTGGGTGCCTGAATGCTTGCAGAATAGCAGCACTTTCTAGGACATTCCCCATTGTATATTTCAGTCCATGCTTTCCTTTTTTTCTTGTCTCAGTCTTCTTCCCTGCTAGTCTGGCTCTCGACAGGACCCAAACCCTGCAATACACTCAAATCCCCTTGATGGGAACCTGATTTCCTACTTGGCCTTTCCCAGTCACCCCATCCTCTCCCTAGTCTCATCCTTCCTGGTGAATTGCTCCTTTCCTAAATCTGTTGTGAATAACAATTTGGCCACAGTGCTAAAGCCTCTCACTCCCTCACTTTAAATTCCTTTGGGAAGCAGTCATTCACGTTCATTTTAGACAATTTCCCTGTCCTGTGAGGGTCCTTCTCAAGAAGTCTACTCCCCAAACTCCTGCTGAGGTTGGTACCAGGTCACATTTTCATGACACCAGACCGACAATGAACTGGACCAGGATGGAAATCTAATCAAATCTTGGGCAATCAGTACATTCTCCTGGGAATATGTGAACCTCTAAGACTCCAGACAGGCCCTGCTGGGCACTTGATAGATAATATCTAGAGATGGTTTACAGGGGCTGATTATGTAACTCCAAGACAAGTCTGGGTAATTGACAGTTGCTGTGGTCCTATGACTCTAAGTTTGTACCCTTCTGGAGGCTAAGGGTGATAAATGAGGACTCTATTTATGCCTGGGCATACTGTACCATAACTGCCCCCTGGGTATACTTGGCATTATGTAACCCTGAGTTGAAGAGAGGCAGCAGGCTCAATAAGCTGGTCCCAGCAGACAGACATGCAGAACTTTTTTTAGCTATATGTACATGTATGTAAAAGGCTGAGCGTGGGCGAGGAAGACATCCAAAATGGGGCACACCTTGAGTAGAACTTTGGTGTTTGGAATCTTACACCTATGCCAATTAGGGTAATATTGCTGATATTGACTATATATTCTTATTGGATTCTTTTTCTTCTGTCTTTCAGAAAAGTGAAATTTCATTTAACCAGATTGTGTCTGGTCTTCCCACCAAACCAAGATTAATACTTATTCATGCAACAAATATTACATGGCCCTACACAGGGAAGTGATGTAAACTTGGAACTACTTCCTGTTATTCTCCGTGAGGCTCATGATATTGGTCATCTTAACATACAGGAGGGTAGGAAAGGTGTTGCGACATGGCCAGGCCAACACCATCTTCTCTTGGATTGGCGGAGGAGGGTGCTGTGCTAAGGGAGATTACTTAGAGCTCTGTCATCTGAGGTGCTATGGAGGGGGTGCTCCTATCCCTAAGGCCCAGGCAGTTTGCTTGGGGGAGCTTTCACAGCTTTCCAAACTTTGACATCATGGGAGTAAAGGGAGCCCTACTGGCTGACCTTTGAGTGTGCAGTGAAGCCATCCAGAATCCCTGCGAGAGAAACGGATTTTTGAACTCATTGGCTTTGAAGATTCCATCTGCCACCTGCCCTGGCAAGGTCAGGGTGTATTGGCTGCAACCCTAAGCAGGCTGCCAGATCTCTGCAGGGCTCAGAATTTAGACCTACCCAATTCCTCAGCAGTGAAGAGCTTCTGCCAGGCCAGCCTCCCTTCATGCTAAATCCCAGTGCCCCCATCTTCGTTCTCTCTCCATCTTTCATACACACATGCTCACGAGTACATACTCATATACTCTGTTATCATGAGCACTGAGATTTAATTGCTGGCTTTTGTTTTAAAGCAGACATTTAAAAGGTTCTTAGAGAGCATAACAACAGCCTATCTTTAAGGCCAAGGAAAACAGGGAAAGAAACAGAACTTAAATATGTGCATCTATGTTCAGCTAAATCCTGGATGATCCCTTCCCCTAATCTGACATGATGGCTCACTGGGGTGCAGGCATGGTGGAGTCCGGGCCTTTCTCTTACACGACATACATGGATATTTCTTCGTAGGATACAGTCCCATAAAGACACATAGCAGCCCCTCAGAATGTGAGACATGCATAATAACAACTGTATCTGAGAAATTTACTGAGTGCTTATTTTATGTCAGCTACAATGCTGCATTTCATATAAACAGACTGTTTAATCCTCACCATCCCTCTTGTGATACAGGCACTGTCATGGCCACTTTACAGATGAGAACACTGAGGTTCAGAAGGGGAAAAACAAACATCTAGTGAGTGGCAGCACAGCAATTCGAATGTAGGTCCTTCCAACTCCACGTGAATGTTTCTGGCCACTCTGCCTGTTGCCTCCTCCATCCTTACAGCTGCTAGCGAAGCATGGCCAACCTCTCCAATTCTGCTTTTCATCTCTTCTGGTACCATTGCCCCAATTCTGCCAGTTCAACATTCATTTTTAAAATAAAAAAGCATCACTTCCTCTCTCAGGGTGGATCTGGAGTCCCGGACGTGTACTTCAAAGAGACAGGAAGCAACAGGCAGCCTCCCTCTGCCTCTGCTTATATGAAGGTTTGTCCTTCACATAAGCCATGCAGGCATCTCATTCCCTTAGTTCTGCTGTAACAGTTGAGCAATGACCATTGTATTGGCCGAAGTAATTTTAGCTGCCGTAACAAATGACTTCTAAGTTTCAGTGGTTTAACCCTAAACACATTTACATTTCAGTTACATAACTGTGGAGCACAGATTTCCAAAAAGCTGGGTGTGTGGGGTTTGAGGGATATCTCTCAGGTGACAGAATTCGTACCACACCTTTTCCTCAGCAGTGAAGGAAAAAGCCTCCATCCAAGCCTTCTCCCTGCACTCTTCCTTTGTGTCACGCATGCACGTACTGCCACTGAGGGGCCGGCGTGCCACGCTCCGCCCAGGCCTACTTCCATGCCTAGGCCACTGAAAAAAACTGCTTGTGCGCAAATCAGGGCTCATCTCTCAGCCCTACACCACAACCCTCGTCCTTACTCCTTCCTCATTTCCTGTTTCCTGAGAAGCATAGAGCTTTAACACTCTCTGATACACCTAATTACAAATAAGAATTAAAGTCAGCAATGGCTCATACATGTGCAAAAAGTCTATTACGCCTGCTCTAAATGCCACTGATAGTGACAGGCACTAACAATTTAACGAGCTGAGAGAGGGACTCCTTTGAGAATTCCACCAGGAGCTGAAGAAGTGGGGTATAGTTCAGCAGGCACCAGTCCCCAGCTCCTTCTGAAGTGGTTCATAGATCCTGTGAGTCTCCCTTCGGGGTCAATTTTGAGTCTAGGAAAGAATGTTTCTTTGCTCCTATGTCCCAGGGGCAGAACTATCCTTAGGAACCTGTAAATTAGGGGGCCCCAGGCTCTTCTTGAATAAGTCTTGGTGCCCTGATGGTCAGAATCCATAAACCCTGTCTTGCCCTTCTCGTTCCTGCACCACCTCCAACAAAGATGTCCCTTGGTCCCCCTGTCCGGGTTTGGGGCCTCTCTGCCTCTCCACAGCTGCCCTACATGTTCACTTTAACCAGACTCACCTGACTATCAAAGACAGGGGTGCTCACCGGGTGAGGCTCTAGTCTTGGCCTCTCAGGATGGCTTTGCAGGAAACAAAGCCGCCTGCACCAGGAGAACAGAGGAAACTTCTCTGCCTGGAACCCATGTGTCCTTGGTAAATAACTGCTGCTGCCTTCCTGGCTTTCCAATTCCCAGGGGGCTCAGTTCTCTTTACTTATTGAGAGCATGAAGGAGAGATGCTTCACAGAAAATTTCCTCTAAGCACAACAAACATCTCTCCTCTGTACTTCTGTAGCACTTTATATGGACAAGAATGGTTATGTTTATGCCTCTCAATGATTAGATTACATGTCATCTTTAGTTTATCTTATAGTCTGTAAGTTCTACAAGGGAAAGGACTGTTTCTTATTCACGTCTGTATTTTCCGTAGCTATTACAGCATTTGACCCTCAGAAACGTTACTTAGGGAGTGCAAATTATTTTTGAGAGAATGAGTTAGTAAATAAATAAGAGAGTGAATCAATGAGCAAAGGTAAGTGGGGAAAGAATGAATGAGAAGTAAGTAAAGGGGGAGGGAGTGAATGAATGAGGATGTGAGTGGAAGGATGATGGCCAGTTGCCTCAAGGTTTTCACTCTCCTCTTCTTCTATGCAAGCAGAACCCTGGTTTTTAGTTGGACACATTGCCACCCAACAAAAAAAGATTACATTTATTACTATTCTCTGCAACTTGACATGTCCATGTGACTAAGTTTTGTGACTAAATTAAATGTAAGTAGCAGTGTTGCATGAGAATTCAAAGCAGTGTTGCATGAGAATTCAAAGAGAATCCTTAAAAAAGGAATGTGTGCCCTTTTGGCTCTTGCCCCTTTGCACATTTCTGTGGCCTAGAAAATATGCAATGGTTGGAGCTTATTGTATAATGAGGAGACTTCAAGGAAAAAAAGCTACACTGGGACAGTGAGGCAGAAAGACAGAAGTCTAGGTCTCCTGTTGATCATGAAGCTGCTAAGATACCCCAGACTGCCTGCCTCTAGACCTTTTGTATATAAGAGAGAGAAATAAATTCTCACTTCGTTTATTTTTAATTTACAGTTGGTTGTTTTGGTTTTTATTATATGTAGTTGAACCTGATACTAACCAACTTGCCCAGAATCACAGGTTGGTACCAGAACTGACCTTAGAATCAAGGCCTTTCCGAAGTCAGTCTCAAGTCACTGGGAAGGCCTGAAACTACACACTCACCCACACCTTGCATATGCCCTCCCAGTAGCAATCCAAAGCCTTAACATAGAAGCAGAAAATCTTGATCTTTTAAAAATATAGTCAAAGTAAGGGATGATCCTTGATCAATGTTCAAAACCTCCCAGACCAGTGGGGAGCACAGATTCAGCCTCAAATTGAATGCAAGTCCCAACAGCCCCAGGAAATGCAACCAGGAAAACCTGTCTATGACCACAGATCCTGGTGCACTCATACATTTGGCAGTGCTGCATTTCAACAGTAAAGCATTTACTCTTCTGCAAAGTGGAGCATGTGGATGAGGGTCTTACCTCCACCAGGGAATGCCAGTGTGCAATGGGCTTCCGAGGATACGACAACATTTCACTCCAGTGGTCTCTGCCCAGCCTCTCAGCCTCGTTGCCTACTTGACACACGCCGATGATCTCATTGTGACCTACACTGTGAAAATGGCCCACAATAGTTTTTTCTTTAAATTTTGGTATGTAAGATCAATAGCTACTCAATTAAACTGATGAAAGAATTGGGGAAGTGGTGGTTTTTTTCATTTCCTCACTTAAAACTACAGGCCAAGCTTCACTGCCAATAGGACTTGGGATCTAGCATTATTCCCTGGGTTTCCTAACGCTGACATGGGTCAACTTGTCTCCAAGAACCTTGTTCAAAGAACCCCATGATTTGTGCTAATGATGCCACCTCTTGTTTTGGATCCAGTCTGGCCTTCATGTAATAAAAAGGGAGCCATCTCAAAAGAGTTTCTTGCAATAATGGCTGCTCCAATTCCCACAAGAGGCAACCAAGCATGGGTGAAGGAGCAGTTTTGTTATGGGTCTCGAGCCCACAAAGTAGCATAAGTGAAGGAGGTGCATGGATCTCCCTGCTCTCGCTCTTTAGAGAATACTGTTACTGTCTTATATTCGTCCCTCCTTTCTTCCAAGTCCAGCTTCTTTGGCCCACTTAATTTCCCAATTATAGAAAGATACACAGCTCCTTTGACCTTGAGGCTATTTTTTTGTATTTCGAGATGGAGTCTCACTTTGTCACCCAGGCTGGAGTGCAGTGTCATGATCTCAGCTCACTGCAACCTCTAGCTCTTCAGTTCAAGCGATTCTCCTGCCTCAGCCTCCCAAGGAGCTGGGATTATAGGCAGTGCCACCACGCCTGGCTAATTTTTTTATTTTTAGTAGAGATGGGGTTTCACCATGTTGGCTTGGCTGGTCTCAAACTCCTGACCTCAAGTAATTCACCTGCCTTGGCCTCTCAAAGTGCTGGGATTACAAGTGTGAGCCACCGTGCCTGTCCAAGGCTAACATTTCTGAAACTTTCCCTAGGTAGGTCCCTGTTTTGGGCCTTTTTGTTTTCCCTAGCAGTTTTTTTAAAGTCCTTGGTATATAACTGGACTGATATGGCCAATTCTTTAACTCTATGGGATCCAAACTCACATACTTTCTCTTTCTTTTTCCCTCTTGCAAAGATGAGTGATTTTTCTCCAGTTTGTGTATGGAGCATAAAGGTGAGATGAGTGTGGGGAGGTTGTGTGAAGGATATTTGAGTCTCTGCTCATTAAAATCAAATGCATGAGAAGCCCCATGAATTCTGCCATGAATTTTTCCAGGCCAGATTCATAAGTTTACTGAGAATTAAATTAAGGCAGAGCTCACATAATCAGATTTGTCCATGCAGGAAACTTGGCAATAACTTAAAAATTGCTGGCCTAGGCTTTCACAGTTGGTGGGCAATGTTGCCTACTGGGGCCTGACACTATTGGTGTTGTTTCTTGCCCACAGGAGATGGGACAAGGTCTACTGCTCAGCATGGGCTGTCACACTCATGGGCAGCTGAGCCAACCCACGTGCTCCTGGGGTTGGAAGACTGTCATGCTTCATGCAGGCATCTGCTGGAAAGAGTGTTCAGGTCACTGAAGCTGCCTTGCTGATATTTCAGAGGCATGTGGGAAAATTCTTAGCCACAATAATATTAGAAGTCAGAATAATTTTTAAAAATAATTGTGCCCAGACCACGTGGGAGGTTTTCCAATTAAAGAGAGACTTTGCATTTCAGTCTAATGACTGGTTTAACATGTACAATTCCCTGTTGCTACTTCCTTTGCATATTAAAATGACTGTTTTTTGGATCTGTCCTTTACACAACTGGCTACAATGCAGGCTATAAATATCTCTTCTGTGCTATATTAATTAAAAAGTCTAGCATCTTATACATTTTAATGTACCTTGTCATCCATCCTGATTTTAGCATTTTCAGGAGAACATTTCTGTGTTTGCTTTCAGACTTAAGTAGATGGAAACAATCTTTTTTTTTTTTTTGAGACGGAGTTTCACTCTTGTTACCCAGGCTGGAGTGCAATGGCACGATCTCGGCTCACCGCAACCTCCGCCTCCTGGGTTCAGGCAATTCTCCTGCCTCAGCCTCCTGAGTAGCTGGGATTACAGGCACGCGCCACCATGCCCAGCTAATTTTTTGTATTTTAGTAGAGACGGGGTTTCACCGTGTTGACCAGGATGGTCTCGATCTCTTGACCTCGTGATCCACCCGCCTCGGCCTCCCAAAGTGCTGGGATTACAGGCTTGAGCCACCGCGCCCGGCGATGGAAACAATCTTTATTAAATACTTGTGAGAAGGAAAAATATTGAAGTTATGTATTTAGAAATGTTGATGGTCTGGCTAAAGTAATCATTCTGCCATTTTGCGTGGAATCTTTCCAGTGAAGGCAGTTAGGACTGCCTGATGGAAGATAAAACCTGTGGGGCCACAGTTATCTAAGCCGAGATTCTAGGAGCTGTGCAAAGATGAAAAGGGGAAGAGGTGGAGGTTAGGGGAAGACGGAGGAAGAGAAAGACATGATAAAGGGGCAGAAAAGAATGGGAGTGCTGAGAGACACGTTGGTAGTCTGACTCTACAGCATGGTTTAGAGGTGACTCCTGTCAACGTCCTTCCCATGCATTGCTAGTTGGCTCATTTCCTGAAGCCTGGGATACCAGCTAAGAATCTGTGGCTGCTGCTCCCCTTCCACCCTCCCAGCCCTGGGCGCAGTGAACTTGCACTGGGAAAGAGTTTCAGGCATCTCACCGGTCATAGTCCATGACCGCTATGGACAAGTGGATTTGGTCAATGTTCTCGGGAGGGACATCAAAGACTATGGCTTCATTGTAAACAGGATTCAAGGTGTTCCTCTTGGTGGATGTTTTCCTCTTCTTCAGCCGTCTGCCATCACACATCAGCGAGACTTTCACGTAGGGATCTGGACAGACCATGAGAAGCAGGAGTACTGTGAGGATTAGTGTAGATTTAGGTGGGCAGTTTTATTACTGTGGATTTTCATGGACTATGGTATGGAGAACTCCTTTTCCTGCCTGTGGACTGCAGCTGAAGGATTTTTATTAATATTATATCTGGGAGTAACTAGAGTTAGGATAATTAAGTCACTAATTCAAGTCAAAGCACAGGATACTGTCTCCTCAAAATGTGTGAAATTTAAAAATAGTTTGAAAGCATCTGTTACTGAATCAGACATTCCAGCTTGAACTCAAGACTGGTCTGGCTGGGATAGGAATAGAAATGCACAGTCATTTCCAATACTGAAAACAGGCCCCCCAACTCTGAGCCACCTCCGGGAATCTTTTCAGGTCTTTAAAAAAGGGAATTCCTAGACTTTCAGAATTTCTGAATTCCTAGAGGGCAGAGGGAACATCTGGGAGTGGAATTCCTTAAGTACGGAGAACTTGAGCCCCTAGAGTGGCCTATCTTTGTAATGCAAGGAGAGAAGCAACACAGCATATCAGGGAGAAAAAGCACACAGGCTTCCTCGTGGTGCAACACTGCGGTGAGGTGACAGGTGGCAAGGCTGGCTTCTGCTCCAGATAGGGCTTTTCTGGTCCTACCAGCTATCTCACTTTCCTTCTCTTCAGTGGGTAGTCCTCATTCTCTTTTTACCTGCAAAACCATGCATTGTTCTGACTCCTACATACAGTCCAGGAGGGACTTAGATGACTAAAGAGACCACATCTTTTTTTTTACCCCCCTGCGTAAAAACAAAAACAAAACAAAACAAAGCAAAAAAACACTGGGGTATAAGATGCAGAATATACTGCATCTGATGTTCTTTGATTTCAGAGGATGTAAGTCAGGGTGTACTGGGTGTTTTGTAACCACATTTGGGAAACACCTGCAGAGGTTGCTTGTGAATTTGCACAGTTAGCAATGCAGATAGAGGCATTTTTTTTTTTGTTAGGGTTCAGAATTTAATGCTTGGTTTACTGGGAAAACTAAAATTAATAGTTCAATTTAATAAGGAAATAGGATTGTTCTCAACCTTCAATGAGCTTGAGATGATGATATTTGAGGAAGGACCCAATTAGATAAGCTTTCTCAGTGTGTGCAAATGGTAGATCCAATTCACAATTATGGTGAGGGAAACCCAAGAGAGAGTACAGTTGCCCCTGGTATCCACAAGGAATTGGTTTCAGGACCCTTCACAGATGTGAAAATCCAAGGATGCTCAAGTTCCTTATATAAAATGGCATGGTATTTGCATATAACCTATGTACATCCTCCTGTATACTTTAAATCTTCTCTAGATTGCTTACAATACCTAATCCAAAGTACATGCTGTATAAATAGTTGTTATACTGCATTCTTTAAAAAAATGTATTATTTTTATTGTTGTATTCTTATTTTTTTCTTGAGTGTTTTCAGTCCATTGGTGGTTGAATCTGCAGATTTGGAACTGGTGGATACAGAAGGCTAACTGTGATAACAATAACTAACAATACATAGCACTTAATATATGTTAGACACTGTTCTCATGGCTTTATATTTATTAATTCAGTTTTACAACAGCTCAGTGAGCCAGACACTATAATTACTCTCATCTTACCAGTGGAAATCCAAAGTTCAGAGAGGTAAAATGACTTGCCCAAGGTTATATAGGTGTTAGGACTAGGATTAACCCTATGTAGTCTGGTTCCAGAGTCAATGTGCTTTGTTACCATACTAAAACTTCATAAGGTACTTACTACATTAGAAGTGCATAAGGAAGTCTGAATTTGAAAATGCCCCACCTGATGCTCCTGTTATGTCCATTGCCTTTAAATTCCTTGCTTTTATAATGGTAATGGTCAGCCTGCCAGCCGTTGGAAGATAGCACAGGGAAAACATCAGCTCTCCCAGATCCACGTTGTCCTGTTGAGAAAGCACAAACTCAAGTATTAGAAAGTGTCTCCAGCCTGGTGTGCAAGAGGCTCAGCTTCAGGTAGAACACTGCCCTTTTTGCTCAGCTTGTGAATCCCTGGTCTCTCTTCCCTTCATGTCAGTCAAAGGGAGAATAATAAATCCCTGCACTTTGGGAGCACCTCATCCTAAGGAAGAATAGCTATCTTTTTTTTTAATTGTACTTTAGGTTCTGGGGTACATGTGCAGATCATGCAGGACTGTTGCATAAGTACATACATGGCAAGCTGGTTTGCTGCCTCCATCCCCCCCGTCACCTGAATCTGGTATTTCTCCCCATATTATCTCTCTCCAACCTCCCCACCCCCTGCTGTCCCTCCCCTAGTTCCCCCACAATAGACCCCAGTGTGTGATGCTCCTCTCCCTGTGCCCATGTGTTCTCATTGTTCAATATCCGCTTATGAGTGAAAACATGTGTTGTTTGATTTTCCGTTCTTGTGTCAGTTTGCTGAGAATGATGGTTTCCAGATTTATCCATGTCTCTACAAAGGACACGAACTCATCGATTGTTATGTCTGTGTAGCATTCCATGGTGTATATGTGCCATATTTTCCTTGTCCAGTCTATCATTGATGGGCATTTGGGTTGGTTCGCGGTCTTTGCTATTGTAAACAGTGCCACAGTGAACACACATGTACATGTGTCTTTATAACAGAATGATTTATAATCATTCTATTAGGAAGCATAGCTGTCTTTGGATGGCAAAGCTGTAAGGCTGCTCAGGCCTCTGCCACCATCTATCTAGCCACAGGGAGCCCTGTACAGACTCATCTGTCCAGGTAGCCCAGTACGTATCCTCCAGTGCAGAAGCCTCAGAAGCCTCACAGCCTCAACAATCTTCCACAGAGTCCCCCATATGGCTCCACTCATATCACTACCACAATGCACAAAGAGTCTCTAGTCAAAACTACACAAAGAGGTGCCCTGCAGTGCTGTGGTGCCCCACCCACAGCCCAGGGTAGCTCTGCACACAGCCCATGCAGCAACATGAAGCCTCTCAACAGGTCACCACACCTCCCCACAAACTCCCCTACACAGCAACCTCAAGCTTGCCACAATATCCCTGTATACTCCTGCATACCCCCAACCTCCCACACGCAATCCTCATGCCACCAAGCACTGCACACACCTTGGTTGTGCACAACTTGTGCGGACCAGCACATGGCTCCACTGGACCCTGGAAACTTACAACCTGTCACATAGCTCCAAATAAGGACACTGTGTGAACCTGAAAGTGGCACCCTGAGAGCCCACACATTCAGAGCCCTGGACACACCCAGTACTTGCCTAGTCCCACACAGCCTCCATTCAGGGAGAGAAGAACAGAGACCCAGACTCCCAGGTGGCCTCTCACAGTTCCACTTTCCGGCAGCTCTTCCCTTTACTTGGCATGCCTCTAAAGACCCCATTTCCCTCCGCTGGGGAATATATCTCAGGCAGTGTGCAGCCGTTCAAATAGGTCAGGAGACACAATTCTCTTTCTCCTTTTAAGCTCAGGGAGAGTATAACCAGAGAGGAGGGGAAAAAAAGCCATTTCATTTTGTTTCAATTTCTGAGAGAGATACCTGAGGTTATCGAGCTGAGGTGCCTGTGTCTAATTAATACAGTTTCCTACTGACAGTGCTCTGGGGATTCAGGTTTTTGCCCTCAATGTCCACAGCTTTCCCTTCCCTTCTCAGTTCTCCAAGGATGCTTCTATTTTTAGAAGGACAGATTCAGCTCTGGAAGGTCACCTCACCCAACCTCCATTTCTTGATTGCTTCCACAGGAGGATGAGGCAAAGGGACCTATCTGGTCACTAAGGCAGATGGATTACTCTGTATCTTCTTGCATCATGCATTGCTTGCCTCATGTAAATAAATGACCTCATCTTGCAAGCTAGGCTTTCCTGGTTCCTGGAGCCCTGACCTCAAGAGACCCAGTGACTGGGCCTTCCCCTTTTGGGAGCTATGAGGGCTTGGGGACTAGAATTCTGCAGGACTGGAGGTTTTATTCACAGCAGGCTCTGACTTGCTCTGTGGTGCTGGGTTCCCTACTGCAGGAGTAGTGTCTGGCCTCACTGAAGGGAAAAGGATTGACCCAGCCTACTGCTGATGGAAAGGAAAGGGAGATCACAGCTGTCCCCACACATCGCCCTTTTGTTTCCTTACTCCCTGGCCCACTTCTTTGCTCTTCAACTTCTGTTCTTCCTTTAAAAGGCTTTTCACGGTACCTAGGTCTCTCCTCTCCCCTCAACCTTCTCAGAAAATCTTGATTTAGCAAAGTAAATACAGAATTAACCAAAACTATGCTTATGAAGCTTCATAATCAATTCCTTCAATATACATTTCCTGAGGGCCCTCACTGTGCAAACACTTTGTAAGGTTCAGGATGTGAAAATGCATGCTGTCTAATCTCTGCCCTCAAGGCTGATGCACATAATTAAATGTGATGTGTCAGATTAGTTCCATGCTAGGTATTTTGGGTTGTTTGTTTTCCTCATCATAAGCCCATTCACAAATATTTATACAACATGGCTATTTGCTCATAAGTAAAAGAAAAAAAACCGAACCTCAGATTTGATGGTATATCCAGAATTGAACCAGGCAAACTCTACATTTGTACTTAAAAAAATAGCAAATTAGGTGGCTGCAGTGGCACCTGCCTACAATCCTAGCTATGCTGGAGGCTAAAGCAGAAGGATCACTTGAACCCAGGAGTACAAGCTCAGCCTAGGAAATCTAGCAAGATGCTGTCTCTTAAAAAAAAAAAAAAAAAAAAAAAAAAAATAACAGGCAGCTATGTGCCTATTCCATGGAGAAGAACCAAAATAGCAAGCAGATATTTGCACTTTGAATAGATCATCTAAGAGAGAACACTGGAATTCAACAAAAAAGTGACAGAAAGCACCAAAAGTAACAAAGGAAAAGGAAGCAATGCAGCCTGCTCAGCTGGGTTTGGGTGGGAGCTGGCAGAAGCTCCTTAATGTGGGGAAAGGGTAAGTGGACCCTCCTAGGGTCCACATTCCCACCACATGCTATCCTACTCACAGAGCCCCTCAACCCTCACAGGCCTTGAGACTAAGACAGAGAACTGCCTAGAAATTGTCTACTGGTATTGCTTCAAAGAGGGAGCTCATGCTGTGACCCACAGGCCCCTAAGCCCTGAGCACAGTGACATTCTGAAAGCTGAGCCTCCAAAGGACTATGTCTTGCCCTGGTTTCAATGCCACTGATCCTGCCATCAGGCCAGGGAGAGATAAGACCAGATGCTTTCATGCACCCTAAGGATAAATTCCACTGTCACTAGTGGTGCAAGCTGCTGGGGGACTGAGGCACGAGCAAATCACATGCTGCACAGCTACCTACCTATGCTGCTCCCAATGAGAATGTTTGTGCCCTCCCCAGTGGCAGCCCTGAACTGAAGCCACCACTGTCCTCACCTGAGCATTCTGTTGACTACTTGGGGACCACCCAGTTCCTGCCTATCATAGCCATGCCTTAACATATTTCCAGGTGGCCTGAGGACAAGTCTCAAATCTGCCAACCTGGTCCTGTCTCCTAAGTACTTGAGCATGCCATCCAGGGGCCTGGAAATCACCCAACCTAGTCCACCACTGTTGGTACCTGTGCATTCTTCCCAGGGTCTGAGGTGGGGGCACCTCAACCACCTGATACCTCCACAATTAATACCCACTTGCAAGCACCATGAGACTGGCCCATCTAACTCATTGCAGCTCAGACTAACTTAGATTCCAGTGAGTGGCCCAATCAGTGCTACTGCCCACATCAAGCCTGCTAATCAAGGGCCAGGGAACCTGTCCACATGCCAGGCCCTGTGCTGCCGCTACTAGCATTTCAGCAAGCCACACGGAAGCCCAATAATTGGTCCACCTGGATCCACTAATACCAGAGCCAGTATATATCACTCTGGAGCCCAAAGACAGGAATCTTCAGCCTACTGCTGTATCCTTGAGGCCAGAAGACTGGCCCACCTAATTACCTAGTTACCACAGTCTCCACTAATAACTACACCCTAAGCCATCAAGGAAATCAGAAATACCACTGACACTATTTGTAGCCAAGAAGATCATACAGAGACTACACTATTGCTTGCATCCAAAAATCAAAGCCCAAGTGCCCTACTCAACCAACATTTTAGATAATCTTCAGAAAAAAAGTCCCCTCTACAAAAGCAAATTAAAAAAATTGGAAGAAGTGATTGTTACACCGATGTGCAGATATTAACATAAGGACACAGGAAACATGAAAAAGCAAGGACATCTTCAAAGGAACACAATAATTCTACAGCAACAGAGACCAATAAAAGAATCAGTGAGATCCTGGGTAATTCAAATTACTGATTTTAAAGAAGTTCAGCAAACAAGATAATTTTGAAAAACAATACATAAAATTGGAAAACAATTAGCCAAAGAGATACACATTTTTTAAAAGAACCAAACAGAAGTTCTGGAACTGAAGAATTCATTGAATGAAATATAAAATACAGTAAAAACCTCCAACAATGGATTCGATTAAGCCGAAGAAAGAATTGCAGAACTTGAAATCTTTTGAAATAATCCAGACAAAAATAAATAAAAAGAATAAAGAAGAATGAGAAAGGCTTTGTAACATATGGGACATAACATAAAGTGACTCAATATTCTAATTATCAGTGTCCCCAAGGGCAAAGAGAGAATGAAAGGGTTAGAAAGTACATTTAATGAAATAATAGATGAAAACTTCCCCAATCTAGAAAAAGACTTATATAGGGTGCTCAGAGAGTCTCACGCAAATACAAAGCAAGAAGGTCTTCTCCACAGCACATTATAGTCAAACTATTTCAAGTTAAAGATAAAGAGGGGATTCTAACAACAGCAAGACAAAAGTGTCTAGTCATCTATAAAGGAAACCCCAACAGAAATATTTCTCAGCAGAAACTATACAGGGCAGGAGAGACATAGTCAAAGTACTGAAGGGAAAAAAATGCCACTTACGTATGCTATCTAGCAAAATTATCCTTCACAAAAAAAGTCCTTCCCAGAGAAGAAAATGCTGAGAGAATTTATCACCACTAGACTGGCCCTAGAAGAAATGTTTAAAGAAGTCCTAAATTTGGAATAAAAAAGATAACATTTACCATCATGAAAACACACAAAAGTGTAAAACTTACTGGTAAACCAAACACATCATGACCAAATGGGATTTATACCAGTGATGCAAGGATGGTTCAAGATACAAAAATAAAAAAATGTGACACACCACATAAACAAAATCAAGGACAAAAATTATATGATCATATCAATAGATGCAGAAAAAGCATTTGATTAAATATACCATCCCTTCATGATAAAAACTCTCAATAAACCAAGTATAGAAGGAATATGCCTCAAAATAATAAAGGCAATCTATGACAAACCCAAAACTAATACCATACTGAATGTTAGCATGAACATCACTACTGAAAAGATGAAAGCCTTTCCTCTCAGGTCTGTAACTAAACAAGGATTCCCACTTTCACCACTCTTATTTAACATAGTACTGGAAGTCTTAGCCACAGCAAGCATGCAAGACAAAGAAATAAAAGGCATCATTCAGAATAAGGATATCTGAGGAAAACAAATTAAAAAAATAAAATAATAAAACAAAAAGCATCCAAATTGGAAAAGAAGTCAACCATTTCTTTGCTGATGATATGATCTTATAGAAAAACCTAGACCCTATCAAAAAAATTCTTAGGTTTGATAAATTTCAGAATGCAAATCAACATAAAATATCAGTAGCATTTCTATATACTGATAACGAACTAGCCAAGAAAGAAATCAAGAAGGCAATCCCATTTACAATAGCTACAAAATTACCTAAGAACAAATTCCACTAAGGCACTGAAAGATCTCTATAAGAAAAACTGCAAAACACTAAAAGAAATTGAAGAGGACACAAACAAATGGATAGATATCCCTTGCTCATGGATCAGAAGAATTAATAATGTTAAAATGACCATACTACCTAAAGCAATCTACATATTTAATACAATCTCTAACAAAATACCAATGTAATTTTTTACAAAATTAATAAAAACAATCCTAAAATGTGTATAGTACCGAAAGAGAGCCTTAATAGCAAAAGCAATTCTGAATGAAAAGGACAATGCTGGAGGCATCACACTACCTGACTTCAAAATGTATCAAAAGGCTACAGTAACCAAAGCAGCATAGTACTGGTATAAAAACAGCCATACAGACAAATGGAACAGAATAAAGAAAACAGAAATGAATCCAATACAGAAATGAATCCATGTATTTATAGCCAAATTATTTTTGATGAAGGCGCCAAGGGGAAATAACACACTCTTCAATAAATGGTGCTGGGAAAATTGGAGATCCACATATAGAAGAATGAAACTGGATACATATGGCTTCCCATGTACAAAAATAAACAAAAGATGGATTGGATTAAAGACTTAAACGTAAGACCTGAGACTGTAAAACTACTAAAAAAAAAAAATGGAGAAAACATTTCAAGACAGGAAAATAATTCATAGCTAAGGCCTGCCTGAAGAGCAGACAACAAAACAAAAAATAAATAAATGGGATTATATTAAATTTATTAAATTTTAAAACTTGCGCACAGCAAAGGGAACAATCAACAGAGTGAGGAGACAATGTATTGAATGAGAAAATATTTGCAAACTAGTCATCCTACGAGGAACTAATATGCAGAATATAAAAGGAACTCAAACAACTGAATTAAAAAAACCAAATAATATCATTAAAAGTGGGCAAAAGACATAAATAGATATTTCTCAAGAAAATACATACATACAAGTGGGCAACAAGTTTATGAAAAAATGCTCAGCATCACTAATAATTAGGGAAATGCAAATTAAAACCGTAATGATATATCATTTTATCCCAATTAGAATGGCTATTATTTAAAAGACAAAAAATAACATGCTAGCAACAATGTGGAGAAAAGGGAATTCTTATACACTGTTGGTGTGAATATAAATTAGTACAACCACTATGGAAAACAATATTGAGATTTCTCCAAAAATTAATAATAGAACTACCATATGATCCAGCAATGACACTGCCCAGTATTTAACCAAAGGAAAGGAAACCTGTGTATCTGAGGAATACCTGAACTTACATGTTTATTTCAGGGCTATTCTTAACTGCAAGGATATGGAATCAATCTAAGTGTTCATCAATGGACAAATTAATAATGAAAATGTGGTATATATATATATATACATATATATAAAATGGAATACTATTCAGACATAAAAAAAGAATGAAATTATGTCATTTGCAGCAACATGAATGGAAATGGAGGTCACTATGTTAAGTGAAATAAGTCAGGTACAGAATGAGATACTTGTTCTCATATGTGGGAGCTAAACAAGTTAATCTCATGGAGATACAGACTGGAACAGTAGAAACCAGAGGGTAGGAAAAGTGAGTGGGTGGCAGGTGGGATATAGAGAAGTTGGTTAGTAGATATAATCATACAGTTAGGTAGAAGGATAGGCTCCAATATTCGATAGCAGAGTAGGTTGACTATAGCAGCAGCCATATTTTTTATATTGCAAAGTAGCTAGGAGAGAGAACTTGAAACGTTACCAACATATAGGAATGATAAATACTCAAGGTAATAGACACTTCACATACTCTGACTTGATGAATATACATTCTATCCCTGCAATAAATACCCATATGTACCCCATATATATCTATAACATTTTGTATCAAAGAAGGAATGTAAGCTCTGTAAGAAAAGGAACTTTCTCTGTCTTGTTGCACCCCAACTACTTAGAACAGTCCCTAGCTCAACAATAAAAGATGCTCAGTAAATATTAGTTGACTCCTCTAATGAAAATAAGCAAATTAAAAAAAAAAGTTCTCAAGAAGAAAATGCTTGCTTTTATTTTCAAGTGCTTTTAAAATAAATCTTTTTAAAGTGTCTAAATTATAAAATCAAAGTGACAAAACTCCAATATAGAAATTTTCAAGTAAAATACTAAAATATCCCATTTTCTCATTCATATACTAGCCTATGTCATTTCTTTCCTCACAGTAACAGAGTGAATAATCAATCATATTTTTAAATTTTCACTTATTCATCCATCCATTAATTTTTTCATTCATTTACCTATTCTTTTAGCATTTGTTGTGATTGTAGTATTTGAGCATTGTTTTTTTTTTCAGAGGCTGGGAGCTAAATCTGCAGTGGTAAACAACAGATACTATGTTTTGAGGAGATATGGGCTTGCTAGGGTATGGAACAAGAGTTCACTGGCACCTGATGCTAATTTTCCTTTTCCCCATGAGCTGCCGCTGATTTGAGGTCAAGAAGATTTAGATCTTGATGTTTCTAAACATCCCCTTAAATTAGTGGTACTCAACCAGGAGTAATTTTTCTCCCCAAGGTGACATTTGACACTATCTGGAGGAATTTTTGCTTGTCACAACTGTGGAGGAGGGTGTGTCACTGACATCTAGTGGGTAGAGCTCAGGGATCCTGCAAAACATTTTATGATGCATAGGGAAGCCACTCAATACAAAATATTATCTAGTTCAAAAGGTCTACAGTGCTAAGTTTGAGAAACTCTAATTTACATAGAAATGCTTAGATTCTTACTAAAAGTTTTCTGGAATGATAATAAAAGTCATATATAAAGGGGTTGTGGAATATTTGGCCTTTTTTTTTTTTTTTTAAGCTTGACAGGTATCAGATATGCAGAAGTGTTACTGACAGCTAGGTACTCTGGAAAGTACGAAGGTAAGAAAAACACCATACAAAGAAAGCTTCGTTTGACCCTGCTTTATGTGGCTAAGTTTGGTATTGTTAGAAAGATATATTGGGAATTTATAGCAAGCCGATGTGAATTCTGAATTCTCCACCTATCAATCTGCAAACTCTTTCTGTGATGTGTATGGTTGCAGTGGCCTTTGATCACTGCAGTTTTTGTCTAATTAGTGCACTTTTGCATTCCTCTTCTTATGTTGGTTGGTGAAATCCTTCCCAACTTCATGAAGTTCTGAAAGGGCTGCTACAGGAATTTAGGTTGACCAAAGCATTCATCCCTTGTCCACCGTTGTTTGTTTAAGGAAGTGCATGTAATCCAAACAGGACCACTTACAGGCCTCTCTGGGGTTGAAAAATCGACATTGAGACACATAAATTCTTATTTTATTAACCCAAATAACCCCAGCTAGAATTGCTGAAACTGTTCTAAGGTTCTTATACTACATATAGTATAAATGGCACAATATCACTTCAAGTTAGCCAGTATAAGTTAAATATATGTACTCTAAACCTGAAAGAATTGGCTAAAATAAGGCAAGGAGTTACAGCTAATAAATCAAAATAGAAGATGAAATTAACAATTAATATATTTGGTTAATCCAAAAAAGGTAGAGAAAAAGATTAGAATAAACAAATTTTGATACAAACAGAAAACAAATAGTAAAGTGGTAAATTTAAACTAAACTATCCCAATAATTACATTTAATGTAAATGGTCTGAACCTTCAAATAAAGGCAACAATCGCCCAATGCAATAAATAGCAAAGACCCAATTATATGCTACCTTCAAGAAATCTACCTTAGGTGTGATCCAAGGTTGAATAGGATCAACCTTGAGCTGGCTGAATAGGAACAGCTATGGAGTACAGTTCCCAGTGAGAACACAGAGGGTGAGTGCTCACTGCATTTCCAAACAAGTTTTTACTGCCCACAGACCAGGAGATTCCAAGGCGGAAAGGCACCATGAGTCTCCAGCATGGCTGTTTCAGCTGGCACAGCAGGTCTCTGCACAAAAACTCACAAAAATCTGGGTGGCCATTTTAACTGGTGCCAGGAATGCCTGGGAGACAGTCACCCATTCAACTGAAGAAAAGGGGCTGTTACAGGTGTACAGGGAGCCAGGTGATCTGGCTTGGCGGGTCCCACTCCTACAAAGACCAGCAATCTGAAACGCTCTGGATTGAGAGTTTCACAGCAAGCACAGCTGGACCCTGGACAGTCCAGCTCTGTGGGAGGAAAGACATCCACAATTACTGATGCAGTCCACCACTACCAAGAGAGCCTGCCACTACTAAGGCAGTCTGCCATTACCGAGGCAATCCACCATTACCGAGGCAATCCACCATTACCGAGGCAATCCACCATTACCGAGGCAATCCACCATTACCAAGGCAGTCCACCATTACTGAGGCAGTCCACCATTACCGAGGCAGTCCAACATTACAGAGAAAGTCTGCCATTACTGAGGCAGACTGCCAATACTGAGGCAGTTCTAACTATACCTCTATAAACAAAACCACAAGGAAGCTTATACAGCAGCTGGGCAGAGCCCACAGCAGCTCAGCAATGTCTCTGCTGGAAGACTGTTACTAGGCTATCTCCTTGCTGGGCAGGGCATCTCTGAAAAAAGGCAGCATAATGTCAGGAACTTATAAATAAAGCCTCATCTTCCCAGGACAGAGCACCTGGGAAAAAAAGATGGTTATGAGTTCCGCTGCAACAAACTTAAATGTACCTGCCCAGCAGCTCTGAATACAACAATGGAGCTCACAGCTCAGCACTTGAGCTCCTATAAGGGACAGACTATCTACTCAAGCAGCTATCAGCCCCTGTATATCCAAAAAGACACCTCATAAAGGAGAGCTCAGGCTGACATCTGTTATGCTTCTGGGACAAAGATAACAGAATAAGAAACTGGCAGCAGCCCTTACTGTTCTGCAGCCCCCGCAGGTGATCCCCAGGCAAGCAGGGTCTGGAGTGGACCTCCAGCAGTCTTACAGCAGAGGGACCTGACTGTTAGAAGGAAAACTAAGAAACAGAAAAAAATAACTTCATCATCAACAAAAAGGATGTCCACTCAGAGACCCCATCCAAAAGTCACCAACTACAAAGACCACTGGTAGAAAAATCCACAAAGATGGGAAGAAACCAGTGCAAAAAGGATGAAAACATCCAAAACCAGAACGCCTCTCCTCCTCCAAGGGATCTCAACTCATCACTAGCAAGGGAACAAGGCTGGATGTAGAATGAGTCTGATGAATTCACAGAAACAGGCTTCAGAAAGTGGGTAATAACAAACTTCTCTGAGCTAAAAGAATGTGTTCTAACCCAATGCAAAGAAACTAAGAACCTTGAAAAAAGGTTTGATGAAATGCTAATGAGGATAAACAGCTTAGAGAAGAATATAAATGAATTGATGGAACTGAGAAACCCAACAGCAGAACTTTGTGAAGCATACACAAGTTTCAATAGCTGAATCGACCAAGTAGAAG
>NW_016107685.1:103612-148428 GCF_001604975.1 Cebus imitator
CAAAATGGCAAGATCAAATTCAAACATAACAATATTATCCCTAAATGTAAATGGGCTAGATGCCCCAATCAAAAGACATTGACTGGCAAATCAGATAAAAAGCCAAAACTCATTGGTGTGCTGTATCCAGGAAACCCATCTCACATGCAAGGATACACAAAGGCTCAAGATAAAGGGATGGAGGAAGATTTACCAAGCAAATGGAGAGCAAAAAAAAGCAGGAGCTACAATCCTAGTATCTGATAAAGTACACTTCAAACAAACAAAAATCAAAAAAGACAAAGAAGGGCATTATATAATGGTAGAAGATTCAATACAACAAGAAGAGCTAACGATCCTAAATATATATACACCTAATACAGGAGCACCCAGATACATAAAGCAAGTTCTTAATGACCTACAAAGAGACTTAAACTCCCACACAATAATAGTGGGAGACTTTAATACTCCACTGTCAATATTAGACAGATCAATGAAACAGAAAATTATCAAGGACATCTGGGACTTGAACTCAGATTTGGTCCAAGCAAACCTAATAGATGTTTACAGAATTCTCCACCCCAAATCCACAGAATATGCATTCTTCTCAGTACCACATCACACTTACTCTAAAATTGACCACATAATTGGAAGTAAATCACTCCTCAGCAAATGCAAAAGAATGGAAATCATAACAAAAAGTCTCTCAGACCACAGTGTAATCAAATTAGAACTCAGGATTAAGAAACTAACTCAGAACAACACAGCTTCATGGAAACTAAACAACTGGCTCTTGAATGTTGACTGGATAAACACTGAAATGAAGGCAGAAATAAAGATGTTTTTTGAAACCAGCGAGAACGAAGACACAACGTACCAGAGCCTCTGGGACATATTTAAAGCAGTGTCTAGAGGAAAATATATAGCAATAAATGCCCATATGAGAAGCAAGGAAAGATCTAAAATCAACATCCTATCGTCAACATTGAAAGAGCTAGAGGAGCAAGATCAAAAAAACTCAAAAGCTATCAGAAGAAAGAAACAACTAAGATGAGAGCAGAACTGAAGGACATAAAGACACAAGAAAAAAACCCTTCAAAAATTAATAAATCCTAGAGCTGGCTTTTTGAAAACATCAACAAAATAGACAGGCCTCTAGCCAGATTAATAAAAATGAAAAGAGAGAAGAATCAAATAGATGCAATAAAAAATGATAAAGGGGATGTCACCACTGACTCCACATAAATACAAACCACCATCAGAGATTACTACAAAAAATTCTATGCACATAAACCAGTAAACCTGGAAGAAATGGATAAATTCCTGGACACTTGCACTCTCCCAAGCCTAAACCAGGAAGAAGATGAAATCTTGAATAGACAGATTAACAAGGGCTGAAGTTAAGGCAGCAATTAAAAGCTTACCAACCAAAAGCAGCCCAGGTTCAGATGGGTTCACAGCCTAATTCTACCAGACATACAAAGAGGAGCTGGTATCACTCCTTCTGAAACTATTCCAAACAATCCAGAAAGACGGAAAACCTTCCGAAATCATTTTATCAGACCAATATCATCCTGATACCCAAACCCAGCAGAGACTCAACAAAAAAAAGAGAAAACTTTAGGCCAATGTCCATGACAAACATAGATGCAAAAATCTTCAATAAAATACTGGCAAACTGATTGCAACAGGACATCCAAAAGCTTATCCATCACGATCAAGTAGGCTTCATCTTGGGGATGCAAGGCTGGTTCAACATATGCAAGTCTATAAACATAATTCACCACATAAACAGAACCAAAGACAAAAACCATAGGATTATCTCAATAGATGCAGAGAATGCCTTCGACAAAATTCAACAGCCCTTTATGCTAAAAACTCTCAATAAACTAGGTATTGATGGAATGTATCTCAAAATAATAAGAGCTATTTATGACAAACCCTCAGCCAATATCATATTGAATGGGCTAAAACTGGAAGCATTCCCTTTGAAATTGGGCACAAGACAAGGATGCCCTCTCTCACCACTCCTATTCAATATAGTATTGGAAGTTCTAGCCAGAACAATCAGGCAGTAAAAAGAAATAAAGGTATTCAATTAGGAAAGGAGGAAGTCAAATTGTCTCTATTTGCAGATGACGTAATTGTATATTTAGAAGGCCCCATTGTCTAAGCCCAAGATCTCCGGAAACTGATAAGTAACTTCAGCAAAGTCTCAGGATACAAAATCAATGTGCAGAAATCACAAGCATTCCTATACACCAATAACAAACTTAAAGAGAGCCAAATCAAGAATGAACTGCCATTCACAATTGCTACAAAGAGAATAAAATACCTAGGAATACAACTAACAAAGGATGTAAAGGACCTTTTCAAGGAGAACTACAAACCACTGCTCAAGGAAATATGAGAGGACACAAACAGATGGAAAAACATTCCATGCTCATGGTTACGAAGAATAAATATTGTGAAAATGGCCAGACTGTCCAAAGTAATTTATAGATTCAATGCAATCCCCATCAAGCTACCTATGACCCTCTTCATAGAACTAGAAAAAACCACCTTAAACTTCATATGGAACCAAAAGATAGCCCGCATAGTCAAGAGAATCCTAAGCAAAAAGAACAAAGTGGAAGGCATCACACTGCCGGACTTCAAACTATACTACAAGGCTACAGTAATCAAAACAGCATGGTACTGGTACCAATACAGAGATATAGACCAATGGAAAAGAACAGAGGCATCAGAGGCAATGTCACACATCTACAACCAGCTGATAAAACAAGCCATGGAGAAAGGATTCCCTGTTTAATAAATGGTGTTGGAAAAACTGGCTAGCCATGAGCAGAAAGCAGAAACTAGACCCCTTCCTGACACCTTACACTAAAATTAACTCCAGATGGATTAAAGACTTAAACATAAGACCTAACACTATAAAAACCCTAGAAGAAAACCTAGGCAAAACAATTCAGGACTTAGGGATAGGCAAGGACTTCATGACTAAAACATGAAAAGCAATGGCAACAAAAGCTAAAATAGACCAATGGGACTTAATTAACCTCCAGAGCTACTGCACAGCAAAAGAAACAATCATTAGAGTGAACCAGCAACCAATAGAATGGGGAAAAATTTTTGCAATCTACCCATCAGACAAAGGGCTAATATCCAGAATCTACAAAGAACTAAAACAGATTTACAAGAAAAAAAAAATTCAAAAGTGGGTGAAGGATATGAACAGACATATATGAGACCAACAAACATAACAAAAAAGGCTCATCGTCACTGGTCATTAGAGGAATACAAATCAAAACCACATTGAGATACCATCTCATGCCAGTTACAATGGCGATCATTAAAAAATCTGGAGACAACAGATGCTGGAGAGGATGTGGAGAAACAGGAACCCTTTTAGACTGTTGGTGGGAGTGTAAATTAGTTCAACCATTGTGGAAGACAGTGTGGTGCTTCCTCAAGGACCTAGAAAGTCCATTTGACCCAGCAATCCCATTACGAGTTATATATCCAAAGGATTATAAATCATTCTATTATAAAAACACATGTACATGTACGTTCACTGCAGCACTGTTTACAATAGCAAAGACCTGGAACCAACCCAAATGCCCATCGATGATAGACTGGACAAGAAAAATGTGGCACATATACACCATGGAATACTATGCAGCCATAAAAAAGATGAGTTTGTGTCCTTTGTAGGGACATGGATGAATCTGGAAACCATCATTCTCAGCAAACTGACACAAGAACAGAAAATCAAACACCACATGTTCTCACTCATAGGCGGGTGTTGAACAATGAGAACATGTGGACACAGGGAGGGGAGCATCACACACTGGGGTCTGTTGGGGGGGATTAGGGGAGGGAGAGTGGCAGGTAGGGAGTTGGGGAGGGATAACATGAGGAGAAATGCCAGATACAGGTGATGGGAATGGAAAGAGCAAATCACACTGCCATGTATGTACCTGTGCAACAATCCTGCATGTTCTGCACAGGTACCCCAGAACCTAAAGTGCAATTAAAAAAAAAATATATATATATATGCATATATATATATATGGATATATATATATGGATATATATATATACACATATATATAGATGTATATATAAATGTACCTTAAATGTACAGATATAAATAGATAAAAGTAAAAGAATTAAAAATATATATACCATACTAACACTAATAAAAATAAATCTGGAGTGGCTAAATTAATATCAGACAAATTATATGTCAGAGCAATGAATATTCCCAGGGACAAAGAGAGTTATTAGATTATGATAAAGTCCTCAACTCATTAAAAATGTATAAAAATTCTAAATGTTTATTCACTCCACAGCACACCTTCAAAATACATGAAGCAAAAACTAACAGAACTGTGAGGATAAGTAGACAGACACATCTTTAATTAAAGTCAGAGATTTGAATACTAAATAACACTATCAGTTCACTCAGCCTAACTAAGGCATTCTATAAAGAGCATTTACCAAATTGTAATAGAATATACATTCTTTTCTTAGGTAAACCAACACTAAACAAGACAGATTATATTTGAGTCATAATATAGGTTTCATTTAAATTTGAGAATTTCAATCATACAAGGTATATTTTCTTAACCACAGTGGGAATAAATTAGAAATAAATAATATGAAGGTATCTAAAAATAATCAATGTATTTGGAAACTAACACACTTTTCTCTCTTCTCTCTTCTCCCTTCTCTTTCTCTCTCTCTCTCTCTCTCTCTCTCTCTCTCTGTCTCTCTGTCTCTCTCTCTCTATTTATTTTGAGACAAGGTCTTGCTCTGTTGCCCAGGCTGGAGTGCAGTAGCACAATCACAGCTCACTGCAGCCTCAATCTCCTAGGTTCAAGAGATCCTCCCACCTTAACCTCATGAGTGGCTGTGACTACAGGCACATGTCGCCATTCCTGGATGTATATTTAATTTTTTTGTAGAGATAGAGTCTTGTTATGGTGTCCAGTGGTCTCAAACTCCTGAACTCAAGTGATCCTTCTATGCTGACCTCTCAAAGTGCTGGGATTACAGGCAAGAACCACCATGCCTAACCCTAAAATGTTTCTAAATAATCCATAGGTCAAAGAAGAAATCCAGAGGAAAACTAGAAAGTATTTTGACCTGAATTAAAAAGAAAACACATATATTAAAATTTGTAGACTGCCGCTAAAGCAGTATTTACAAGGAAATTTACAGCACTAAAATATCTATTTGATAAGGAAAAAAATTTCATGTCAATAACCTCATCTTCTATTCTAAAAATCCAAAAAAAAAAGAAACCAATTAAAGTAAGCAGAAGAAAGGAAATAATTGAGATTAGATAAGATAAAGAGGTATAATTTCAAATACTAAAATGGCCACTAAAAAGCTAATCAGTATATTTAATAAGCCATTATTACAGATAAAATGGATTAATAAGAGTAGCTCAATCCAATAGAAAAAAAAAGAACAAAAGTATGGATGAAACAATTAGAAAAGGCAGATTTAAACACTGACAATTATATCCAATGTGTATACTTAAAAACATCAGTTGAAAGAATAGAAATGGTCAGATTGGATAACAAAGCATGACTCAACTATATGTTGTCTACAAGAAACCTACTTAAAATATCAAGACAAAAATAGATTTTTAAAGGATTAAAAAAAAAAAAAAACTAGGCCATGTAAACACTAATCAAAAGAGAGCTGAAGTGACTATATTAATCTCAAAGAAGATTCCAGACTAAGGAACATTTCCATGGAGGAAAGAGACATTTTATTGATAAAGGGTACTCAAATCATCAAACAGACATGACAATTATAAATGTGTATGCATCTAATAACAGACATTTAAAATACATTAAACAAATCTGATATAATCAAAAGTAGAAACAGTCAGATCCACAAGTAGAGATCTAAACACTGCTCTATTAGTAGAAATTGATTGAATATACAAGAAGAAAAGAAGTGAGAATATAAAGATATGAACAATATAATCAATCAACATGACCTAACTGATATTCACTCCACGCTTCAATACTCTCTCCCACAACAGCAAAATGCACATTTCTTTCAAATGTGTACTGAACATTCACTAAGATAAACCATATTCTTTGCCCTTAAATTCAAGAAGACTAACATTATAACAAAGTATATTCTTTGATGAGAATGAAATGAAACTAAAATTTATTCATAGCCTTCTGGAAAATCTCCAGACATTTAGAAATTAAATAATATGTTTCTAAATTATCCACAGATTAAAGGATAATCACAGGGACATTACAATTATTTTAGAATGAATTAGAAATAAAAACACGAATACTAAAATCTGTAGGACACAAACAAAGCAGTGTTTATGAGAAATATGTAGCCCTAAATGCTTATGTTCAAACAGAAGTATCATCTCAAAATAACGATTTAAGCTTCAACTTAAGGACCATGAAAACAAGAGAAAACTAAACAAAAAAGAGATAGAAGGAAAGAAATAGTAAATACAAGGCAAAACCAATCACATATAAAACATAAAAGTGCTAAAGAAAAATCAGTGAAAACAATATCCGAGCGACACTGGATCAGAAAGGAAAATGAGAAAATACTAAGTATCAACTGAAAATGGAAGTCTGTAAATTTGTATAGATATCATAGACATTAAAATAATAAGGAAATATGAATAATTTTATGGCATGAAATTTGACATCTTACACAAAATACACAAATTACTTAAAAGATAAAAACAAACACACTACACTAAATAAAAAATAGATAGCTTCAACAGTCTTATATCTACTAAAGAAATTAAAGTCATAGCTAAAAACCTTCAAACAAAGAATACAACAGATCATTAAGGAAAATATACCCTACACTTCTTTTCCAGAAAACAGAAGAGGTGAGGACACTTCCCAACTAATTACAGGTTGAATATTCCTTATCCCAAATGCCTGGAACCAGAAGTACTTCAGATTTCAGATAATTTTGGATTTTGAAATATTTGCATATATATATAAAATGAGATGTCTTGGGCACAGAATCATGCCTAAGTCTGAAATTCTTTATATTTCAGATATACCTTGTACACATAGAAGGTAATTTTACAAGAAAAAAGTTTTTTAATAATTTTGTACATAAAACAAAGGTTGTGTACATTGAATTATCAGAAAGCAAAGATGTCATTATCTCAGATACTCCTGTGGAAATTTATGGTTGTTTGGCATCACCACCATTCTTGACTCTAAATTTATGTTATTGATAAATAATCACTTTCTCTCACTTATTCACAAATAAATAATAGTAAAATAATGACATACCATTAATACAGTGAAAAAATAATGTATTCGGGGTAACCAAATAGCACACTAGCATCACCAGAATACCTGTATCAGCTGTTAAACAGCAACAACAGATATCAGCAGGCTTTCAGCCTCCACCTACATTGCTATGTTTTAATTAAAAGGTTACTGTACACTGTGTTTTACACTTCTCACCTAGGTGAGAAGGAACATCAGAAGCAGTTGAGGGACCAGGAAGTGGCTTCTCTTGCAATGAAGAGGCAATTTGCTAGAATGGCTTTTAAACATATTTTCTCCAGAGTCATCTGCCTTGACACTGGTTTTGTCTTAAAAGACTCTCTTTGATTTTATAAGCTGACATAATTTCTAGTTCTCTTATAAATGCATGCTGCTCTAGTGCTTCAATAAACCTATCACACATTTTCATTATTTCAAGTATAGGAACTTTTTCTGAAGTATTATCCTTGTTATCTTCAATGTCCTTATTATTACAACCACCTTGTTTCAGAGCTATTTGGCCATTTCACCATTGTTTGGATAATGAAGGAACAATTGGAGTCTAATTACTAATTTTAGAAACTTCTTAATATCCACTTCTTTCAGCTTACTGATGGACTCTGAAGGTATATTTTTTGCATATATAAGGTCAGACATTCTCTTTGCTTGCTTGACATATGGAATATTTTAAAGTGACCCATTTGTTCATCATCATCAGTAGTCATAGTTACAGGAAATGAGTCATGTCAGATTTGCACAACTGTGTATTTAGTTGTCGTGTTCCAAGCACTGGCAACAGTATATACGGCATTCTTCATGCTAAACTCTTTGAAAACACTCCACATCCATGCCTCTGCTCACCGCTGCTAGCATGCTGTTCAAGAAAGTGGTTTTATATTTACTCTTCACTGATCTAAGCAAACCCTGACCACATGGCTGAACTCAATAAGTCACATTTGGGGGAAAGTACATGGCATAAACATTATATTTGATGAAAGTTTCAGCTGGAGGATGAGCAGAATAGCTGTCAAAAAATAACAAAATCTTGTAGTCATTATCCAGTCCAGCTTCCCTCCAGTGGGCAAAAGCTACTGGCACAAAATGTTTGTGAAATCAATCAGAAAAGGTGTCCCTGATGATCCATGCATGTTTGTTAGCATAATAATGGACTGGTAAGAAAATCACTCCTTGAAAACAGTGAGGATGCAAGCTTTTGCCTATGACAGCAAGTTTACATTTATGTATGTCTTCTGCATTAGCACATCCCAATGCAACAATTGTGTATTTGGCATCATTCATTCCTTTTTTTTTTTTTTTGAGATGGAGTTTCACTGTTACCCAGGCTGGAGTGCAATGGCGCGATCTCGGCTCACTGCAACCTCCGCCTCCTGGGTTCAGGCAATTCTCCTGCCTCAGCCTCCTGAGTAGCTGGGATTACAGGCACGCGCCACCATGCCCAGCTAATTTTTTGTATTTTTAGTAGAGACGGGGTTTCACTATGTTGACCAGGACGGTCTCGATCTCTTGACCTCGTGATCCACCCGCCTCGGCCTCCCAAAGTGCTGGGATTACAGGCATGAGCCACCTCGCCCAGCCCCATTCATTCCTATAGAGGGATGTCTCATCAGCTTTAGTCAGTGTCTTTCTGGGGCAATAACACCAAAATAGTGACGTATCAACAATTTTATAGACTTCTGGTGTCAGATTTTCATCAGTGAAAACCTTGGTAAACTTGTCAAAGAATTTCTCTGCTGCTAATGGCCAGCATATGCTTTATTACCAAAAATTTTCTTAAATTTCTGCAGGCAGCCTAATAAATATTCATAATTCCCCTCAATTTTTTCATTTAATCATGATAGATCTTTGCTTGTTTCATAATCAGCATACCATTAAGTGGCATGTGTTTACTGTGATGCTATTGGATCCACTCTTTCAATACATTATTGAGATCTTCATTTTTAGCTTGGTGCAGTGTTTTTCTTTTTTTTTCTAAATTAACTTCTGTTTATCATTTTCAGCACAGAACTTCAGCAGTTTCCTTCTGTTTCTTCAGGTCATATACAGTGCTCATTCCAACATCATACTCTTTGGCGAGACATCTCATACTTATATCATCATCTAGTTTCTCCAATAGCTTGAATTTCTGTGCAACAGACAAACATAAATGCTTTGTCTTTTTCTTATCACTGTTACTATAGGGGTGTCTGCAGGTCTTTTTGACATTTTCAACTATATCATTACACCACATAGCAGAGAATAAGCAAAAAGGCCACATTGAGTGAAGCATATGTCTTGGCCCTATATGGAGCATCATGGGGGAACCTGCTGTTGGTGTGTCTAGCCTACACACATGCCATTTTATCATTGTTTGTGTGTATAATTGCACAAATATCTATGAAGAAGATATATCACACCTAAACAGGGCTGGTGGGGGGCGGTGGCCTTTATCCTTGGGAAGGCTGAAAACCATGTGCTATATGTTTTGACTACAAGCTGTCACATGAGGTCAGGTGTGGGATTTTCCATTTGTTTGCACTCAAAATGTTTTCAACTTTGGAGCACTGAAGACTTCCTAGTTTTGGAATAGGGATGCTAAACCTGTTCATGAGAATAGTAACATACTGATACTAAAACTAGACAAAACAGTATAAGAAAATTGTATATCAGTATCCTCATGTATGTAGATATAATTAACCTTAGTAACATTTTAGCAAACTAAACCTGTATATATATATATATATATATTAAAAAGGACATGTATTCTGAAAAAGTAAGATTTATTCTGGGAATGTAAGGTTGGCTCAACATTTGAACATCTTAAGGTAAATCACCAAATCATAGACTAAAAAAACATGAACACATGCAAAATGATCATTTTATAAAAGACAATACTTAGGATAGAAACTCCAGCAAACTTGGAAAAAAAGGAGACTTCCTTCTATTAGGATGAGCATCTATAAAAAGCTACTGCTAACATTATACTCATGATGAAAGACTGAACAGTTTCTCCCTAAACTCAAGAAGCATGGGTAGGTTTTCTGCTCTCATCTCTTCTATTCAATATTGTACTGGAGGTTTCAGTCAATGAAATAAGATAGAAATAAAAGACACATACAATAAAAAAAGAAGGAAAAATAATCTTAATTTTCATGCAATGCTTATTTATGAAGAAAATCCTAGGAATATAATAAATGATACTAAAACAAGTATGTTTAGAAAGGTCAAAAAAGCCAACACAAAAGCAATATGATTTTTATAAACTAGCAATGAATAGCTAAGAAATGAAATTTAACAATTCATTTACATGTACATTTAGGGGTGCATTAAACAAATTATGTGCAAGACCTATATGCTGAAAACTACAAACATTGATGAGAGAAATTAGATAAGATATGAATATATGAAGAGATTCTATGTTCATGGATTGGGATACTCAAAATAGCTAAGATATTCACTTCCATTGATATGTAAATTTAGTGCAATTCCAATCAAAATCCCAATATACATTTTACAGATGTTTAAAAACTGATTCTAAAATTTATATAAAAATGCAAAGAACCTAGAGCATTCAAACTCATTTTGAAAAAGCAAAAAATGGCAAGACTTAATACTACCCGATTATGAGATGTAGAATAAAACTACATTAATCAAAATAGTGAGATATTGGCAAAAGGACAGACATACCACCATAGAGAACAAAATGAAGAGGCTATACCTAAGCCCTCATTTATATGGATAACAGACCCTTATTAAATGTTCATGATTTTTCTAGAAGGATGCTACATAATTTAATAAAGAAAGGATACTCTTTTTAACAAATGGTGCTGAATAATTGGATATCTATTTGCAAACAAACAAACAAACAAAAAAAGAACCATGATGTTTTGTTCGCTTTATATGAAATATTTTAATGGAAATGGACAGTATATCTAAATGTAAAAACTTAAAATGTGAATCTTCTAGAAGAAAACATAAAATAAAATGTTCATGATTTGGATTAGACAATGAATCCTTAGATGGACACAAAAAGCCCAAAGCCAACTAGAAAAAAATGGATAAATCGTACTTCATTAAAGTAAAAAACTTTTGTTCTTCAAAACATATGTGGAAAAGGGGAAGGGCAGGCCACATGCTGAAGGATGATATTTGTAAAATATAAAGCCAGCCAATAAAGACTGTATATATACATACATAGAGAATATATAAAGAAGTCATATATTTTAGACAAACAACCTGATAAAAATATGGGCAAAAAATCTAAATCTACACTTTATCAAAATTAAATTCAACCACAGTGGCGTATTACTACACAACTACTGGTCTAATCATTTAGTCTAACTACAATGAAAGACTGACAATATGAATTGTTGTGTAGGATGTGGAGCAACTGACTATCTCATAAGCTGCTGTTTGAAAGGCAAAATGTTACACTTTGGAAAAACAGTTTGGCAGTTTCCCTTACAATTACACAGTGACTAGTCAAATAGCCCAGTAATCCCACACCTAGTTATTTACCCAAGTGAAATAACATCATGGAGTCATGCAAAGACTTGTATGTCATTGTTCTAATCCAAACTGAAAAAAAGCTCAGATATCTATCAACTAATGAATGAATAATTGAAGTGTGGTATATTCATACAATGGAATACTAATCAGCAACCAAATAGAATAAGCTACCGATACAAGAAAAAACATGTATAAATCACAAAAGCATTATGCTGAATGAAAGAAGCCAGACACAAAAGATAATGTACTATATGATATCTTTTTTTTTTCTTCTTTAACCTCTTTTCTTTATAAATTAGTATATGATACCCTTTATATAAAATTCTAGGAAAAGCAAAAATACAGTGAGATAAAGTGATTAGTAGATGCAGAACAGGAGTAAAATGAAGAGACTGATCTCAGAGGGCATAATCTTTGAAGATAACAGAAATATTCTATGTTGTGATTATGACAACATTTACATGATTATAAGTATGGGACAAAACTTATATGCTTAAAATTGGTTAACTTTATTACATGTAAACTAAATATTAATAAAGGGACTAAAATAATTCTGAGAAGGACAAGCAATCATTAAGGGAATTTGTTGCTACTAGATCAGCCTTATAAGAGATGCTTAAGAAAGTTTCCAAATATAAAAATGAAAGAATAATACCTGTTACCACAGAAAAACACATAAGTACATAAGCCAAAGACTCTATAAAGCAACTACACAATCAGAGTAACCTGCTAACAACATCATGACAGAAACAAAACCTCACATATCAATATTAGCCTTGAATGTAAATGGTCTAAACACCCCACTTAAAAGACGTACAGTGACAGGATGAATAAAAAAAAGCAAGACCCAACTTTTTGCTATCTTTAAGAGACCTATCTCATATGAAATGACACTTATAGGCTCAAAGTAAATGGATAGAAAAAAATCTATTATGCAAACAGAATGCAAAAAAGAACAGGGGTATCTTCTCTTCCATCAGGTAAAACAGGCTTTAAACTAATAATAGTAAAAAAAGGACAAAGAAAGTCATTATATAATGATAAAGGGTTCAATTCAACAAGAAAACTTAACTGTCCTAAATCTAAGTGGATCCTATATTGGGATTAATAAGCAAGTACATATAGACCCAGGAAAAGACTTGGATAGCCACACAATAATAGTGGAAAACTTCAACATCCCACTGAGAACCATTAGACAGATTCTTTGTTTGTAAAAAACTAACAAATTCTAGATTTAAATTAGACACTTGACTGATCGGACCTAATAGACATTTTCAGAATACTCCACTCAACAATCAGACAATGTACATTCTTCTCATCTGCACACGGAACATAATCTGAAATTGACCACGTTTGGCCATAAGGCAAGTCTCAGTAAATTCCCAAAAAATGAAATCATAGTAAGCATTTTTTTCAGACCTCAGTGGAATATAATGGGGAAAATGGTAGGAGGAGGATAAGGGATAAAGGACTATAAATTGGATTCAGTGTATACTGCTCAGGTGATTGGTACACCAAAATCTCACAAATCACCACTAAAGAGCTTACTAATGTAACCAAATACCACCTGATTCCCCAAAACCTATAGAAATAAAAAAAAAAAATAGAAATCAATACCCAAAAGAACTCTCAAAACCACACATTTTACATGTAAATTAAAGAACTTGCTCCTGAATATCTTCCGGGTAAACATTCAAATTAGGGCAGAAATTTAAAAATTCTCTGAAAGAAATGAAAACAGAAAAACAACATACCAAAATGTCTGAGAGCAAAAGCAGTGTTAAGAGTAAAGTTTACAAGGATATATACCTATATCAAGAAGACAGAAAAATCTCAAATTAAAAATATCTGACTTGCACCTAAAGGAATTAGAAAAACAAGAACAAACTAATACCAGAGCCAGCAGAAGAAAAGAAACAGCGAAAATCACAACACAGCTAAAAAAACTGAGCTCCCCCGCAAACATACAGATGATCAGTGAAATGAAAAGTTTGTTATCTGAAAGGATAAACAAGGTTAATAGACCATGAGCTAGATTAACAAAGAAAAAGAAGGATCCAAATAGGTAAAATCAGAAATGACAAAAGTGACATTAAAACCAATCCCACAGAAATACAAAAGATCATCAGAGATTATTATGAACAACTCTATACACACAAACTAGAAAATCTAGAGGAAACACACAACCTCCCAAGATTGAATAAGGGAGAAATTGAAACCCTGAACAGACCAGTAATTAGCTCAGAAATTGAATCAGTAATAAAAAAAAAATCTAAAAAAGCTCTGGACAAGATGGATTCACAGCTGAATTATATTAGGCATACAAAGAAGAGCTGGTACCAGTCCTTCAGAAACTATTCCAAAAATTGAGGAGGAGGCTCATTCTACAAAACCAGTATCATACTGATACCAAAATCTGGCAAAGACACAACAACAAGAAAAATACAGGTCAACATTCCTAATAAACATAGAGCAAAACTCCCCAACACAATACCAACAAACTTAATTCAGCAGCACATCAAAATGTTAATTCACTATGATCAAGTAGGCTTTATTACACAGACGGTTGGCTCAACATATGCAAATGAATAAATGTGATTCACCATAAAGCAGAATTATATAAAAAAAAGATAATCTCAATAGATGCAGAGAAAGCTTTAAATAAAATCCAACATTACTTCATGATAAAAACCCTCAACAAATTAGGCATTGAAGGAACATATCTAAAAATAAAAATATCCATCTATGAAAACCCATAGCCAACATAATATTGAATGAACAAACGCTGGAAGCATTCCTCTTAAGAAGTGGGGTGGCTGACATCTGTAATTCCAGCATTTTGGGAAGCCAAGGTGGGCAGATCACTTGAGGTCAGGAGTTCGAGACAAGCCTGGCCAACATGGTGAAACCCCATCTTCAAAAAAAAAAAAAAAAAAAAGAACTGGAAGAAGACAAGAATGCCTACTCTCACCACTTCTATTCAGCATAATACTGGAAGTTCTAGCCACAGTGATCAGATAAGAGGAATAAATAAAAGGTATCTAAATAAAAAAAGAAGTCAAATTATCTCTTTGCTGACAATGTGATTCTATATCTAGAAAATCCTTAAGTCTCCACCAAAAGGAATTAGAAAAATTTGACCTGATAAACAACTTCAGTAAAGTTTCAGGATAAAAAAATCAACATACAAAAGTCAGTAGCATTTCTATACAACAATAATGTTCAAACTGAGGACTGAATAAATAATGTAATCCCATTTGTAATGCACACACAAAAATAAAATACCTAGGGATATATCTAATGAAGGAAATGAAAAATCTTCACAAGGGGAACTAAGAAACAAAACTACTGAAATAAATCATAGATTGTACAATGAAAAAATATTCCATGCTCATGGATTGGAAGAATCACTATTATTAAAATGTCCATATAACCCAAAGCAATCTATAGATTCAATACTCTTCTTATCAAACTAGCAATGTCATTTTTCACAAAATTAGAAAAGGCTATTCTAAAATTAATATAAAACCGAATAAAAGAAAAAAAGACTGAATAGCAAAAGCAATCCTAAGCAAAGAGCAAAACCAGAGACATCACATTACTCTACTTCAAACTATGCTATAAAGCTACAGTAACCAAAAGTGCATGGTACTGGTTGAAAAAGAGACACACAGACAATTGCAACAGATTAGAGAACCAAGAAATAAAGCCTCATGGCTACAACTAACTTATCTACAATACTGACAAAAACAAGCAATGGCAAAAGGACTCCCTACTGAATAAATGCTGCCAGAATAACTTGATAACCATATGCAGAAGAAAAAAGTGAACCCCTATCTATCATAATACAGAAAAATTAACTCAAAATAGATTAAATATTTAATGTAAGGCCTCAAACTATAAAAATCTTAGAAGAAAACTTAGGAAATACTACTGTGGATATCACTTCTCAAAATAAAACATAAAGGTAGTCAATAAACATATGAAAAAATGCACAATGAATACCACAATGTAAATGAAAACCACAATGAGATACTATTTCACACCAATCGGAATTGCTATTATTAAAAAGTCAAAAAATAACAGATGTTGGTAAGGCTGCAGAGAAAAGGGAATACTTATACATTGTTGGTTGGAATCTAAATTAGTTCAGTCAGTGTAGAAAGCAGTTTGATGATTTCTCAAAGAATTAAAAATAGAACTACCATTTGACCTGGCAATCCCATTACTGGGCATATACCCAAAGGAAAATACATCATCCTACCAAAAAAACAGATGCACTTGTATGTTCATTGCAACACTTCATAATAACAAAGACATGAAATCAACCTAGATGCCCATCACTGGTGGACCGGATAAGGAAATATGGTACATATAAATCATGGAATGGAACAAAATAATGTCCTTACAGAAACATGGATGCAGCTGGATGTCATTATTCTAACTGAATTAATGCACAAACAGAAAACCAATTATTATATATTCTCACTTATAAGTGGGAGCTAAATTTTGGGTGCACATGGACATAGACCTGGGGACAAGAGATACTAGGAATTACAAAAGGAGGGAGAGAGGGAGGGGTGCAAGGGCTGAAAATCTTCCTATTGGATAATACGTGCACTATCTACATGACAGGACCAACAGAAGCCCAAACCTCAGCATCACACAACATACCCTTGTAACAAACCTGAACATGTACCTGCCATATCCAAACTAAAAATGGAAAATAAAAAAAAATTCTGAGAAGATGGATTTTTGTAAAGGACTGTATCTTTGTCTTGTAGCTTTATTGCCTTGAGTTCAGAGAGTATGCTCTGATGGTTTCAACCACATTTTTATTCCATTCTTTTCTATTATTTGTGCTCAAACGCACTTGGAAATAATGTATGCTTTATTTATAGAGGACAAATTTCTATATGTCAATTAAATGAAGCTTGTTAATGTTATATCCAAATCTTCCTCCTAGAGTTTATGCTTCTGTATTTTACATATGGTTTACTATTCCATTATGTTGATAATTCCAAATTATTAATAAATATTTAAACCATGTTTAAAATATTCTCATTTCTGTATTTCAGCAGTTTCTTAAAACCATCATCCATCCTTCCAAAATGAAAACCATGACACATGGTTCATTTGAACCATAGACCATTAAGGGTTTTTAAAAAATTCCAGTGGGTTTCACAGGTAGTTAAAATAATATTTACTATACTCTAATTCTTAACAGAAAGTTGGCTGGGCATGGAGTTCAGGTTAAAATTATTTTATTTTAGAATCATTTTACATCATCACAATGTTTCCTTGTACTTCATGTTTCAGTTGAAATGTTTGATGCCATTCTTATGTAGGTTTTTTTTTTTTTCCTCTAAAGCAGGTTTTAAGATTGTCTTTTCACATTTTCACTTTGTACTTGTACCTTCTGAAATTTCTCCAAAAGTTATTTGGATATCTTAATTTCACTGATCTGCTTGGTTCTTAGTGATAGATGTTAATTAGAATTCTTTCTTCTTGCTTTAGTCTCTTTTTATTCAGTGATCAGTTGATATATTTGTTTATTTTGTACCTTCTCTTTTGTGATGTTGGTTTGCCTCAGATTGCAGGACATTCATAATATTCTACAATATAAATTAATTGTCTGCATTTATAACTGAATGGTCAAAGCAAAAGTCTTCTATTGCTTATTTCTTTTGTAGTTCATCTATTCTCATTTTATGGGGGGTTCTCAAGAGACAATGGGGGCAGCATCTTATGTTTTTCATCTGACGTATTTAACTGGAAGTCCTGGTGAATTATTCTTTAATGCTACTTGTATATTTATATCACCAAACTTATTAAATGTTGGCTTTACACAAGGTCACACAAGGTAGGCAAGAAGAGTCATTATAAATAGACTTTTGATACCCTAGTCTCCTTAATATTTTTTTAGTACCATCGTGTCAGGAGTCCCCAAGACGATCCTCAGGTTCAAAAATTCACTAAAAAGGCTCACAGGACCCAGAAAAACTGTTATACTCAGAGTTACAGTTTTCTGGATTGACCCAAGGTCTGTTATATAAAGAATTCTTAGGCAGAATATTCTAAGATTTAGAGACATCTTTCAGGAACGAGTAAAGAACTAGTATTTTCTTTAGAATGTGCGCACACCAAGCCTAGTGACTTAACCCTTTATTGAACAACCACACTATGTCCTCACTTAAATTTCCTTTCCAGACATATTTTCCTGGACTGTAAAGGGAAAATATAGTTATGGTCCATATGCTTGTATAACCAACCATCACACATTTTCACCCACAGACCAAAGTCGATGTCATGAAAAACATTCTGGAAAGAGGTTAGTTAACAGCAGGGCTGGCAGAGATGTTAGATCAGATGAGGAATGATCATACTGCAATTAAACTAGAAATCTATAAGGAAGAGATAACTAGAATGTTTCCATATGTTTGAAAATACTTCTAAGTAAACCATGGGTCAAAATAAATAACAGAATGAAAAACAGAAATACAGTGAACTGGATAATAAAAATAGTAAATTTCAAAACACTTAAAATGCTGAAAAATCATATTGAGAAATATTTTGTTTTAAATGCATAAAATAGACCAAAATAAGGCCTATTATCAGTGATCAAAGCATTTATCTAAAAAAACTGGAAAATACCAAATTAAGTAGAACGAAGGAAATAAATATAAGAACAGAAAATAATGAATAGAAAATAAGTATAGTTAGGGAAGATTAACAAAGCCAAAAGTTAGCATTTGAAAGGCAAATAAAAACAGCCCTCTTTCAAGACAGAGAAAAAGGAAAGGGGTAGGAGAGAAAAAAAGACACAAATAACCATGTCATGGTTGAAAATACACCACCACTTTACATCCTAAAGGCATAAATAACTTTACATCCATAGATTTTAAATACTGGATAAAATAGACAAGTTCTTCAAAACACAAAACTCATAAAATAGATATAAGAAATACTGACTCTGAATTTCCACGTCTCATTAAAAAAGCTGAATCTGTAATTAAAAACCTTACCATAAAGAAAATTTCAGGTGCAGTTGGGTTCACTGATGAATTGTATTAAACATTTAGGGAAGAAGTAAATGCAATATATGCAAGTATTTCAGAAAATACACAAAGAGGGAATATTCCCCAATTTGTAAATCGAAGATATTTTGAGTATTAAAAGCTGAGAAGGCCATTACAAGAAAGGCAAATTTATAGTTCAATCTCAGTTATGAATTGAGATTTTTAAAAATTAAACAAAATGTAAAACTGAATCCAGAAAATATATTACACACAATGGTGTATTTAATAGTGAAATGTTGAAAGCTTTTTAATTAATGTTAGAAATAAAATATATCAGCACTTCTATTCAACATTGTATTTGAGGTCCTAGATAGTGAAATAAAGTATGAAAAAAAAAAAAAAAAGAAAAGCTACAAAGTTTTGACATGAAGGATTCATTNAAAAAAAAAAAAAAAAAAGAAAAGCTACAAAGTTTTGACATGAAGGATTCATTCTGCCATTATTGTTAGATGACATGATATATAAAAGAAATTTCAACAACTACATATAAATTGTTAAAATTTATAAGCATGTTTATTGATGATGATTAATAGAGGGATGGATACAAGCTCAGTAAACAAAAATAAATCACCTTTTTATATACCAGAAAAAAAAGTTTAAACAAATAAAAATATAAAAAATCTCACACTTGCCTTAAAAACATTAAACACCTTGTGACACACTTACCAAAAATGTCCAATTTTTCTTCAGAAAAAGATAAAAATATTATTGAGCAAAGTTAAGGAAAGTCTAAATAAATAGAGCAATACTCCATGTTTATGAGTTGGAAGATTCAATATTGTGAAGATATTCCCCAGACTTATCTACAGGCTAATTGTAATTACAATCAGATTCCAACTTGATAGACTGATTCTAAATTTTATTTGGACAGGCAAAGTGCCATGAATAGCCACAATTCTTTTGATAAAAAGCAAAGTAGAAACATTTGCTCTCCTGGATAGGAAAACTTATTAGAATGTGACTGAACTAATGTCTAGGATAGACTGGACTAGTGTAGCATTTGTGTAGAGTAAATAAACCAATGAAGTTGCATAGAGAGCCCAGAAACGGATTTGGCATATAGATATTTGCCTTATGTATTGATTCTTTTAAACTCTCTTTTTTAGGTTTAAGGGTACATGTGCAGGTTTGTTATATAGGTAAATTGGTATCATGGGGGTTTGGCGCACAGATTATCTTGTCATCCGGGTGATAAGCCTAGTACCTGATCGGTAGTTTTTTGATCTGATTCTTTTCATTTGCTTTTCTACACCACTGCCAGGCATGCTCTTTGTCCTAAAATGCCCTCCTCTATAGAAAGAAATGAAACCTGATGTATTCATTAAGAGACTTAAATGTCTGACAGAGTTTGGGATGAATTAGCAATAGGCTGCATGGAGACATACACACACACACACACACACACACACACACACACACAGAGCAAATAAAAACAAGATAATTCATTTCCTTATTCTTAATTCAACAGACATTTATAGAAAGCAATTATTTACCTGGTACTCTGGGTTCTAGGAATCTGTCAGTGAACCAAACAAGCAAAAATTATTTACTCTCATGGAGCTTATATTTCTTGTTTGTGAAGATAGACAATAAGCAAAATAAATTATATATGCATGCACACATATACCCACAAATATAGAAATACATATATAATACACATATGTAATGCAATTGAAAGAAATAAGCAGAAAAGAGAGTTAAGTAGCAGGAAGTTAAACAATATAAATAGGGTGGTCAGGGAAGGCATTATGAGAAGGTGACTTTTGAATAAGAACGTGGATAAATGAGGTAAGGAAGTGAGCCTTGCAGCTAATTGGGGAAAATTCCAAACAGAGGAGTGAGCACAGATGCCCCAAGGTGAGAGGGTAGCCTTCTGTGTCTGAGGAAGTGCAAGGTAGGTGTGGCTGGAGTATAGTGAAAAACAAACAGACTGAAAATGATGAGGTCAGAGAGGCTGTGGTGGACCAGATAATGTAAACTATGAAAAGATTTTTGCTTGTGCTCTGAGTGGGACTGGAATTTATTACAAAGATTGAAGTAGAAAAGTATCACAATGTAGCTCAAATAGTACAGAGATCGCTATATCAGGATAGCCCACAGCATTGTTAAGAATAGTCTGGGGAGGCAACGCCACACATCTACAACCACCTGATCTTTGACAAACCTGACAAAAACAAGCAATGGGGAAAGGATTCCCTGTTTTATAAATAGTATTGGGAAAACTGGCTAGCAGTGTGCAGAAAGCAGAAACTAGACCCTTTCCTGACACCTTACACTAAAATTAACTCCAGATGGGTTAAAGACTTAAAATAAGACCTAACACCATAAAAACCCTAGAAGAAAACCTAGGCAAAACCATTCAGGACATAGGCACAGGCAAGGACTTCATGACTAAAACATCAAAAGCAATGGCAACAAAAGCCAAAATAGGCAAATGGGACCTAATTAAACTCCAGAGCTTCTGTACAGCCAAAGAAACAATCATTAGAGTGAATTGGCAACCAACAGAATGGGAAAAAAATTTAGCAATCTACCCGTCTGACAAAGGGCTAATATCCAGAATCTATAAAGAACTAAAACAGATTTATTTACAAGAAAAAAACAAACAAACCCACCCAAAAGTAGGTGAAGGATATGCACAGACACTTTTCAAAAGAAGACATCTATGAGGTCAACAAACATATGAAAAAATGCTCATCATCATTGATTATTAGAGAAATGCAAATCAAAACCACATTGAGATACCACCTCACACCAGTTAGAATGGCGATCAACAGATGCTGGAGAGGATGTGGAGAAATAGGAACACTTTTACACCGTTGGTTGAAGTGTAAACTAGTTCAACCATTGTGGAAGACAGTGTGGCACTTCCTCAAGGACCTAGAAATAGAAATTCATTTGATCCAGCAATCCCATTACTGGGTATATACCCAAAGGATTATAAAACATTCTACTATAAAGACACATGCACAGGTATGTCAAAATAGCAAAGGCCTGGAACCAACCCAAATGCCCATCGATGATAGACTGGACAGGGAAAATGTGGCACATATACACCATGGAATACTATGCAGCCATAATGATGAGTTTGGGTCCTTTGCAGGGACATGGATGAACCTGGAAACCATCATTCTCAGCAAACTGACACAAGAACAGAAAATAAAACACTACATGTTCTCTCTCATAGGCGGGTGTTGAACAACGAGAACACAGGGACACAGGGAGGGGAGCATCACACACTGGGGTCTGTTGGGGGGACCAAGGGAGGGACAGCAGTGGGGTGGGGAGGTTGGGAAGGGATAACGTGGGGAGAAATGACAGATGTAGGTGATGGTCGGGATGGAGGCAGCAAACCACATTGCCATGTGTGTGCCTATGCAACAATCCTGCAAGATCTGCACATGTACCCCAGAAGCTAAAGTATAACAAAGAAAAAAAAAGAGTAGTCTGGGGAGATCGGGGCCATCAATTAGAAGGTTACTTCAATGAACCTAGTCAGAGGTGACATGACTTGTCACCTGTGGTGAAAGAAAGCAGTGCAGGTGGTGAGAGGTCATCACATTTTGAAGATAAAGCAATAGGATTTTCTAATGGATCAAGTGATAAGGAATAATCAAGGATAATTTCAGAATTTTTTTGCCTGAGCAAGTGAAGAGATGGAATTGCCATTAACATTCATTTCTAAATGGAGGGGTGAAGTCACTGGGCTATGGGAGAGATCAAGAACTCAGTTTTGCATACATTAAATGTAAGATGCCTATTAGACATCCAAAGCGGATATTGAGTAGCCAATTAGATATAAGAGAACAGAAATCAGGGAATTCAGGTTAGAGATAGAAATTACCAACTCTTGGGAGGAAAAAGGAATGCAACCATAGGGAGATACATGGTTCAGTTGAAAATTATGTTTACATAACAATAATGATATAAATTACTATAATTTTGAATAATTATCTCCACAGATATATAACCATTTTGAGAAAATGGGAGAGGGAAGTAAGTTGTGAACGTGTTTGTGTGTGTGTGTTTAGTGAATTTAAGAACTAAATCTTCATCTTTCATAATAAAATTCAATAGAAATGTAAAATTAAAAATCAAGTCAAATCTAATATTTTATATAAAATACGGAAGCATATTTAAAAAGAAACAAAGTAGCTGCAAGTATTTCTGAAGAGAGGGAATTGCAGTTAGAAGTCTAAACTTAAAGATGACTTCATCTGTATTGAAAAGTCCTGGCAGCCTAGACATATAGTGCAATTGATTGAAGCTGAGTTCAAGTCTTGACTACTGACTTAACCATTCTGCAACATGAAATAAACTATGTCATTTCGCAGTTTTCTGTTCACATCCTCCTCCTTTAGAAAAGGAAACTAATATCTACAGCATAAGGTTGATAAAAAAGGTTAAATGAGAAAACGTCTTTATGAGATAAATACTGATATGAGGCAGCTGTTATTATATTTGATTACACATTCATCACTCTCACCAGTCTGGGTACTCTTCAAGGGGAAGGCCTACTTACCTACCTCTCCACAGTGACTGCCACTTAGGAGTAGCTCAGTCCCTATTTTTTTCACTAATAAATTAATGCACAAACGAAGAAAAGTGTCACGGGTCTTTGGATACATGCTGCACCCTCAGTAGCCCAGCTTCCTGGGGTCTTTGGATCATATGCCCAGTGAACCACCAGACTCTGGGGACATCTGGTCTCCCTTCCCTCCTTTTCCCCACCATATTCCCCAGCACTACTGGCTTACTGAGAAATTCTGTACTTAGAATCTCTTTCTAAAGCAAATACCATTGTGAGATACAATAGCAATAAACCATTTATTTAACAAGTGGAGAGGAAATCTTAGTTGTAACATTTCTCTCAAGTGTCCTTAATCCTCACCTGTAATAATCACACTGATGGTCCAAACGAGGTCCACCTATAATACGGATGATGTTAATAATTTGATCATCCTATTTTCTCAGAAATGCCAACTCTATTCCTGATATTTTCCCCAGACATGATAAAATTGGCAAAAAGTCCTTCTTAAGTGACGGATCCTACTAATAATTAGCATGCACTGTTAAAGTAACTGTTGACTGCACTTTATTTATAGATATTAACATGATAATTGAATTGGAAGTATGCCTGGAGGATGACACTTTCCAAGCTGGTCGCAGCCTTACAGGGCCATGGGATGGGGCTGGGATCAGCCCACTCCTTTTCTGTTTCTGAGTTTCCCTCAAATGCTTCTAGCTCTAATTCCCTACGACAAGCCCAAATTTGAAAAGAATTTTCTTTGGCCAATGATATGTTCAGCTAGGAATGGACAAGATAATAACATCACATTTTGTGGAAAGCTCCTTAAGGTCAACAAAAAGCATTCGCATCTCTTTCTTACCTGATCTTCTCCAGTTCCCTGGTTTAAAATACCATTTATATATGAATGACTCCAGCATTTATATCTCTTCCCTGCACTGTGGACTCATATATCCAAGTGTTTTCTTATTTAGTGATCTAATAAGCATCTCAATATTAATATTTTGAAATAAAGCTAATTTTTCTTCCCTTGCTCCCAGCCTTCCTACCCTAGTTACCTGAAGGCGAGATGAATCGCAGTTTGGAAAAAAATCCTCTCAGTGACTAAAGCTAAAAATCTGGTAGTCATCATATCTCTATTCTCCCTCATCGCTTACCTTCCCACATCTGCAAGTCGTGGCATTTATCCTTCCAAAAATATCCAGAATCTGTCCAATTTTCTCCTTTTCTATAGTGCTACCCTATCTCAAGATACCACCATCTCTCTCACACACAGTACTACAGAACAATGAAGGCAAAAGGAGAAGTGAGTCCCTTGGGCAAGATGGCTGCCATGATAAAGCTAATGTCATAGGATCCTGTGTCACACACAAGGTTCACAACTGCACAGCTTAAAAGGGAGCCTCAGTTGCTTGTTTACATATCCTCATGCCTACACTGCAACATAACTCTGAGTCTTGGCTTCCCAGTCTGGTCTGATGCACTGGCACATGGGTGAGTGCTCCTAAACGGCTTCAGAAAAGGCTTGGTTCTGCTTGTGGAGATAAGGAGACATTATAGTTCCTTCCTTTCCCACATGATTAGGGTTCCTTCCTCCAAAGGCTTTTAGAGTACCAGTGGCTGGAGAGCTCCTATCTCATCTCCATCACACAAGAAGCTGCTTTTATCCTAGAGCTGCAGTGGCAAATGGGATTGACAATAACAATAACACAAAGAATTTAATGACAAGAAGAGTAATAATTGCTCAATCTCAGCAACCTTGTTGCCTTCCTGGAAAAAAAAAAAAAAGAGGCAGCTCTAGCTTGTCTTGAATGACATGTCTAGTTTTGCTCTCCTGGGAGTTGAGTCTTTCACATTTCAAAACATGCCCTAAACAGTCAGGGAAGATGTGGTATATTTGGCAGACATCCTCTTCTGTGACACATTTAGCCAGCAATATCTCATTGAGGGCTTACCAGGTACTCTGCTTTTATCAGTACTAGAGGCAGCTGGCTTATTTCTACTTCATAGGAGCACACAGTCTAGCATGACAGGCAGAGCTTCACCACAGGGCAGTGGCCAAGGACCCTAACTGGCAGAGAGGGAAACCACATAGGTAAATGTAAAGAGCTCAGTCCTTTTCCTGGAAAAGTAAGCTCAGTGCTCATCTCGGGCATTTTATCAGTATTATTAAAAGATATGGTTTCTGAAACCCTAAAAGTCATCAAGTCCCAACAGGTTAATTACAATCAGATGATACCAGACCAACATCACTTCCTTTTTTTGACTTGGGCTATTGGACCCACATATCAGGGTGCTTTCATAGGCACAGTAAATGTGGACCTTGACACAGCATCTGGTAAGCTCTCTCTTGATATACTTACAGATGATCTGGATAAATTTAGGCCAGATGATAGTAAAATAAGGTGAATTTATAATCTAGTTTGAGAACCATAGCTAAAGGGTGCCATTAAAGATTCAACAACTTGGATTTTATCCAGTTCTGTAATTTTACCAATTGTTTAGAAGAAGAAATAGAATTTGGATATGGCACACTAGGCATAAGTACACTGGAGTCCAGAATCAAGATCCATAAAAATTCTGACAGGTAGGTAAGATCAATAAGGCCTAACAATATAAATATATCAAGATAAATTATTTGAGGGTTTAAAAGTCACTGATATAATGTCTGAAGTAGACGCAACTTAATGTATGTGAAAATAAAAGGCTTATTTTGAATCAAAATGTGATATGGCTACCAGAAACTAATTTTGCTTTAAGCCGTATCTGTAGAGGTATGGTCTGGACAGAAAGGAAGTGTACTAGCCATAAACGATTGGAGACATTAATTCTCTTCTGGTATCTTAACATAATTTTTTAATTTTTTATTTGTTGCTGGGATACTCATGTATTTTTTATTTTTTTAAATTTTGGTGTACATAGTAGGTATATATTCTTATGGGGTACATGAGATGTTTTGATACAGGCATGCAATATGAAATAAGCATATCATGGAGAATGAGGTATCCATCCCCTCAAGCATTTATCCTTTGAGTTACAAATAATCCAATTATACTTTTTAAGTTATTTAAAATGTATAAGTTATTATTGACTATAGTCACTCTATGGTGCTATTGAATAGTAGGTCTTATTGATTCTATTATTTTTTTGTACCCATTAACCACTTCACACACCCCCAGGTCCTCACTACCCTTCCCACCTTTGGTAACCACTCTTCCACTCCCTATCTCTATGAGTTCAACTGTGTTGAGTTTTAGATCCCACAGATAAGAACATATGATGTTTGTCTTTCTGTGGCTGGCTTATTTCACTTAACATAATGATCTCCAGTTCCATCTGTATTGTTGCAAATGACAAGATCTCATTCCTTTTTATAGCCAAATAGTACTCCACTGTGTATATGTACCATATTTTCTTCATCCATCCATCTCTTGATAGACACTGAGGTTGCTTCCAAATCTTATCTATTGTAAACAGTGCTGCAACTAACATAAGAGTGCAGGTATCTCTTTGATATACTGATTTCCTTTCTTTTGGGTATACACCCAGCAGTGGGATTGCTGGATCATATGGTAGCTCAATTTTTAGGTTTTTGAGGAACCTCCAAACTGTTCTCCATAATGGTTGTGCTAATTAACATTCCCACCAACAGTACACAAGCATTCCCTTTTCTCCACATCCTCACCAGCATGTTATTGACTGTCTTTGGGATGGGAACCTCAATTTTACACATATGTAAGCAAATAAAAGACAGTAGAGCAACCACCATGAAAGAGGGTAAAGATTACATAAGGAGAGATGAGGAACTATGAAGATTTGAAGTAAACATTCAAGAAACACAAGATTTCTGTCAGCACAAATTTGAAGGGGTGTCAGTCACACAGAAGAGGAACTAAACTTCTTCTTAATTATTTCAATTATTAGAACCAGGACCAATAATAAGGAGAAGACACAGGAAGATTCAAAATATTCTTCTCGATCACCATCTAAAACCACAGTCTGTTTGGAGTGTGTAATTGTATTTGAGGGGAAGATATGGAGACTCAGAGACCAGAAATGATGACGGCTATTGAATAATTTTAATTCAGTGTCCTAGGAACACATGTACTTTAAAAGGGGATATGGGAAAAAGGAGGTGACGCCTTTCAATCCTTGGTGTACCTAACACAAGAATTTGGGATACTGGAACCTTCTTATTTTTTTCTAACATGCTTTCCTAATAGATACTTTGAGATTCAAACATGATTCTTAAAAATCTTCCTATTTCCCCAGGGAGCATGTCTAGTCAAAGAGAATCCTTGGCTAAAGCAAACATAGCAGTTTTCAGAGTTAAAGGGCTACAGAAAAGCTTTAGCATTTAATTTGATGTTAAGAACCTATTCTGAAAAGATTTTTTATTTTATTTTTTTTTTTACAAATCTACCAATTCTCAATTTGAAAAAAAATTCAAAAGTAAGTGGAGATGAAAATTTGTTTTTATTTAAAGGCCATGGGAATATCAAAGCGTCCTTAGAATTGAGTGTTGTTTTCTAGCTCTGACTGCCACAGCGTGTTTTATTGGCTTTTGAAGAAAGGAACACATTAAGATGAGCTGGAAATAATTTTGAATTAACCTTGCATTCTCAGGTTCTTCATCATCCTGAAATTTGCCATCAAAACTAAGAATTCCTGCAGTTTATGGTAGACGGGATGATGGGATTCTCTAGTAAAGATGCCTTTTAAAGGGAAGCATGGCAGCAAGTGAATTAAGTCAACATTCTCAGTAGTATAAACAATAATAAAGAAAAAGGCAATATTTTTATTCTACCATGGCTGAAGACTTGCTCCATGGATAATCATAGGACATAGGATTTTTTTTTTTTTCTTATTGTTTGGTTTTTAAATGCTTCACTGGAGAGGAGCACTATGCACCTCCCTCAACCCTCTCCTCCGTCTCTATAAATTGCTCCTCCATCACTATTACCATGTAACTCTTAGAGCATAGTACTTGGATCACCAAGTCATGTTCATTCTAACTGTAAAATGTATGTTGATTACAACTCTTCTCCATTCCCCTCACATCAGTCTCTGAAAGATTATTCAGGAACAATTTACCTCTTCCAATGCATCCTCTGTGTAAACACAGATCTGATCATTTCACTCCTAGCTTAAATCCTTCCATGGATATTGGGTGCTCTTAGGTTAAATTCCGAACCTCTCAGCATATTACATAAAAGACAACTTTTCCAGCAGTTCTTTCTCCTAACATACTCAATCCTCCAATCAGGCTAAACTATTCTTAACCCCCACACCCACTTTCTGACTCATCACAAACCTTCCCTTTCATTTCTTTGTGTGCTGTTTCTTCCTGAATAACTCCTGCTCACTTCTCTGCTGGTAAATTTTTTTTTTTTTAATCTTTGAAGACCTAGACCCCTCTGTGCAATCTTCAGGGCATCTTCTAGCCTGTACTTGCTGCTTTGGTAATTCTTTGTCTGTATCCCTGTTACCACATAGAATGTGAGATATTTGCGACTCCGAGATGCTGAAGGCAGAAGCTGTATCTTCTTCCTTTTGGTACTTCTACCTTGGGCCATGGCCTTTTTAGAGAAGAATCCAGAGTCAGAGAGGCTAATTAACTTGTCCAAGCTCACATAGCTAATTAGTGCTGAAGCCATGCCCTAACCAGGCAGTCTGACTACAGAGCCTATAGCACTTCCAAGTGGGGAGCTCATGCATAGACCAAGAAGCTTTTAGGGGGCAGTAAAGAGGGAAGTGGCTATGTTCTCTTCTTTTGTGTGCTGGAGATCTGAGGGAACCTGGAGGAGCGAAACTGGAAATTAAGTGTCTCCAGATTCTTCCCTTTTCCACACAATGTTCCCACCCTGTGGAAGGGCCAAGAGATGGCCTTCCCTCTCACCTTTTATCAGCAGGAACTTGTTTTTGCTTTTGAAGCTGGTGGGAAAAAGAAAAAAAAATAAAGAAAGAGAAGCTACCTTGACTAAATTCTGTTTGAGAACTAGGGCAAATGATGCTTTAGTAAAAGAGGATCTGCCTTTCCTCCAAGCACAAGCATCAGAGGACACTTCCCTGTGGGTCCAATGCAATTTCCTAACACTCTTTAGGGAAAAAAAAGGTTTTTCCAGTAAAAGGTAGCTTAAGCATAATCAAGGCTTTTCAGATATGCTTCAAATAGAGACAATAATAATTCTCTCTCACTCTCTTTCTAGTGAAATAAACTCATATATGTAAAGTTTTTAGCACAGTGTCTGAAATACATATATGTTAACTAATTCTCTGGGTTATACCCTCACCTCCTAGAACAGTGCCTGGCATAGAGTGGTCCATAACTAGTCAACTCAGTATATTAATGGATGAATAGCAATGGTCTCTACAGGAAGGGAACAATAGGTTGAACAGGGACAGTTGAGACCAGGAACTTCTCTCCTTCTCTTCACCAGCTCAACTCTCATTCAAGAATGCTCTTATGTTGTGATCTACAGACTAGATGAAGGAGATACAAACATGCTAGAGGCATTTTCTATGTTGTGGACATAATTATACAGGAAAGAAAATAAATAAGGTAACCTTTTAAAATGAAATGGGCTTGGGAACTGCAGGGAATGATCACATATCATCAAAGAGGTTGAACAATTTGTCCATGGTCACAAATTTCACCAGGGTAAAAAATCAGCATAGAAGATACTTTCCATCCCAGTATGTTCTCTCTGACCCTAAGTCTTCATTAAAAGGTGGTCATTTTTAGAATGTGTTAAAAAATCCTATTAGAATTTTAGAACAAGCCTCCCATTTCAACTCCTGGGATGCAGCAGAAGTCTGCAGTTTACTTTACTAAATGCTGTATTAGAGATTCACAGGCCTTTCTACAAAGAGTAAGTCAACTGCTACAGGGAATCTACTTCTTGGTAACAGCCCAAGTTCATTCCATATGTTGAGATGGTTTGGCTGACAAACTTGGGCATCAGATTTGCCCTGATGATCTGGGGATTTCCATGACTTAGTCTACGGTGAAATCTGCTCTTCTTTCTGTATCTCTCATTTACTAAGGACATGAGCTAAGGCAGCTTTGTAGGAGGTTGGGGAGAATCTAGACATGTTGAAGAAAAAAGAAAGGAAGAGGGAGAGAGCAAGGAAGAGGGAAAGAGAAGAGGCAGAGAGAAGAAGAGGGAGAGAGGGAAAAAGAGAAATAGGTAGGTTTTCATTTTAAATTTTTTCATTTATTTATTGAATAATTATTTGTTGAATACCTACCATGTACCATGAATTATACTAGGTGCTGGGAATACAAAGCAGAGGTGAATGAGAATGTGTGACATAGTAGAGTTGTCATTCAAGTTGCCATTCTAGAACTTAGACAGTTAACAAATTAAATAAGTAAACTATATTGTATATTAAATGATGAAAAGTGTTACTCTAAAAAAGGGAGCTAGGACGCAGCAAAAAGAAATACAATTTTAAGTAGAATGGTCAGGGAAGACCTTGAAGATCTAAGAAGAGACCTGAAGGAAGTGAGGAAGCAAGCTATGTGATAATTAGGGGGAGGTGACTCAGGCAGGGAAAACGGCCCTGAGCAACAGCATGGAGACTAGTGTGGCTGGAGTAGAGAAACTATCATCTCAGCCCCAAAACTCCTTAAGCTGATAAGCAACTTCAGCAAAGTCTCAGGATACAAAATCAATGTGCAAAAATCACAAGCATTCCTATACACCAATAATTGACAGAGAGCCAAATCATGAGTGAACTTCCATTAAAAATAAAATACCTAGAAATACAACTTACAGGACCTCTTCAAGGGGAACTACAAACCACTGCTCAAGGAAATAAGAGAGGACACAAACAAATGGAAAAACATTCTATGCTCACTGATAGGGAGAATTAATATTGTAAAAATGGCCATAATGCCCAAAGTAATTTACAGATTCAATGTTATTCCCATCAAGCTGGCATTGACTTTCTTCACAAAATTAGAAAAAAAAATACTTTAAATTTCATATGACACCAAAAAGGAACCCATATAGCCAAGACAATCCTAAGCTAAAAGAACAAAGCTGAAGCCATCACACTACCTGACTTTAAACGATACTACAAGGCTTCAGTAACCAAAACAGCATGATGCTGGTACCAAAACAGATATACAGAACAATGGAACAGAACAGAGGCCTCAGAAATAACACCACACATCTACAACCATCTGATCTTTGACAAACCTGACAAAAACAAGCAATGGGGAAAGGATTCCCTATTTAATAAATGGTGTTGGGAAAACTGGCAGAAAACTGAAACTGGACCCCTTCCTCACACCTTATGCAAAAATTAACTCAAGATAGATTAAACACTTAAACATAAGACCCAAAACCATAAACACCCTAGAAGAAAACCTAGGCAATACCATTCAGGACACAGGCATGGGCAAAGACTTCATGACTAAAATACCAAAAGCAACTGTAACAAAAACTAAAATTGACAAATGGAATCAAATTAAACTAAAGAGATTCTGCACAGCAAAAGAAACTATCACCAGAGTGAACAGGCAAAACTACAGAATGGGAGAAAATTTTTGAAGTCTATCTTTCTGACAAAGGGCTAATATCTAGAAGCTACAAAGAACTTAAACAAATTTACAATAAAAAAACAACCCCATCAAAAAGCGGGCAAAGAATATGAACAGACACTTCTCAAAAGAAGACAACAAACATATGAAAAAAGCTCACAATCACTGGTCGTTGGAGAAATGTAAATCAAAACCACAATGAGATACCATCTCACGCCAGTTACAATGGCAATTATTAAAGTTAGGAAACAACAGATGCTGGAGAGGATGTAGAGAAACAGGAATGCTTTTACACTGTTAGTGGGAGTGTAAATTAGTTCAACCATTGTGGGAGACAATGTGGGGATTCCCCAAGGATCTAGAACCAGAAATACCATTTGATCCAGCAATCCCATTACTGGGTATATACTCAAAGGATTAGAAATCATTCTACTAGAAAGACACATGCACATGCATGTTTATTGCAGCACTATTCACAATAGCAAAGACTTGGAACCAACCCAAATGCCCATCAGTGATAGACTGGATAAAGAAAATGTAGTACATATACACAATGGAATACTATGCAGCCATAAAAAATGAGTTCATGTTCTTTGGAGGGACATGGATGAAGCTGGAAACCATCATTCTCAGCAAACTAACACAGGAACAGAAAATCAAACACTACATGTTCTCACTGATAAGTGGGAGTTGAACAACGAGAACATATGGGTACAAGGAGGGTAGCATCACACACTGGGGCCTGTGGAGGTGTGGGGGACAAAGGGAGGGATAACATTAGGAAAAATATCTAATGTAGATGACGGGTTGATGGGTCCAGCAAACCACCATGGCACATGTATACCTATGTAACAAACCCACACGTTCCACACAGGTATCCCAAAACTCAAAGTGTAATAATAATAAAAGACCTCTCTAAGACAGTCTAGAAAAATGTGAAAAGAATGTTGGCAATGTTCATCAGGAAGCCTCTCCCCCAAACCAAGAGTCCCAACTACAACAATTGCAGGCATCTCCCTCCAAGGTCTCCAACAGAGAAGAAGGGAAGGCTTTCCCACCCTCCAGGTAATTTCAAACCTCTGGAGGAGGGAGTCCACGTATCAGTCTGAGTTATGTGAAACTGCCATTTTTGTAGGTTGAAACTGGTGGAATATGGGGAGTTTCATATAGTTCAACCTATTATACGGCTCAAGGTCAGTAGAACTGTGTTTACTGCTGCCCTAGGTACACCATGCAGCTTAGTTCAGGAGGACTTCTTCCAAAATAAAATGCAAATCTGAACAACTCAGGGCATCCTGAGACAGAGACAAAGCCTATGCTTGGCAGCAGGGGGATCAAGAGCTGTTTCCAGAGCAGGTAAAACAGGAAGCCTTAGGACACTCCAGAGCTTAACACATGCCAGTACAACAATGTAGGAAGAGGATAGGTGACGTGGGGAAAATCTCTCAAGGGTGAAATAGGGGAATGGGAATGATAACACGTGTAGCTGATTTATTAAAATATATATTCCAGAGGAGAAAATAATAACAATGCTCCAATTCTTCTATTAACTTTAGTATAACCCTGAAACCAGTATCAGACAAAGATGCACAAAACAAGGAAGCACATCTATCAAAACAGTAACAACCAAGGATGCAAACAAAACTATAGGCCAATTCTTATGTGAATACAACTTTAAAATACTATATAATATATTAATGAATAAAATCTATCAGTATTAAGAATATACCTTGGCCAAGTAGGATTTGTCCCAGAGGCATGGATATTTCAAAATTAGCAAATTAGGAATATAATAAATCACATTAATGAACTGAAGGAGAAAAATTATGCAAATATCTCAAAAGAAAAAAATATTAGAGAATATTTAGCATCCATTCCTAATAAAAGTAAAACCTAATACTGTAACACTGATGACATTATCATTATATTCAGAATCAGTATCAGCTGTCACTCCTATTTTCAACAGTTTGGGAGGTTCCAGCTAATTCAGTAAAATAAGAAAATATGTAAAAGGTAAAATTTTGGCAAAAAAGAAGCAAATATGTAATTCTTCAAAGAGCATATAATTGCTTAGCTGGAAATCCAATATAACCAAGTGAAAAACTATGGAAACTAATGAGACCAGTGGATAATAAGTATTTAAAAATAAAGAATTCCTACAAATTACAAATCTGAAGACACAACTAAAACACAAATAAAAATGGGAGGAAAAAAAAAGGAGTACCTGAGGCCAGGAGTTCGAGACCAGCCTGGGCAACACAGAGAAATTTCCCCCTCTACAAAAGAATTTTAAGAAATCACCTGCCTGAGCCATGTAGTGAGATCTCATCTCTATAAAAATTTTTAAAAATTATCTAAGCATTGTGATGCATGACTGTAGTTCCAGCTACTCTGGAGGCTGAGATAGAAGAATTGTTTAAGCCTGGGATGTGGAGGGGACATTGAGCTGAGACTGTGCCACTGCATTCCAGCTGGGGTGACACTTTGTCTAAAAAAAAAAAAAAAAAAAGTGGATGCAGTGGTATGCCCCTACAAAATAATCCTAGCTACTTGGGAGGTTGAGGTGGGAGGATCGCTGGAGCCCAGGAGTTTGAGGTTGCAGTGAGCTGTGATGGTGCTGGTGCTGCTGTACTTCAGCCTGGGTGAGAGGTGAGGTCTTATCTCCAGGAAAAAAAAAAAAGAGAGAAAGAGAAAAGAAATGGGCAAAAACCATAAATTTAATCAAAGAAGATAGACAATATGGCACTCATCATTAGTCATATAGAAAAATCACAATGAAATGTCATCATCAGAATAGCTAAAATAAAAAAGATGACAACATCAAATGCTGACAGGGATGTGAAGCAACTAGAACTCACATCACTGCTGGTGGGAATGTAATATAAGAACAACCACTTTGAAAAGATATTTGCATTTCTTATAAACATGAATCCATCCTATAATCAAGGATTTCTACTCCTTGGTATTTACCCAAGAGAGATAGAAACATAAGTCCACACATAGACTTGTACAAGAATCATCATAGCAGCTGTATTCATATTAGCAAGAAAACAAAAACTGGAAACAACCCAAATGTCCAAGAGCAGAGAAACAGGTAAACAAATTCTGGTATATTCGTACGGGATAATATTATTTGGCAACAAAAAAGGAATAAATTACTGATACATTCACAGCATAAACATCAAAGGCATTACGGTGAGCAAAAGAATCCTCCACACACATAAAAATATGAAGTGCAAGAAAAGGAAATCATATGACAGAAGTCAGAAAGTAGCTGTTTTGGGGGTACTGACTGGAACAGGGCATAAGAAAACTTTCTAGGTGATGAAAATGTTCCATACAATGTTTGTTTTAGATGGTGATCATATGTGTGAACGCAAATGTCAAAACTCATTAAACTGAGTGCTTAAGATGTATGCATTTTATTAAATGTAAATGCTACCTTAATATAAAGACAGCTTTCTTTTATATATACTAGTGGAAAAGGGATTTAAGAAATTTTTAAAAATCCTATTCTCAATGGCGGCAAAAATATAAAGTACACAGAAAAAAAAATCTTTAAAATTATGAATCTAGATTTTTTAAGTTTACAAAATTTTATTAGATGATTATTTTAAAAGAATGGAGTAAGTGGAAACAGTCTATGCTCTTGGAAGGAAATATTTAATATTGTAAAGATGTTCATTCATAACAAAATTATATGTAAGTGAATTCCAGAGCAAGAACACTATTTATTTTAAACATATTTTCTAATTGATTTAAAGGTTTATTTGCAAGATCAGATGGATGAAACAATCAATCTCTTTATCATTTATAAGAATAAGATGAGGGATTTATCTTCCTGGATATTAAAGTGTATTACTAAGAGGCTTTATTTACAATATTGGCATACTGCTAACAGAAAAGTGAAGATCAATAGAAAAAACACAAAGTACAAAAATCTATCAAACTATACAGCAAAGTCTATGTTGGTACATAAGTTTCTCAAAAAAAAAGGAATACAAATGCATAGAAACTGAAAACATAGATGTTACAAAGGGATTTCTATTCTCTAAGAACTAAAAAGTCTATTCAAACCCCAATCACATATGACTTTAGTAACATACTTTTTAACAATACATTCCCAGCATTTCCTTTCGTTCACAATAGATACCATAGTCAACACGCTTATTGTGAGACAGTGTCTGTTTGAGGACAACAGTGAGTAGCTTTCAAATTCTAATTATCTCCATGTTTATCCCAATTTGATAAATTTTTTGAGGCTTATTAATTATGGTAAATATCAGCACTTTTCAATATTCCACCTTCCTTGTGCATGTGTTTTCTTTTGAGCAGGCATATAGAGTTGCTTTTTTAAAAATTTGATTTGTTGAGACATAATTTATATCCCATAAAATCTACCTGTTTTAGGTGTAAAATTTAATAAATTTTAGCATGCTTTCTGAATTTTCCAACCATCACCACAGTCTAATTTTGGAATATTACCATCACCTTAAAAAAGAACTTCATTCCCATTTACAGTCACTCTCTATTCCCACCCCTAGTCCTAACCACTAATCTACTTCAAATCCCTATATATTGCATGTTCTGTTGTGTCTGTCCTCAAAATAGGGGAAAAATAAAACAGTCTTTAAAAAAATTATATAAATGACACAAATCAGATGAAGATGAAAATACTTCTATAAGTGACTTGTTTCAGCAATGCCACTACGAAATAGTTTTCAAGTGCTTTATCAGCAGATGCATCATTTAACATTTGCAGAGACCTGGAAGAGATTGGAGACTATTATTCTAAGTAAAATAACTCAAGAATGGAAAACCAAACATCAGATGTTCTCACTGATATGTGGGAGCTAAACTACGAGGACAAAGCCACAAGAATAATAAAATGGACCTTGGGGACTTGAGTGTAAGAGTGGGAGTGGGACTAAAAATATGGTGCCATGTATACTGCTTGGGTGACAGGTGCACCAACATCTTACAAATCACCATTAAAAAGCTTACTCATATAACCAGATACTACCTGTACCCCAATAACTTATGGAAAAATAAAATAAATTTGAGAAATAAAAAAGAAAAAAAGAACTGTAAATTTTCAATATTCATGTGAATTTATGTGACGTCTTTGTGTGTGTGTGTGCATATGTGTGTGTGTGGTGTGTATAAATATGGAGAAACAAAGTTAACAAGCCTATATTTCTTTTAAAAAAAACCATTATCCAGAAAACTGTCTGGCCATATGCAGAAAACAGAAGCTGGACCCCTTCCTCACATCTTATACAAAAATTAAGATGGATTAAAGATGAATATAAAACCCAAAACCATAAAAACCTTAGAAGAAAACCAAGGCAATACCATTCAGGAAATAGGCATTGGCAAAGACTTCATGACTAAACACCAAAAGCAATTGCAATAAAAGCCAAAATTGACAAATGGGATCTAATTAAACTAAAGAGCTTTTACACAGCAAAAGAAACTATCAACAGAGCAAATAGGCAACCTACAGAATGGGAGAAAAGTTTTGCAAACTACCTATCTGACAAAAGTCTAATGTTCAGAATCTGTAAGGAACTTAAATTTACAAGAAAAAACCAACCCTATCAAAAAGTGGGCAAAGGATATGAACAGACACTTCTCAAAAGAAGACATTTCTGCAACTAATAAACATGAAGAAAAGCTCATTATCACTGGTTGTTAGAGAAATGCAAATCAAAACCACAATGAGATGCCATCTCACACCAGTTACAATGGCGATTATTAAAAAGTTAGAAAACAACAGATGCTGAGAGGATGTGGAGAAATAGAAACACTTTTATACTGTTGGTGGGAGTGTGAATTAGTTCAACCATTGTGGAAGACAGTGAGGAAATTCCTCAAGGATCTAGTACCAAAATACCATTAGATCCTGCAATCCCATTACTAGGTATATGACCAAAAGACTATAAATCATTCTACTATAAAGACACATGCACACGTATGTTTATTGCAGCACTATTCACAATAGTAAAGACTTGGAATCAACCCAAATGCCCATCAATGATAGACTGGATAAAGAAAATGTGACACACATACATCATGGAATACTACACAGCCATAAAGAAGAATGAGTTTGTGTCCTTTGCAGGGACATGGATGTAGCTGGAAGCCATCATTCTCAGGAAATGAACACAGGAACAGAAACCAAACACCGCATATTCTCACTTACAAGTGAGAGTTGAACAGTGAGAACACACGGACACAAGGGAAGGGAACATCACACACCGGGGCCTGTAAGGGGGTGGGGAGCAAAGGTAGGGAGAGCATTAGGACAAATACCTAATGCCTGTGGGGCTTAAAACCTAGATGATGGATTGATAGGTGAAGCAAACCACCATGGCACATGTATACCTATGTAACAAACCTGTGCATTCTGCACATGTATCCCATAACTTAAAGTAACAACAACAACAACAAAATACCCTCATTAACCAAAAGTCAGATTTGGCTAATAAAAAGCAGATGATATAAAAGGTCAAATGTGCAGATTGACAAAAGGTAAAAATACAAGTATGTGTTACATGCTAATATTGGTAGTTTAGGAAATGTTAGTTTATTCAGATGGATTGAGACAACTTATTATTTGTAGAAAATTAGTTAAGATCATTAGGTTATACTTTTACCAAATTAATTCCAACTGGATTCAAATTTTAAAGCAGTTATCGCATTTTAGATTGTGGCCTCTGGAGTTAGACTACCTAGGTTAGATTGCAGGGTCTGCCGCTCACTATCTGACTAAGTCACTTAACTATTTGTGGTTCAGTTTCTTGTTTTGTACAATGAGTTCTAGCAATATGTGCCTTATAGGGTTTTTGTGATGAATAAAGATTATATACAAAGCTCTTAGAAGGGCCTGACAAATGGTTAGTGTTAACTCAGTAAATGTTAGTTCTTAATGTTGTTATTGTTAATACAGGCAGTTTTTATAATCTCAGGAATGAGGGTCTGGGTTGGAGGAGCATTCTAAGCATAAATCCAAAGGTATAAATTCCAATGGAAAAACATGTTGTATCTGAATACATAAACATAGAGATATCGAAATGCAAACAAAGTCTGATACCTTTAATTTCAAAGAGATCTTAAAAATTACTAAGAAAAAACATAAATCCCAATACAAAAATAAGTAAAAAAATGAGGTGAGTCACAAAAGAAGAAAAGGAAATGCCTTAAATAAACTTACAAAAAGATGTTTAAATGCATCAGTGTTATAATAAACACAAATCACATCAAAATAATCATGCCATAATTTGTCTATTACATTAATAAGCAATGAAATTATGATAACAGAAAAAATCTGGGAGGTCTACACTAAACAAAAGGAGAACTATAACAATGAAAGCAAAAATGAAAGCAGCTGTGCAGATGGTCTCCTGGAAAGAAGGGTGATGAAAGGGCATTTGCTGCCTTCTTTATACGTTCATATATACTAGAGCATGAAATATCAACAAGAATCAGGTATAATATCTATAAACCATAAGTTTACTGTACATATATTTATTCACAGAAATTTACAATATATTAAAGCTAATTCAATAATGATAATAAATGTTTATGAGGGAGAATTGAATCTGGCAGTTGAACACAACTTGGGGAACTATAAAATAGTCTAGACCAGTTGTATCAATATATGATCAAAAGTTATAAAATATATGTAACATTTGGCCCCAAATTTCTATTTCTTGGACTTGAGGAAATAATTAGACAATGTAAAAGAAATATATATGTGGATTTACATCACAGCATAAAGCCAAAAACTATAGCAACTCAATTATTAATCACTAGAGGACTGATTAAAATATATAATAGTAATAAACATGAAATGGAATAATAGCCAGGATTATGACTTAAAATTAAGATATGTATGTTTATTAATTTTGATGTCTAAAATAGATGTGGATGTTCATTAATTAATGTGGGTGTCTTTTAATTAACTCTATGAAAAAATGCTCATCATCACTGGTCATTAGAGAAATGCAAATCAAAACTACATTGAGATACCATCTCTCGCCAGTTACAATGGTGATCATTAAAAAATCTGGAGACAACAGATGCTGCAGAGGATGTGGAGAAATAGGAACACTTTTACACTGTTGGTCGAAGTGTAAACTAGTTCAACCATTGTGGAAGACAGTGTGGCGCTTCCTCAAGGACCTAGAAATAGAAATTCATTTGATCCAGCAATCCCATTACTGGATATATACCCAAAGGATTATAAATCATTCTACTATAATGACACATGCATACGTATATTCATAGTGGCACTGTTTACAATAGCAAAGACCTGGAACCAACCCAAATGCCCATCGATGATAGACTAGACAAGGAAAATGTGGCACATATACACCATGGAATACTATGCAGCCATAAAAAACAATGAGTTTGTGTCCTTTGTAGGGACATGGATGAATCTGGAAACCATCATTCTCAGCAAACTGACACAAGGACAGAAAATCAAACACCACATGTTCTCACTCATAGGCAGGTGTTGAACAATAAGACAATGTTGACACAGGGAGGGGAGCAACACACATTGGGGTCTGGTGGGGGGAGAATAGGACAGGGACAGTGGGGGGAAGGGAGGTTGGGGAGGGATAACATGGGGAGAAATGCCAGATATAGGTGACGGGGGGATGGAGGCAGCAAACCACATTGCCATGTATGTGCCTATACAACAATCCTGCATGATCTGCACATGTACCCCAGAACCTAAAGTACAATTATATATATATGACTTCAGAATACATTGTGATCAGTTTTCTATGACATTAAATATTCTTGCACAAAATCGTTTTCAGTGGCTGCTGAGTATTCCACCAGGGAGATGAAGGATGATTTAATTATTGACTCTTCTGTTGTTGGCTATTATAAACAATTCTGGAAATAAAAATTCTTTTGTTGAAACAAAGGGTTTTTATTAAGAGAAAAACATCAGATTACAAAGAAGTATGCATAGAGTGATCTCAGGTTTATCGAATAAATGTATGCATATTTATGTTTATTTCTAAGTATTGAAAAATATCCTAAAGTACATACCCCAACATATTAGTAGATTGTTAGATTAAGACTGCATAGGTAGAGAGGGGCCAGGACATGAGAATTCAGGAGGTTAGAAGAACAGTCTGTGTGAGAGAGCAATCCATTTGCAGACAAAGGCCCAAAACCCAGGGATTTCAGAGCTTAGAGAAACCACTGGCAATAAAGGGACCAAGATAAGTTATCAACATGTCCTCATGGCTGAGCAGCAAGGAATCATGGGAGCCAGGATTAGAGAGTCATGTGGTCAGATGGGAGCATCCGGAGGACAGCCAAGCCACAGTCACATTTCAGTCCCTTGAAGGGTAACTAACGAAGGCAAGTAGGACTTTCTGCAAGGGCAATTACAAGGCAATAAGGTACATCAGCAGAACAGGGGTCAGTAATCAGTATCAGTGTCCCAAATTAGAGGACGGTTTGTGGTTAGAGCTGGATGGGAAGGAAAAAACCTGATATCTATCAACAGTAAATACGATCCAACCCTGCTCACATATTTCACAATTTTAAGTCATTTTGGTAACTAAAACAATAACTGCAGCAACTAGAAAAAGCAAAATTAAAACAGGTATGAAGTTCCTGGAAAATGCCAGTAAACAGAAAGCAATGAGAACAAGAGGCCAATGAAAATGGTTGGTGAAAATACTCTGAGAAGAAAGTCCAATTAGCTAATTCATTCATTTAGTTTTATAAAATTGTCACCTATACAATGTCAGGCATGGCGGGAGGTGTTAGGCTTTGTGTTGAGCAAAGACAAACAAAAGCGTCCCCTGACCTTGCAGAATTCCAATTCAGTTTGCTCAGAAGTCCACATGAAATACCAACTACAGTTAAATAAACAAAATGTACATGATATCAGAACCTGATGTACTCTGAAGTCTTAAAAATAGTTTTAGACTCAAAAAGACAGAAAAGGAGAAAGTTAAGGCTTTCTTCCTTTCAGCTGAGAAAATACTAAAAAAGTTCTCTCCTCTATAAATTGGAAGGGGAATACATCTTTTATTCCATCTTCGATTTTTTTTTAGACTGGAGTGTTTATTTTCCCAGTGAATCATTTGTTCCCATTTCCCCACCACATCTTAAAAATTTCTAAGTAATTTCATCAGTTTTTTTTTTTTTTCCACAGTCATGAAGACAAAATGCTCCATTATCAGAGCTTCCCATTTCATAAGCCTTCTAGTCATGGAGGGTTTCACTGTGCAAGGGAGTAAAGGCAGAATATGTGCGGGGTGGGCCTGGGAGGAGGGGTCTGGATGCCTGAGGATCTCACTCAGACACATCGGGACACAAATTGAGACCCCTAGCAACCCGTAAAACCTGTCTGAGAGGCAAGCCTTAACTGTCTGGGCAAAGGTTCAGTTTAGGACAGATTCTTTTTTCTTTCCTTTTTCCCTCTAGCATTTGCTCCCTCATCCATCTGTCACAGCTGCAGAGCTCCCCAGCCATGAAGGAATCTGACCCCAAATTCTATTTTAGTCCTAGTGGTGCTTTGCATTTATCAGAAATAAATGCAACCGCTGAAGACAACTAATTCTGCTCAGGCAGGTTAGAGTTTTCAACTGGGTCACAAAAGGATCTTAAATATCCACATGAACTGTAATAAGGCCAATGAAGAGACAGCAGAGAATTTCCAACAAGCCAGTGAAAAACTGGAGGAGATAATTTGTCTTTGTCCTACTCTTTTAATTTTTCAAATTAGTGTCAGTTTTAAAGTCAAACAAATCTGGGGCTCAGTCCCAGCTCTGCCATCTGTATGGCATACACCCCAGCCATATGAGTTTGGGTAAGTTATTTAACATTTGTTTCTTTACCTGTAGAATGAGAATAACCATATTTATTGGACTTTTGGTGGGCATTAGGAATAATATGCCCCTGACACCAGAAATTGAACAAAATGTAGCTATGTATTGATTGACTTGGCCTCCTATTCCTTCTCAAAGCTCTGACCTTTATACGTTATCAGAAAATGACTTTGCTTCTGACTTCATGTAGAAAACAGAAATCATTAGACAGAAACTGCCTTAACTTGCTGCCAATGTCACTACAAAGAGGTCTGCATCTTTATCCTTCTTCCAGTGTTGGAAGATGTTCTTCTCATCCTGTGAAGTAGGATGAATACCCCACCACACTAAGCTTTCTCAGAAATTCAGTGGATCATCTTTGCTGTCCCCATTCTTCAGCCTTTTCTTTCCCACTGGATTCTCTGTATTAATATTTAAACATATACTCTATTTTTAAATAAACCTCTTCCTTGAAAGCATGGCCCTCTCTCAGCTATTGCTTGTCATTTTCTTATCTTATCTGGCTAAATTTTTCTAAAATCCTGTTTAAAAGAAATAACTCTAATTCCTTATCTTTCACTTGTTCCTCAGCTCACTTTTATCTGGGACAGGCACCCAGGGCTCTACCTAAATTGCTGTCACCAATGTGCCCCTATGTTGCTGAACAGACACCTCTCCATTCTCATCCTGAGTTCTCAGTTGTATCTGTTATAAGTGTCACTCCCTCCTTGTGAAAACACTGATTTCTCCTGGATTCCATGATGTGAGAGTCTCTTGCTTCTCCTTTTTGACTCTACCTTTTCATATTCCTTTGGGGAAGCTTCTACTTCATTGGATCTTTAAATATAAGAATTTTTCATGGCTTGGGACCAGGCACTGCTTTCTTTTCACTCTAAAACCTCTAAGATGATCCTTTCCTAAACTTTCAATACATTCAATGTAAAGACTTATCTTTGTGTTTCAAACCCATTTATCTAACAGCCTATACAGTGTCACCCCTTGGATGGTGTACAATTTTGTGCATTCACTATGCACAAAGTTGAATTCATGATGTTCTGCTTTAAAGATGTTTCATTTCTGGTATTCTACATTTCAGTAACAGTATTGCCATTTACCTAGATGTTAATGCCAGAAATCTGAGCAACATCATTTTCCTGAGTTCTTGATGTTAAAAGTGCTCAATTTAATTGGACAATGTGAGTAAGGTGGGGAAAATTTAGGCTAGTTGTTTTTCCACTAATTTCTCTAGCTAGTCCAGTGAAGTCATTCTGTAACAGCAAGAGTAGATTCCAGGACACGAATTAGAAGGTTACGAAAAAAAATTAGCAGAGAAATGATAGTATCTTGGGCCCAGACAGTAGTAGTAGAGACTCAAGGTAAATGTGCAAAATGAGATTCACAGACACTGATGACTCATGGAATGTTTGAGAATAGCAAAAGAAAGGTACAACAGAGCTGTCCCAAGTTTCTGATATAACTGATGAAATAAAGACATGGTGGATGACCAAAAACAACAAAAAAAGGCCAGTTCAATAAATGGCAAGGAAAAAAGAGACAAAAATTAACATATTAACTAGAAAGCAAAATATAATAAAATGGTAGAAATAAATCCATATATATGTCAGCCACGGCAATGTATGTAACTGGTTACATCTTCAATTAAAAGATAAAACTGGTTGGATTTTAAAATCTAATTCTATGTTATTTACAAGAGAATTCTAAAATATAACAACATATTAACGTTGAAAGTAATGAAATATATGATAGAAGTACTAACCAAAAGTTCATATATTGTTGGAAAGCATAGTCTTCAAGGTGAAAAACATCTTTTGGGATAAAGAAAGTATGGCATACCCTACCCATTTTTCGGCCTAACATTCTTCAATTTCCCTTCTTCCTGACTAATGGAACTTCAATTAGGTTTGGGGCACCAATGGGCCCAGTTTAAAATATTAATTTTTCTAGGGCTGGGCACGGTGACTCAAGCCTGTAATACCAGCACTTTGGGAGGCCGAGGTGGGCGGATCACGAGGT